>NC_071571.1:83801928-84149428 GCF_024509145.1 Vidua macroura | reverse complement strand
TATAGACAATAAACATAATGGGCATGCCTAAAACATAGCTCATAGAAAGTACTTGTGAGCTAAAATATAGCTCATAGAAAGTACGCCCATAGCTCTAGAAAGTACTTGTGCAGCTTTCATGATCAGTAAGAGGCACACGTCTTTAATGCTCCAGTTGGACTGGGGGAGGATTTAAGCACTAAGCAAACAAAAAATTCTGCATAATTATCCAAATGTGAGATATGTGTATATATCTAAGCTCTACATAAGACTGGCAAAAAGGAATGATGGAAAGTAATTGGACAATTCAGCCAGTTAGCATTATTATTCCAAAAGATCAAAGGTGCACTGAATCCCATTTAACTGAATTGCTTTCAGATGATTTCTCTCATTACCATTTAGTGGTATCACAATAACAAGCTAACAATAAAGGCAGTCACACTGCCACAGAAGCAAAAGAACAAATCATCTCTAAGTAGTTATGATGGTCTGAACTGCCTTTTTAATGCTGCACTTTTCATTAACGGAGCTTGCGACGGTTCCTGCAAGCGGAGCATCACTGACACCCAGTGGCTGCTTGACTGAGCTGATCAATCTACACCAAATGTAGCCCCAGCTCTTCAACAGACACTCGCAGCAGAGAGAACCTGTTAGCCAGCTGGCATTTCTCATGATTTAGACTGATTACTGGGATCACAGGAAAAAGCAATGGTAACGCACAGGCTTTTCCACAGGAAACTTACAACATGCAAAAGTCAACACCTCAAAGTGAAAGTAAAGCAAGACAAGGGTAAGATAATGTAAGAAGAGTGAGGAACACACAAAGCAATCTAAAAAATATATACATAAGACAACTCCATATCACAAGGAGCAGAGGTGGTATACAAAATGATATCTTCAGAAACCCTCATCTTTTCTACAATACCAAGATAGTAAAGCTCCAATTCTGTGTCAGCACAAGAGAGTAAAACACTGCTGAAATTAATGAAGCAG
This sequence comes from Vidua macroura, assembly GCF_024509145.1. Taxonomy (NCBI): domain Eukaryota; kingdom Metazoa; phylum Chordata; class Aves; order Passeriformes; family Viduidae; genus Vidua; species Vidua macroura. The sequence goes on along the minus strand of NC_071571.1, from coordinate 84,148,456 downwards.
TGCCATCTAGACCAGAGGAATAGTGCTACTATAAATTGATCTTTTAATGCATCACATCATTACTTCAAAGTCCTAAAACTCCCAAAGTATTTCACATGGAAGTGATAAGTGAAAATACAAAATTCCACACAAACAACGTTGCTTGTTTTGCTTCACTGGCACACCATGCTATAGGTTGACCCACTAATTTGACACCTCTTTTTGATCTTTTACCTCTGAATGAGAGACACTGGCTTCCAAGAGGGTATTGGCAGTTTCTTCAGAAATACTGACAGAAGAACCAATGTCCAGCCTCAACTGAGTAATATTCTGCACAAAATCTTTGACTTTCACATCTGGAAGAGAAAGAAAATAGTATCAACAGCACCAAATTTATTAATTAGATATCCTACAAATTGTATCCTTTCCATTCAATTCACTGTGAGTGACAATATTGCCTTATGTCAATAGTCTCCATAAACAATGCCCCTTTGAAGTTGAAAGAACAAAGAAACAGTTATTATCCTACAAAATTACACTAAAGTGACTTATAGAAAAAGTGAAGAAAACTGGAACCCACCATTCACAAGATTAAAATTGCTGAGGAAAGCTGCCACTGGATTTTCCAACAGTTGTCGCTCCAAATTTTCAGTCGCCCTGGAACGATAGCCTTAGTTTCATAAGTCATCAGAACCAAGTCATTGGTATTTCGATGTAAAAAGACAAATATGAACAGTGAAACAGGACTAAAAGAAGCAATAGGGTCCCACTATGCTCTGTGTGCACACACTGTGCGTGCAGTCAGCACCTCTAGAGACCTGCTCATGCGGTATTTATACGGAGCAGTGGTCATCATATTTCATGCCTAAATGAGGCTGCATATGTAGAGATACACATGTATATCTCTACGTATATACAAATGTAGAGATAGATTCCCATAATGACTAAGGGCCCTAGCAAACAGTAGTTGATAGAGAAGGACAGGTCTAGCAATATCTCACTTCCATGTTTCTTATTGAACACACATTTTTAAAACCTAGAGATACAAATCACTGCAGTTCAGGATGAAAAAATGTCTAATTATAATTTAAGTAATAAAGAGTATGCACACATTAGATATGATTTTCCCTTCAAAATTGGACATGAGCCTATGGTACTTAGGAGCAGCATCTAGGCTCAAGTTTTTCTGTATTATTACTGTAATTCACAGACACCATTGAAGCCTATTATGAAAACAATCCAACAGTCAAACCAGTACAGTAACAATTATAACAATGTCTACTTCTAGCTGATTGCAAATTTGAAATACTCTGTAGTAGCAGCTTTACTTAAAATCTAATGGTTTTTCCCATGCAAATAACTATCAGAAGTTGTTTGGACTTCAATCCCATCAGTTTACAGTCACTGTACTATGTTTCTCATTCTTTGGACTGCTGAACTGATCTGAATGCTTAATATTTCACAAAAAGATATTCAGCTATTGAGAGGAAAAGCCATATCAAAAGAGCTATATATAAAAAATTTGGATATCAAAATTTTGACCTAACCGAAGTGACAGGAAATTGAAAGTTTTCTTTAGTTGTGATCCAAAGCATTCATCTGGTGGAGCAGCAAGATCTGCTGCAAGTGTTCAGCAAAAAAATATAAGGGTTTTTAAAAGTATTCAGTTATTCTAAATTACTCAAATAATTTGTATATTTTATCCACTCAGTTTTAAGTTAAATGAACAAATCTTAAAAGGACAGTAGCTCTCCTGTAATTACTTAGTTTAGAACACAGACATATGTACAGAACATCACTAATTATGAAGAACCATTTGGGGTACCAAAATGTGAAAGGCTTTACATTTGCAGTCGTCTCTGGGTGCTCCCCAACATTAGCTGGCATTCACAGCTGTCACTGCTGGTATTCTGCAAAGCTCCCACGAAGCTCTCCAAAGCACTGGAAAGTTTTTGGTTTATATATGCCATACTCTCACAATCCCCCTTGTTGAAAGCTGGCAAATATCTTCCAATATCCTGCAGAATACGGTGATCACATGGTTAGTAAATCCTTGAAATTATGTTATCGTTTGAAGTAGCAGCCCTTGGCAACTAGATGATTTGTAGTTTCAAATGAGAACATGGGTAAGGTAATATTCTCTTAGTCATTTTATGATTAACTGAAACTGGAATAAACGTTTTCAAGAAGCAAGGAATTTTCAAATATTTGAGTTTTGGAAACAATCAAATTGGGAATTTGAACTAGCCTGTCAAGGAGAGTCATCCACTAATAGAAATGCCAATCTTTTAAAATGTGTTTCAAAATAAAATGAGCTGTTCTTTTTCCTTTTTTTTTTTTATTTCAGTCAGACCATTTTTATCTCTTTCCAAAAAAAACTTGTTTTGAACATCAGTTTTGATTCAACAAACCAAAATATTTGGATCTTGGATCCTCATATCCAAAGTTTTTCATGCATTACGCTCTATATAGTATGCACTTTTTTATTTTCTCCTGAATATTTACAATTTTTATTTTGCTAAGCTTTTTTAATATTTACAGAAGTAGGTCATAGAAGGGTGGTGACTATACAAATGCATTTGGCCTGCAAAAGTCTGCTGTGATATATGAGTGATGCCACTTGTCATCTCTTTAACACATTGCTGTTCGTATCAGAAAAATGTCCAGGTAGACAAAGCAGCAGAGCTATTTAATCAAGAGAAGACAGATTCTATACTAAAAAGCATGACTTTAGTATTTTGTCTGTGTATAGCAGACTAATCTGTGTACACACACGTGTGCTATCCAAAGGCCTGCTTCCAACTCTGGGTGAGTCTCTATTTGCCAAATATTACTCTCACCTGCTGGCAATTTCACTTTAAAGAAAAACAGACTGAAACCAACTGGTAATCATAACTGCTATTTTAGTTGGAATTATTCTGGCTAAGAAGTTTTTTTGTTTCTAGTTAAATTTCACAAATGTTCCTGTGATGATTTAAAAGTATAAATGTACTATAACTCATTAAATTAGCAGAATGACGTAATTTAAAGAAATTAAAAATTGGCTGCTGTTTCACATTGATTGACAATCCAATTATCCTAGTTATAGGACTTCTCATAATTCAAAGTCATACTTAGAGCTTGTAAAGCTCACCACTGTTTATTTAAGGAATTTCTTCTGGGTATTTCTATCAAAATTATCAGAGTTATACCTATTTAAACCTCAGGTTTGGATAGCCACTGTGGAGACTTGTCATTCAGACAGTGGGGAAAAAAAGGGGAACTTTCATTAGTTTCCAACGGTTAATGCATGCTGTAAAGTACACTTCTTGGTGAGGGAATCAGTCAGACCTGATAATGATCTTGAGCCACAGCAATCCCTTCAAAGACAGTGAGAAGCAAGTGACTCATTAATCCATCTTTACACTTTGTAATGGCACAGAAAATGTTGCTAAAGACAATGGGTTCTTCTGTAAGAGAAAATGTCCAGATTTAATCAGACTTTTAAAAAAACAACTTGAAATCAAATTTAAAGCTAGCCAACAAGTAAAGGAGAGAAAAATTTTTAAAAGGAAGGAACGTCTGATGTGTTAAGGCACAAAGAAATATTTCTAACTAAATTTATGTAGCATTTCAGAGGAAAAGAAAGGCTGATTTGATTCAATTTCAGTTACTCTTCTCCATAACATTTTCCTGATCAATAATAAGAGCATCCCTACCTGCTACAGAACCAGAGAAGAAAATTTCCTATTTGCTCTTCATGAGCAAGAAGCATAACTGAGAAGCTGAGTATATTAACCAGATCTACCTTTCCCTCAGGCAGGCTCCCCTGATGCTATTTCCTTCTAGGAACACCTGGATGTTACTAACCCTCCAGTGAACAGTAACTTTCCAACCCAAACTACAAGGGGAGTGAAACAGCATTACAGAAGCATTTTCCATATCTTGGGATAATGAACCCATGTAGTAGTATTAGTATTAGTATTAGATAATAGTATTATCCATGCAGACTGTTTCTACCCAAGCTTGCAGCCACCATATCCTTGGAAAAAACTTCCTTTCTGCTGTCTGCAGTGGGTTTGTACATGGGATAATGGTGAAGGAATTTGACTTGACTGCTGAATTCTCATTCAGTATCAAGGTAATATTTTCACCTATAGGGTTTTTTTTTTTCCTTAAGTTTGCTTCTTAAGTCAAGTAGGAAGAATAAAAAACATTAAACACTGCTTCTAAAACAAGCAAACCTTGATCTTGCTCATAGAAGTAATACAATACTATTCCTCAAATCAAGCCAAATCAAGCAGTTTTCCTCTTTTCTCATTTGGTTTCATAATATTTTCTGTAACAAATTAAACATTATGAAACATTCTCACAAACAGAGGATTGAAATGAGAATGACAGGAGTTTAGTTCCCTAATCTCAGTTCTCTCAATAAACAGACTGTTCTACAGAGGTCAAGGACAGAGCACAGGTACCTGGCTACACAATTTCAGTATCACTTATCCTAGCTCAACGTCACTACTGTTTTACTCTTTGGAACTACATCCATCATAGGAGAGTAGAGAAGACAGTCAAAACTGAGTTGTAATCACATCTTACACTCTTTTGGAAATTAATTTGGCATAAGACATTACAGATTTTATCCCTTGCCCTAGAAGGGCAGGTTAATGTCTCCTAACTGCTCTTTACAAACAATTCTGGGCATAGTTGGCTAATATATGAACTTTGAAAAGCATTGGCTTTTGCTGCCCAAAGAAAACTTAATATGAAATTATACTCAAGTCAATATCTATATTGAGAGGTTCTAGCCTTTCTTAAAGTGCACAACTTGGGAGCAGATACAGAAGAAATAAAACAAGGTAACACATTAAAATTTGAACAATTTTTTGAAGGTGAAGTTTTTCAGCTACAGGTAGCCAATTCACTGGCATGACAAGGCCAGAAGTGGGCCATGCTACTTCCTTTAAATACCTGTCCCATTTTTCCTTACTGTCAGCTACACGTTGCCCTATGGCAAGTCTGGCTCATTAAAAAAAAAACCTGTGACTTGACTCAGCTCACTAGCTGAGGAGGAGCAGCAAGATCTCCTGCTTTCACTTGGATTTTAAATCTATGTGAACACCCTAGAAAGAAATCATCCCTTTGTATGATCTGTATTAGATTTCTTCCTGTTGGTTTAATTTCCAGGCATCAGTATGCTTGCTGTGCTTGGCATCACCCAAATTACCTTATTTGTACAAAAGCTTGCTTAGAGTAAAGCCTTAACTTAACAGCATTAACACATGAGGACTCAGAATCACTACTATGGTAACCAACCTGAAAAGGTTTTGAGAATATTCAAAATGATAAATTGCAATTTCTGCAATAGTACGACACTATCAGGGTATAAACGTTCCTGAAGAATGTTGCAGATTTTAGATGCTCTGTAGAAACATCAATAAGAAAACATTACTTTCATTCCAAGGGTACCACAGAAAAATTTCAAGAAATGACAATGCACAAATGCAGTCTTCAATGAACCACACAAAGATTTCAATATTAATAGTTATTACATTTCTTTGAACTATTTGAAAATCAGAATATAATACTTCCATGTTAAAAAAAATATACCCTAAGAATGCTAGAAAATACTTTCACAAAATAAGCAATATTGTAATAGCTTCAGAAACACTGAAAGCCCACAGAATATACTGATTTGATGATAAAGAGCATATAATCAGCATGTAGGGAAAATAAACCATTTTTCTAGTGCTTGCTTTTTATATTTTTCAACAGATTAAGTTAATACTTGACCCTGAAGGACAATGGTTTTATGCATTTACATAAAATTAATCATAAAGGTCAAAATACCACATCACAGCATCAACTTTACAATGCCATTTCTCAGCTGGTTTATGTCAGTAGGACCAGTAGCTCCACCAGCAAGATAACCTAGAGCTGTTTGGAGCAACCAACTTGTGGTTCATTCAATTTTGTTTAAATGCAGCAACTCCAGCCTAGCAGTCTTTTTATTAAGTAAACCATCAGTAAATCTGAAACAGTTTCCTCTGCTTCTGGATTACATGTGATCTGAGTAATCAGGCAAATATGATTGTGGGCTCAAGATTCCTTCAGACACTGCATTTGTTAAACCGAACAACTTAACACAATAGCCGTAAGACATCAACAAATTTAAGTTAAAGAAACTTTATATAGCTGTATTTGGATATAGGAAAAAAGTTACACACACACCACAAAGAATTAGGTTCGAACATTCCTTAACATTTAGCTCCAAGGACAAAAAAGACTGTTGCCTGCCGATTAGTGGGGGTTCAGTATTCAGACCTGCAAGGATTTTAAAACACAAGTATCTCCAAATAATTGTTTCTATAATAGTTCCAAAGAAACTAATTCAAGTATCAATACATGTGACTAAGCACATATCGTAAACACAAACTAAACACAATAATCTGGTCCACACAATGTGTTCTGATACCAAATACAGCTGGTCTGAACAATATAAGTTGGAACAAATCTGACATGAAACACTAATTAACTTAATAAAAGTTTTGATTGAGCTGTTCATAAACAGAGAGCCCTTCTGTCATTGTCAACACTTCCCAGAATGAGTACATGGAAAACACTCACCTCAGTTCTGCCATTAGATCCTTATGCAAATTCATTAGTAAGAGTTTTGTTTTATTCATGTCATGTTCTGCAGTGGACTGAAATATTATTTGCAAAATCTCTTGGATGCTCTCCAGAGTTCTGCTTTGGGACTGTGTAGAAATGTCTCTATACAGTGCATTATAAAAAAATGAATCAATAAAGTCAACTTTATGAAGCTCAGTATTGTTTGTATGCAAAGCTTCTTCTACAACATCAAGGTCAGCAATTATATGAAGGAGGCTGTTTAACAAAACTGAAAAAGCAGGGTGAGTATTATTCAATTTCTCTCTGCTAAAATGACTGTCACCAAACAATATACCAGTATGGTCCTTCTTAGACTTATTTTGGAATAGTTCCAGAAAGGCAATAATATTTTTGACAGCCAGCAGTAGGTCATTTGATGAACTTTCATTAGTCATAAGGAGAATTAGGGCATGCATTATTTTAGAATAATTTTTATCGTTACACTTGCATAGAATAATCTTCACAATGTCTTGTATATCTTCAAAATTTCTTGATAAAGCATCTTCAGATGACGTCTTAAAGTGCTCTAGTAAAACATCAGGCGCCATTGAAGAGGACTGTCCAGTGGCCAACTTTAGTAATTGAAACTCTTGATCTATCACTAAAAGTAAGTGTCTAACACTAAAATTCACCAATAAATTTTCTATGCTTGTAACTACAGGAAACAAGAAGTTCTCAAAGTTGTCAGATATATTGATGTTCCCACTTAAAGCTGATATTGTCATAAGCATTGCGTGTGTCTGGTTTCCAACAGATGACAGCGTCATTAAAGGCTGAATTACAGAAAGAAAAGAAAGGACAGCTTCAGTATTCAGGAGTCTGGAAACTTCACTGGTCATATTCTTAACATTAGTAAGAGCACTCTTAAGTGATGTTCTTGACTCTCTGTTCCAACTTAGGCCATCATAAAGATTATTCAGCTGTTCAAGAAGACTTTTGGCCATCTCCATTTCTGACACTGAAATGCTGCCCAGAGTTTCTATGATTTGTAAAGCCATTTGGCTCTTTGATGTGGAGGAACAATTGATTGCATGTGTATTATTCACCTGCAGTGGCACAGCATAAAGGGATAGCTCATTCCAAAACTCTAGCAGTTCTTCGAGAACTGATCTATTTATATGATGGAGCTCAGAAAACTTCAAAACTATAGAGTTCCATTCTTTAATCTGATGAAAAAAACAAGTCAGATTGCGAGTGATATCCATCTGAATGTCCTCCATAGAACAAGCAAAACTGTCATCCAGAGTGATGAGTTTAAGCTTCTTAATGACTTCAATGACTGCATTGTAATGAAGAGTAGAATTGGTGTGCACCAAGTCACAAGGTTTAACAGTGGGATCACTCTGAGGTGTTGCTGTTGTGAGAGTCCAGCAGAACGCTGCAGAAAAACAGACAGAGGCCTCGCCAGGTTCATCGGAGATGTCTGTCAATGTCTCCAGCAACATTAGAAGATCTTCAACTTGATTAGAGAACTCCTCATCAGTAAACATTGGCATTTTTTCTTCCTGAGTCAATATGAAAGCATATATTTCAGATAGTGCTTCTGTAATGTTTTCATGAGCCAATCTTTCTGTAAGGCTGATGATATCAAAGAGGAGGTTGAACACATCTTCTGTATTGTAGAGCTCATTTTGTTCAAAAAACTGTGTTATTTGGCGTACACCAGTCAGGTTCCAGTAACATGATATGTTCTCAAATGCATCCCACCAGTCTGTTAAAGTACCTAACCCAGAGTTCCCAAGGTTAAAAGGTGTGATATTTTTCAAGAAATTTTCTAGGTTCTCCTGGATCTGTTTGAATATACTTATCAAAAATTCAACATCCATATTTCTCATGTTTTGCTCCAAGGCAACTATATGCTTTAGAAACTCCATTTCATCTCTTAATGGAAAGACAATAAAATTAGGAGACTTGAAATTTTCAAGTGCCTTCCTTACCAGTTCAATATTCAAACCTGCTGTTTCTATCAGTTTCTGCGGAAATGTTTTGTGTTCATTCTTCAAGTTTGAGTCAAGTTTTCTAATCATATAGTGAAAGAACTCCATCAGCAAACTGATATTTTTCCCATGCAAGAAAGGTTCAATCTCATTGTCCAAATAAGAGGAGTTGTTGTCTTGGAATTCAAAAGTTTTATTTTTCAGAAGACTTTGAATTTCTGGCAAAAGTTCCACTGATATAAGATGAATGTGGTGAAAAGGATTAAGGAGCATTCTTGAAGTCCTGTTAAAACCATGGTTTGACTGACTAAAATGGGTCTTATTTGACATATACAATGAGCTCCCAACTAAATCACTGATAATGGTCTGAATTTTCTCTCCAGAATTATTTAAAAGTTTAAAAATAAATTCAAGGACATTAATATCATGTTTTACATAAAGTTCAGGGAGAATAAGTTTCAAAGTTTTTGCTATGATATTGAAATAAACACTTGCACAAATCACATTAGATGCACCCAGGGAACATTCAGGGAGTGTCAAATTAAAAACCAAATCAACAAAGTCCATCACATTCATTATCTTAGCATCTGTCTCAGCATTTCCCAGAGATTTGAGAAGAAAAAAAATTTGTCTTGCACTTTCAAGGTGGGAAGGTGACTTGTATTTTTCAGTGAGATTACTTAATCCATATATCCATGTGTTACAACCCTCTGCTTCATCCATTGCACTATGAAAGTTTAGAAAGGAGTTAAGATGAGATGAAAATTTTGTTTGCAAGTAGCTTCTGTCTTTCAGACTATTACCCAAAATTAGTTTGGTAATATTCTGGAAAATGCTGATACAAACCATATATTTGTCTCGAGGTACACTTTTTAAAAAAGCAAATGTGTCATTTATCTCAGTGAGAATAATTTCAAGTTCCTCTTGGGAGAGCTTAAGAATAGTAGAAAGGGAATTTTCAATTGAAAATACACCAGCACCCTTATCTTCTCCCTCAGATCCTCCTGAGATGAAAACATCAAGCCAAGAATTCAAAAACTCTTCATTAACAATCTTCAGTATAGATTTCTGCATTTTAGTTATCACAGCTCCCATTGTCTCTAAAACACTTTCTAAACTGCTATCTTTAAGCAAGTTTGTGACTTCAAATGAATTGTTAATTACCCTTTGAAGATTAACAAGGAAAGCCTCAAAATCTTTCAAGTCATTTAAATTGCCATTTTCCTGAAATACAGCTTTTAAAAGCTTCAGTGCTGCTCCTGTAGCTTCAACAATAGCCATAGCTGTATTATTGCACAGTTCATCTTGAGTTACATTTAAAAAGTTCTCAGAGAGATATGCCAAATCATCTCTTAGGCAGACAAAATAGGTTGAATTCAAATTTAAGATTTCCGATGCCTCTTCAAAAATCTCTGTCCACGCCTGAAGCCATGTAAAAGTGCAGTGCAAAGCAGAAGGCACAGTTACCTTATCTCCCCAGTTTGTTACATCAGACAGGACACTGTCCAATGGAAGCAGAAGTAAGTCATAAACCTCTGCTGATTGTTCTACTGAACTCATGTTTGCTAGATAGAAATCAGTGCATCCATTTTTTACCAGGCATTCTGGAGGCAGGTCAAGAAACTCTTCCAAATAACATAAGAGAGCTCTTTGGAGCTCTTCATCTATAAATAAAGTTTTAAGGCTGCTCAGAGTGTCATAAATGACTTGTATATCTTTTTCTCCATTCTGTGCAAGAAACTGTGCCTGAAACTCTGTGTAGTTGTAAATTAATAGTAATTTTTCACAGAGAGACTTATTGGTGAGGTTCCAGAGAAGATCAAAAGTTTCAAACAGAAAATCAAAAACTAGTTCCTTATTTTGCAAATCATGCCATACTTGAGAAGATGACATACTTTTTGAAGCCTCATAAAGAAGTTTTAACAGAGTGTTATTGCTCTTAATATTTAAAACCAGATCATCATTCTGATACAGAGAGAGAATTTTCGGAACAAGTGAGGCCACAATAGTACTGTTTAATTTTTGGATATTTCTGATGAAATCATGCACAATTTCTCCTAATTCTTGTACCTTATACATAAAAGATGCATTATTACTCACTCCAGGAATTGTGCTAAGTGAGACATTGACATGATCACCAGACAATGATTCAACTTCATAGAGATTTCTTTGGAAGTGTCCACTGAATTGTTTTAAATGGTCCAAAGCAGTAATATTTAACTCTGGCCAATCAGTCAGGATCTTTTTGAGCAGCACCATAGTTCTATTATAGATTTCATTTTCTGTAATAGAAGATAAAATTCTAGATAAGGTCTCAATTACCTCTTCCTCTTCTACTTGACTCAAGAGAGAAAGCCTAGAATCTAGTTCATGGAATACAATTTCCACTATATGCCAGAAAAGTTCTGTCTTCTTTTTTGTCCAGATGCTCTGAAGAGGCTGGAAATTTTTTTGTAGGTCATTATGGAGTTCAAAAACTGCAAGTGAGAAATTGGTGACAGATTCCTCCCCCTCAACAAAATTTTTTATCCATATAATTGCATTATTCAAGGCATTTTCAATTAGAGACTTATTTGAAGAAACTGAGGAATCAAACATTATAAATTTTTCTATGAATTCTACAAGATGAAAAAGAGGATCCATTTTCTTTTCACCAGAAATCCTTAAGTTTTCTTCTGTCTTCAAAAACTCTTTGAAAGATGTCAAAATCCTGAAAAATTAATCATAAGTTTTTTTTTCTTATTAGTTACCTAGCAGGCAGACAAGAATTTTTTTAACTATATATTATTTAAATTTTAGAATCTAGGTTTATTTACTTTATTCAAGGACATTCCAAATATAATTTAAATAGCAGTCACAAATTAATCATCACAAAATCTGAATTAGCAAAACTCTACAATTGCTTTGGGTTTCAAAAAATGTGCAAAAAACCTCAATGGAAAGTCACAACTTCATTCAAATCAAAACCTGACTGTAGACAGCAATTAAAGAATTGTGCATTTATCAGTACTTATAATCAAGCTTGTAGGCCACAAAGTGTCCAACATCTTTGATTACATCACATTTTCAGCTGCTGAAAAGAACAAAGATTTTATGTTCCACAGACTAATTATTTTAGAGACAGGAATGTATCAATAAAATCAATCAAAACCTCTAATTTTCTGTGAACTCTAATTTTTTTTTTTGTTTTCTCATAATTATTGAAAGCTAAAACATTCCAGCTGACTGCCTGATAGCTGAACACTGCTATTTTAATATCTACAAAAACACGAAATCACAGTGAAAATTGTAATGCACCCACTGATGTTTCTATTGTGTCAGTATTATTTATCAAGATAAAAAAACAATTACTATCCCCATAAGAGTGGTCAAGAGGAGGTGCATGGAAGAAAGCGCCTTTGAATGTAATGGCCTCAAGTTGAAAATATCTTCTCCTTAAATATATTTCTTTCTCTCCAGACTCTGCAATCAACAGAGGTAGAGCACAAAAACATTGTGTACTGCAAACAAAAGGGTAAAACAGCTGAAAAAATACTTCATTGTTACTTACAACTGCAGCAGCACAGCAGTTTCCTTTTAGAAATTAGACCCAAATTTCAAAACACTTACTAAATTTTTGAACAATTTGACTGCAATCTCTCTCTTACTAGTTGATAATGGATTGATTCTTTCAGATGTATCTTCAGATGTTGACTTGTATAACATGAATCATATCTCCTCCAATTATAGTGTTTGATATGAACAAGTAATTACAAGCAATGAGAAACTGAGGCCAATATTATAACTCCCAGAAATGAGGCAAGTCATCCAGTGTGTCGTTAGAAAGAGGGAAGTATCAGTTCCTGTGCTCTGCCATGGACTTTTCTCAAGCCTCTGCCAATTCTGACAAACTTTTACTCCCTTTATGTACAGCTTAACTCTTCTGTAGAACCTTCCAGATCAGGAATATTTGAACAGCTTGACAAAACATATAATTCTTAATAAGGACGGGGCTTACAGCCACATCTTCATATAAAGTGTTTTCATTTTTATTCAGTCATGTACCAAACAGAGAACTTGAAACTGTAAGGAAAGTGCAAAAACATCAAAAGAAATCATAGACTCAGAGTGCCCTAGATGAGATTGCAAACTACATTATGTACAACTAATTCTATGTGTTTAACATTCCATTTTCCATAGGCTGTAGCTGCTGCTGAAGGCTTCTGTTACAAGATCTCCTGCACAACTGCGTTGACTTCTACAAGAAAAATTCTAAGTATTTCACATGCACTAGACTTGCCATACATGAGAAACATTACTGAGTCACACCAACTACTTGTGGGAGTTCAACTTTGTTCGCAGAATAAGATAACTAATTCATGTCCTAGTTCAAAATGCCCATTATCCACAGCTCCTGATTCCTGCGAGTCCTGATCATGTAGTAGTCATATCCTCTGCTGAACCTGTAGGAAGCTATATTCTAAAGCACAAACTTAATTTCTTTTCCAGAATATGTAAGCATTAGCACAATTATTTGACTGTATACAAGGTTTTGAACTACAGAATAAAAAATAAAATCACAAAACAGACAAAAACCAGAAATCAATTAAATGCAAAGTGAAAATGAATATTCAGGTTGATCTAATTTTATAAGACAAATTGCAGAAAGATAAGTATAATTTACCAATCATGAGATGAAACATATCCTTTTGAAAAATAGGCATCTGATTTCTCATTCCATTGTTGGATCAGGGTATTTATCTCTGAAAAAAGTTTTCTGTCTTCCCTGTCATCTAGAAATTGAGACATTAAATCAGCCATGATTCTTCTAAGATCCAGAAGGAGATTCTGAGAGAGACTGCTGCTGTCGAGCCATTGCTCAAGTACCTAGTGGATTGAATGCAAAACAGAACATCACGTTAATCAAAGCTTTCTTAGGCAGTACACAGAATTTGCATGTCTTTAAACAAATTCACACAATCAACAGTGATAGCAAAATTTCTCCCTAACAACCTCTCTAGACTCTGAAATGACTGACATGACAAAGGTTGATTTTCAATACAGTTTTGACTGACACTCAAGTTGACAATGTAATGGGCTACAGCACACAGACAATAGACATCCTATGTGGTACTGACCTTGCCTAAAGACCCAAGAATGGAAAAAAGATGGACTGAGGCTGAAATCAACTAAAAGCTGACCTCCACAGCCGATTGTTAGCTCAGGCTTCTTTTACCAAACTTCCACCTACATTGCCAATATGATGCAAGATAGCAGCCTTAATGTTTTTGGAGTCCCATAACACGGAGATGACAAAGAAGCCTGCATGTTCCCCTTGTGTAGCCCAGAAATAAGCATATCAAAGCTTGGCCAAAACTATTGACTGCTCTCCTTTCCTTCACTATTACCTTTCTTTTTAATGCCAGGTGAATATAACAGATCTAAGAGATATTCTGTTCACCAAGATAATTCACAGTGGCCAGCAGTTTACAGTATTTCTGGTTCCCATAATAAGATTGTTAACCCATGCTAAGAGTTTTAAAATCATGGCTGAAATTATTACCGGATTTTATTACAGGGAAATTAGTGCATTAGTTTTGGCAATCATACTGAATTATTACCTCCTACTTCATACTTCATCATACAGCAGGGAAACCTTCTCAAAGATTACATGTATGAGGAAATACATAGGAATCTCTACATGTTTTCTTTAAATAATATTGCAAACATCTCCAGAGCAGCTTGATACATAATTCTTCTCTTTTTTTAATGGAGAAAAACACGATGTTTCAGTATAAAAACAAATACCAGTGTTAAGGTAGCTGGGTGTTTTTCTTAGGAAATATGTGAATGTTTAATTCTTTCGTCCATGCAACTACACATATGTCATTACAGAGAATGCATGGCAAGCTATTCTGCCAGAGCAGAATTTTAAGAGTCTCTGCTGGAGGTTTATTTTTATCTTACTTCAGCCACCATTTCCAGAGACAGTGAGGGGAAAAAAATAAATAAATTAATTATATATTAATTTATATATAAATTAAGAGGTGTCTAGTCAATTTTCAGTTTTGTCCAATATTCAGTCTCAGGTGGAACAGTAAATGTTTACTGGAACAGTAAGCAGTTTCCTCTGACAGGTCTCTGCATTGCAGTATATTTCATTACATTCCCTATTACATTTCAAATCTGAATCTCTGTTAATGAGAAAATCTGATTAAGTGGACACATGATGATAGATTATACTTCCACTGTAATAATTCTTTATAAGGATTATTTCATTTTATTAGCAAGAAAGTTTATGAAAACGATTTTATAGATAACTTAGATCTTTTAACTGAGTTACTGCTGACAACCTACATGCAAAAAACTGGGAATTCAAACTATTAACTTATTAAAGTTACCCATGCATAGAGTTTGAACTTGCTGACAGCATGAACAAGATACAGTTTGGCCTCATGCTGTGCAGAATTACAGCCCTCTCCATTATTCTCTTTGTTTGCTTCATCTTCTGGGACAACAGCCAGAGCAGAGCACACAAACTGCTCCAGTGTCTCTCCTGTGGGAATCTGGCAAGGACACAAGGAATTGATGAGTATTTCAAGAGCATTGCTGAGTGTTATCTCTCCTATCAACTTATTTATCTAGTGAAAATAAGAATAACACATAGCCTCTTCAGCAAGGATAAACCCCATTTAACCCAGCCTCACATTCCCAGGCACATACTTCAAAGTACTCTACATGCAGGCTGCTGTATAAAATACCAGTGGCCCCATTAAGGTGCTCATAGAGCGGGCAAAATGATGAAAGTTGTATATGGTAGGAATTTTCACCTTGTCGCTACACTAGATGTAATGTCGCTACTTCTACAGTAATTTGCAGGCTGGCACTGAACTAACTTGACTATGATACAGGATACAGTACCCCTACAGTAGAATAACTATATTGAATCAGCTTCACAAGTAAAAGAAATAGTGATATAAAAAGCATTTAGTACAATGATGCATCTCAACCAGTGATTACATGCAGCAGACTAGTTTTAAATTGAGGTTGGTGGGTTTCAAGAGAGTGGCCAAGAGAACTGCATTTTTTCCTCATAGACTAATTTTTAAATTCTGTGATGAATAATTAAAGACTCCCAAGCCTATAAATATTATTAAAGCTTACAAAAACAGTGTCACACATTTCAATTATGTTGTTGCCTTTCTGAGATGCTTCACATCTTTGCTCCTTTCAACTTTGACCAGAGAATTCATAAAGTTTTGCATGTGTTTTGACACCAAACAAAATGGGGCATTACATACAGAATTGAAGGGCTCCAAACAAACATTATCCAGATTTCCGTATCTACTTTCATAGTTTTTTGTGGTCTTCAATGTTCTAATGCAAGCACAAAATATTGACATACTAGTTTAAAGAGTTACCAAGTGAGTAGCCTGGGATTTCACAGTCAACCACAGCTACCAAGCTGCAGTTGAATGCAGTTAATTTGATCAAAAAGGCCATCACTGATATTCCATTAAAAGGCCATGATATTTCCATTAAAAGGCCATTCAAAAGTCAAGGGGTTTTTTTTGTTTGTTTGTTTTTTTTAATTTATCCATTTGTTTAAATCAGCTATTTTTACAATGAGCTCTTCTGGAGTATAGAAAACTGTACTGCTCTGCAAAGTACAAATAGATTTCACATAAATACCAACATGTTCTATTAAAGAAACTGTGGACTTAAGTACAAATTCAAAAGATGTTTCCAGTTTTCTGCAGTCAAACCAGACCACCACAACAGACCACTTTGGTCTAGAGAATAGGTTAGAATGCCTTATCTGAAGAAAGAGATTTTCTTCTAAATGTGATGCATCACCAGGATATTTGATTAAGCACCACTGAGACAACTCAGTCTAGTACATTCATATCAAGACTGCACAACTGAGAAGAAAGGACTCTTGGTCTCCCTTAATTTACACACAGAAGAGACAGGCATTCTTTGTCCAGCAAACAAGATGAAAAATGCTACCAGACAAGCTAATCCTGTCAGACTCAAATCAAGGATTTGGTTTAAAATCTTAGTGGAGCAATCCTCAGAATTCTCTACAGGTTTGGATAATAAACACTGGACTCTGCCATACACAGTTGTGACTTCAGAGAAGCATAAATTCATCAGTGTATACAACCAGACCTATCAGTATCTTCACGTGCAGAGATTTCAGCTAAAGCTAAACATTTATTTGATGGGAATGAAGGCAGAACCCTTGTAGCTGCTTCACAAAGCTAAGCTTCTGTAATGCAAGAAAATACATTCAGGGTACAAATTAAAAAAAAAAAAAATCAAAGACATAGATACCAAAATTTTTAAGTGATTTACCTCTGTTAATTGTGCTGTATAACTTAAGAGCTTCTCAACATGAGGGCCATCAAAACCAAACCTGGATTCAAGTTCTGCTTTCACAGCAGGCGGATTCCACAAAACATCCCCGAAGGAAAGATTGTATTGAAAACCTGAAAGAAAGGAAAGCTTTTCTTTATGCAATTAATTCTTTTTATTCATGCCGTTCCTTGGTGGTTCTCACTTGTTGAGATCCAAGTACCATGTTCCCAGCTTTTTTGGGGACAGCAGGATGTGTGCACCTGAACACAAATTTACCTAGGCTAAAACGCATGATTGCACTAGTGGTAAAGCGAGTTAATATGATGGCATTTCAGCACTTGATATGATGATGGTGGGATTCCTCTGCATAGCAATTGCCAGCAAATTCAGTAGGGTACCATTCTGAATTGCACAGAGGCATGCAAAGGTGTGTGTATGGACTGGGTGTGAATCACTACTGAGAAAGAGAGCAATGGAGAATACCAGAAGTTCCAGAGAAGTCAAGTTCATCCTCTGTGCAAGGACTCCAGCACATCACCTTTGTCTCACATCAGCCTTCACTTTTGCAGGTGAAGTGGGATTTAGACTGCATTACTCTTTATTTATTAGTCTTAGCCTAACCTTCCACATCAAGCAGACAGCTGCACCTATACATTGTGTGCTTCAGTTAGCCCATGAAACTTGCCCCTGACCTCTTCTTGTTTTCCTGGGGCCAGGCTACCTTCTCCAATTAAACTCATCTTCCATAGTGAAGCAGCAGATGGAGAAATGTAACCCTTCAGCTGACAGCAGAATTTATGAGAAAAGAAGAATGAAGCTAAAAGTAAACAAGTCATAATGCTTAACATGCATGTCCAAAACAAAATGTTCTCCTTCTATCAAATGGAAGAAACTGTCCCTTGCATTGATTTAGTCTCTCTCCAAAATTCATTGCTAAACCATGACCATTCTAAACACTATGTATTAGACCAATTTATCTGATGCTTTGTTTATCTGATAGTTGCCAGAGTCTGATAAAATTTAGTTGTCAGTATTGGTATTTAAAAGGCAGATCAGTAAAGAAGTGGGTTAGCACTACAGCAATATAGTTTAGGCTCTGCACATCAGGAACTTACCAGAAAGTCCAAAGTTGCTATCATATATTTCCCAGCATGCTTATTAGGTAGTTCAAAGAAAATCTGAAGTAAATTTCTTACCTTCTAAGCTCCTATCCTGTAGTGATGCAGCAGTCAAATTCAGTGCCATTTTTACCACTTCATAGAAACTTTGGCCCAGCGGCATCATAGCTAAATCCTTCAGTGATGCTAAGGTACTGAAAGTGGAAAATAAAACAAAAATCAAGCTCTCTATACACCCAAAAAACTGAAAGGACTTGCTGGAAAGAGACAACCTTCAAGCAACTGAATAATAAAACAATTTTTTTACTGTTGAAAAACCAATGTTTTATGAAATTAGAGTTTAATTGAGCAATTAAACAATTGAGATTTTACAGTTAGAGTATCTCAAATACAAATTGAGATTTTACAGTTAGAGTATCAATCAATTTCCACTAAAGAAATGGCTTCTGAGAGGACCAATGTCCTCTAAAAAAAAAAAAAACCAACAACAAGAGAGGAAAAATAAGAGCAAAGCTACCGCCAACATTCTCTCTGTTATCCCCACAAGAAGGCAGAATCAATACAGAATACTTACATTTTACTTCTCATTAAACTGTGGGAAAAATATTTTTTAAAGCAACATAATATTTATTCTCACAAGAGGTTAAACAAAGTGCATTACAGAATGCATTGATAAAAATATACCTATTGAATTTCTAACAAGTCTCTGTCACCTTAGCCGTGAAAAAAAAATTATGTTAATATAACTGTAACTTACTACTTAAAATTTATGTCAAATTTACCAGTCATTTCCTACAGAGTAATCCTTTCTTATTAAGCAAATAAGAATACAGTTTTCCAGAGTGGAACATCAAATTCCAACATTCATGAAAAGAAGGGAAAAAACCAAACAAACAAAAAACCAAAAAAACCCCACCCCTACCACAAAACCCCAAAGTCAGTCACATGGATGTGAAAAGTTTTAAGTACCTCTGAAAGACACAGCAAAACATGGTACAGACCTGAAAGTGGGAAATGTAAATTCAGAACCTTTCTACTGGTTTAATTCTGCCTTAGAAAGGACCACTAGAATGTTATATAGTAATATGAAATTAGTCAAGAAACAAGCATTGGGTTTTGTGGTTTGCTTTCCAAATTGCATTAATGAGGGTAAATTTGGTTACTGAAGGGCACAGAAATCTTAAAAAACCCTAAGCAAATGAAAACATCAAAACCCACATGTAAACATCTGAGTCCCCTATGTAGTTTTGCATGTTAATAGGTCAGAGAACAAGCTGAAATAAGGTTACAAATTACTCCGGCATAAGGGAAAAACAAATAAATTTTTAAAATCAAGCACCAACATAGGTGCAGTCCACATATTGTAAGAGAAACTTATTTCCCAGTTTGGAAAAAAGGTATGTCATCATATCCTTCTTATCTGGGTGAAGAGCTGTTTCTGTTGGTTTTCTTTGGTTTGGGTTTTTTTAGTCTAAAAAATAAGACATGGGATGATAAAGGATGGCAGAACAGCACAATAATTTCTCATCCATGATCTTTGGGCCCCTGCTTCCCCATGGCCTAAGGCTGGTGAGGTACATGGCCAGTCTAGCACAGGCACACAGGTTCAAAGGGCTTTTCTTGCTTTATGATTATGTTATGTGACTACAGTGACAATTGCCTATAAACCTACTACAACAAACTGCCTAGCCTGGCAAATACATATCTGACTTTCACCTAACAATTACCTTATTTTACTGAAAATTCCTGTAGATATATATCTTGGTCTATTCTTTAATTCTATGTCTTCCTCTGAATCCCACCATCCTTTACCTGATGCAGAATACAGTCCCTGAGGTGTTTTTTCTTACTGTTTCATTTCTTGCAAGAGAACACCTAAAGCTATTTTGATAGCAAGAGGCTTAAGAAACAAAATTGAGTAATTTTCCTTACTGACCAAGTGAGGATTGATACATTCTTGAGGTGATATATTCAGATCTGATTAGGATCAAAATCATTATTTTCTTATATTCATATGTATATGCTCTGTCTTTCAAAGACCCCCAAAGTACATTACAAAGTTCAAAGCCATATTATGTGATGGGCTAATTTCAGATATTGCTAACATGGAGCTGCTTATCAAAGACTCCTAGGGCATCTCTGTTGAGTTTGGCAGAGATGCAAAACTGTTATAGAGGAATCAGTGTGAGTGAAAATTCCTAACACAGTTTTATAAAAGCATAATCTGGTAAAGAGAAGAAAATTTTAGCCTCTTTGCACTGTAAAGGATGCTTATTTCATTAAGTAGACAGTGAGAAGAACAAAAATTGCAAATAAAATTTTAAAACAGAGCACTTTCAAGAATGTGAAAGTACTTACTTTTGAATAACTTCTAGGAACTGTGATATGGTAGCTAACTCATCTTCTGTATAAAAGCTGTTCAGTTGAAGATGAGGGAGTGAATGCAGAAGGTTCCAGAAATATGGTTGCTTGTACAGATTTTCTGCTCTGGAAATAATTTTCTCTGCTTCATTCAAATCCATCTTTAGGTGGAAAAAAATAAAAATTACATGCTACACTTCCATTAACTGAAGAAAAAATAGAAAGGAAAAAACAAAAAGCAGGTGCCTGTTATTTCCCTGACCCTTTTGAATTTTAAACCATTTTTTCTGAATGTGAAAACATACCTCTAGATTTGGCAATATACCATGTTATTTTGGTGGTATTTTGACCTCATAGAAGCTTTGTTTCTGTCTCCCTGCTCCAATGGAGAAATGGAACTGGAAGTAAAGCTGAGACATCTCTTTCTGCTCAGAGGTATAATCAAGGGAATGATTATCTTTGAGTTCTCAAGCCCCACAGTGAATTTCTAAGTCTAAGGTATAAAGATCAGGGGACTGCCTGACGGCCTTGCCATCCTTGCCTCACAACTCTTTGCAGGTCTTGTGGGGGTCTCAAATAATAACTGATAAGAATGGCTCTTTAAAGATTATCTGCCTGGGATAAAACAACTTCTTTCATAGGACTACACAGTATAATGCCCATGCAAAACAGGATTTATCACACTTTTTTATTATGCACTCCTTGCTGCTCTAAGTTAATGTGTCACTAGGGCTTTTTTGCATAATGACAACATGAGCATGCCTTATACAAAAAGAAGCTTGTGTATATACAAGCTCTGTTTCTAATAACGATCATCTACTGTCAACTTAATATTTTCTTAATGCTGAGAAATACATTCTTTCTCTTCTATATTCCATTCAAGAAATGAAATTTCATATTGATATGGATCCTTTCAATCAATGAGATCTTATGAGCAAATAAAAATTACCAGCTAATTTCAAGTTATAAACTGGAAATCTAAGTTTCATTAAGTAGCAGTAACAATCAATCAAATATGGAAAAAAATACATCTGACAGATACACTTTTAAATTGCTCCTAATAAACAAACATCCTTCAAATAGTTGTGGATTTTAGCTACTAATAACCTAGACTGGTTTAAATAAGTAATCTAGAAACCACTGAACATCTATCAAATTTACAAGACATCATGTTTTCCTTCAAACACTTTTTCTTTCTAAGATAGCCTACTTGAACTTGACAGGATACAAATTTCTAACCATTATAATAAAGATCTTCAAATCCCAGAACTGTAATCTAGAAATTGTAAAAAATACTTACAGCAAGAAAAGTGGTGATGTTATGGAGCCCTGTAAAATTAAATATTTTCCTTTAAAGAGAAGCATTATTAGCTTTAGAAGAATTGCTATTATAAGCAAGAGCAAGCAGTGCACAACGGATGTTTCTAGAAAAATAAAGGCACATGAAGCAACTAATATCCCAAAGATAGTGGTCCATTTGATTTTCTATGCTTCCCAATACTTTTACTGTAATCACAAAAACAATTTAAAGGACATTGCTTACTGTTCAATTTTTTAGTGAGGCAAAATCTTCACACCAACACTACATGAATGTCTTAGCTACCAGACAGCCAGGCATGCAAACTGTGATTTCACCTAAATCTTTTTGCTTGAAAACTCAGCCAGAGACACAGGGGAGTGGGAGGTCTTCAATGGTACAGCAACAAGGCTGTGCAGTGTGGGGGGAAGTGGAACAGGAAACTCAGACCCTGCTATGTCCAGTCTCACTCTTTCAGTGCAAGACTGAAGGTCACCTAAGGTCACCAGGTGTGAGATTCTGATGTTTTCCATTCCTATAGTCTTTAGTACAACAGAAAAATACGGGGACAGAGAGCTAAATCCTCATAAACTACTTTTGCATGCATATTAGACTGAGTAACCTTGTACTCTGTTTATAATCCTTATCTTTTAAGCTTTCCTCTCAGTGTTTTTGTAACTCTCAAGTATTCAAGGGCACAGTTTTATTAGAAAGCTAAATTTTTTCTCTGATAACTTTGATGCCATAGTGTTGGTATCATAAAAGCTGGTTTTTTTTAAATCAGTTAAAATTTTAGTTTCCTAATTTCATTTTTAAGATCAAGCTATTCTTTTGTTTGATGGCTATCTCTAAGTGATAGACAAAGAAATTAATTTTTAGAAAAATTACAGCTTACCCGAGAGCCTTGAGTTTTCTTCCCATAGCTTTTCTAAGGCCATGGCTTTCTCTGTAGTATCAATAAATTCCTTTGCAAGTTCTTCTATGTCTTTCATGAAGTCTAGGTCAGGTCCAGTGGCTCCCTCTGCACCACTTTGGGGGCTTGCACTATTTTTTCACAGAAAAAAGAGGAACAGGTGAAGTAACACACTGAAATCAAGTAGCTGAAAAATGTGTACATACTCACAGCAGTATTCTGATCTGTTTTTAATAATTATGTATTTATACACTTTCTATTTAGGTAAATTCATCAGCATTCAAGTTGCAGCACATGGTCTCAAAACCTCAGCAAAGTGGGCAATGAAAAATTGCTGAGGTTACCTATGCCAATTCTTGCAGAAGCCAAGAAGAGACACATCCAAAAAGTCTTTAATATTTTTGAACACACTCACCTTTTCTCCCCTGGATTATCATATGTCCTCATGGCAGTTCTTTGATGAGAAAGTTCAAGCTTTTCTATTGCATCTAAGGTAACTGTTTTTTTCAAATACATACAGCAACATATAAAAACAGTATTTTATTCTTACTACTGACTTTTTCCTAATTTTAGCTTGCAGACATACCACTGGTAAATGTTATGTCTGTTATCTCTATCACATTGCTATCTCTATCACTACTCAATTGCACAATTTTCTAACAATATTTTTAAATTAAACCAGAAGCTAGAGTCATTTAAATGCCTCTTAACAGGACAAAATTACTTAGACCCTCCTAAAACACCATAAACAAGGGAATAATTATATTTAGCATGTTACTAGGTAGTTGAATTCTGTTTTATCTAATAGGAGATTCAAATTATCATATGAGCTACATCCTGCCTAGCAAAAACATTGCTATTTTGCATCAAAAACGCAATTAAGTGTCACAGAATGGGTCAGGTTGAAGGGACCACAGTGGTTATCTGGTCCAACCTCCCTGCTCAAGAAGGATCATCCTAGAGCATGTGGCACATCATTGCGTCCAGATGGTTCTTGACTATCTCCAGTGAGGCGGACTCTATAACCTCTGGACAACCTGTTCCAGTGCTCAGTCCCCTGCGCAGTAAAGAAGTTCTTCCTCATATTCAGGTGCAAATTCATGTGTATTAGTTCAGCCCATTGCCTCTTGTCCTATCCCATTCACAAAAATATAATAAAGGGCTACAGTCCTTTCCCATAGAGCTTATATGCCAGTACTTGCTTTCAGCACAATTTTTACTTATTGAAAGAAAAGCCTAATGAGATCAATTCACAAACCAAAGAAAGCTATCAGTCACCACTTTCTCATTCTTTTAATTCTCGTTCCCTCCCTCCCTGATCCTCAATTGTTTAGACACTCACAGAGCTGTTTGCAACTTCAGATTAAGGGAAACAAATAAAATTTCATCTTAAAACAATCAAGTTCTTAATTGTTTCAGTACAGCTTATTTTGATCCTGACTTGGCCACCAGAAAAGACAGCATTTTGGAAAACTCCTTCACCATCCTCAAACTTCAGTGGGCTAAAGGCAGAACAATTCCTCAACACATATTTTTCCTTTTTAAATGAAATTTTAAAAAGCAGCTTTCTGTTGTTCAGAACGTGGCTTTTAGAGTGACTAGAAGTTGCACTTTAGCTGTTGTCTTTGAAAACTATCTCATAAATTCCAATATTACTGAAACTCCCACTGCGTAAAATTTCAGACAGCTGAGAATGTTTGGCAAAGAACCGAAACACTACCTACATACTGAAATCTTCCCTGCACTCTGCTTTTTGAGCATGAACAAGAAGCCAGCACTTGACCAGAATAACAGCAGCCACAGTCAGAACATTAAAAAAACCAAAACTCTAGCTCAGTTTCCATGGGATTTTCCACAGGTTTTGGTTGCCTTGAGGTTTTTTGTTTTTTTTTTTGGTGGTGGTGGTGTTTTTTTTTTTGTTGGTTTGTTGTTGTTGTTGTTGTTTTGGTGGGGTTTGGAGGGAGTGGTGATGTTGGGTCTTGTTGGAGTTTTTCCTAATACTTGCTGAACTTAAAATTGAAAACTAAATTCTCCTGAAAAGGTCACTTAAAATAAAAAGTATTCAGAGGAGTGCAGTATTTCAACACACATTGTTTGCCCTCCAAACTAGACCCAAGCCTTGCATCCCCATCTACAAACCTCCTGGTTTTAGAAACATTGCAAACAACAATACACTGGGAAAAAAGGCCTTAATCACATAGGAGCACACAGCAGGACTCAATCCTGTCTCCAGGGGCTGCCAGTGCTGTCCGGCCTCCTGACAGCAGCAGGGGGCACAGGTAGCAGTGACAGAAAGAATCAGTAATTCTTTCCACTCTATCCCCATCACCAACTCTGCTGTACCTTGGATCTGCAAAGATTGTGTTGATAAACAGCAGGGAAACAAAAAAAAAATCATCCTCTTGGCATCTAATTTTATGTGCTTTAGTCACTTGTTTGATGCACAGCAGAAGCACATTAGACAGCAGAGGCTGAATTGACAGCACACTCAGCTGGGCTGTCCTTTCACTGCTCCCAGGCTGGAGGACTAAGGACACAAGCTACTGCCCTGTGAGGTCCCACAGAGCACATGGGGCTGGGGAAAGGAGACTGGGAAGATACAAGAAACGTTAAAGAAAACAGCAGACAGCACTTGGAGCATGGTGGCTCTGAAGAACTACAGGGCAAAGTGCAGGGAAACACTGATGGTAAAAGTGGAGAGGGAGCTCAGAAACTTTAGGGGGATGTAGATATTTAGGGCATGGCAACACAAGCAAATCCAATGCATAAGGCCCAGCTGTTACAGAAGAGAAGGTACATGTGCAATCTGAAAGACCCATAAAAATGCCACTTTCCTAAGCACAACCCTCTCAGCAGTCCAAGAGCAGCTGCTTAGACATGCTGGTTGTGAGAGCTATTAGCTTTGTGGGGATTTCCAGGTCAGCAGCCATGTCAGCTAGCTGCCATTTGTGACCCTCTTTTGCCATCATTGCCACAGACCCGCCTCTCGCTATTCTTGGATCTGAGCACAGACTCCTTTTAAAGGGGAAATGGCAGGAGGCATAACATTGGTTATCAGGCTCAGTTTTATGAAACACATTATATTATTACAGAGGTCTTATTTGCTGAATATTCATGCTAATATACATTTTATATATTTTCAACATGGTAATAGAGGACTACATTTAGCTCCTAATAAGAGTGCTACAAGTTACTACTGATCTCTTAATTCAGCACAAGTAACACAAAAATACAGGAAGATGTCACCATCTTGCCAGAAAGATAAGAAACTACACTTCAAAGCCAGCTGCAGAGACAGTCAAAGCAAACAAATTTCAGCCAGTGTGCCAATAAAAGTACTTAATTGTTGTACTGTTACTCTCCCAAAGAGATTTCAAAGTGTTCTTTCTGGAGCAGAAGGCGGCATTAACTCATTTGTGTGTGAATGTGTAAAGGAAGTCCAGCAGCTGATCCAAGGAAATTCCTAGCAGCAGTTGCTAGGAACAGTAAAGAGGGGAAGCAAGGCATAATAAAAAGGACAAAAGGAGGAAGCCAGTAATTTGTAGGAGAGGACATATATAATTAGAATTGGGGTGTTAGAAGAAGGGGTTGGGGAATATATATATAAAATTTCATTATCATCCATGGTAGCTCTTCCCTCAAGTGTAGATTTCCACAAAGATCATGAGAGCAGAAATCAAACTCAAAACATACATTGGTACAAGCTTTGATTGTGACAAAATACTGCAAAAGAGCAAAAAGATTGCATCTCTTTGAACATGTAAAAGCGATTGTCATTTTCTAAAGCCATGACTCAGAAACATTAATTCTGTCCAAAGTACTCAGTTACTCAGGATAACAATAAGAACATTTCAGAGTTCATCTGAGAACTCAGCTATGATGCGAAATGCCTTTTAGACTCGTGATTTTCATAAGCATCTCAGGAAACTCGTCTCAACCTCACCCCTGTCACCACATTAATAATTTCTCTCTAAAATTGCAAAGCGCCAGCTGGCTTCCACTCTGCACTATATCAGGATTATAAACCTGGAGACATCAATACCAATACACATGCTAGACAAGAACATACTGTGTGTCTCTCACAGAAAGATCTTTCTCTTCCATGTTGATACAATTATAACCTTCCTAAAATGTAATGGACTAAAAATTTATAACAAACTAAAAAAATATATTCTTCTTAATTTGCTCTAAAATTAAGAAAACCTGTGTTTAAATTTCCTTTTCTCCCCAACTCTGGCAATCTATAAGCAAGGTCACAAAAACTGCTTCTATTTTTCAGCTACACAGCCTGCAACTACAAAAGTTGGCCCAGACCACAGAGTTAATACTACAGAAAGTTGCTCACCCATAATCTATCTGGAAGAAATATCTCTCATTTGAAGATATATGTCATTAAAGAAAAACCTGACCCTTTAAGCAATTCTTACACAAAGACTTTTGCTGATGCTTTGACCTTCCTTGATTTTATTCTTCCACGCCTGCTGTTGTACATGATGCTCCTCCCCTGGAGGACCCAGGCCAGGTATTGATAAAGGAAAAGGTTTAGAACAGTAAGAAGAAAGGGGCTGGCATGAGCAGGACTGCTCCAGGAGGGCGCCAAGCTAGGAACTGGGGCAACCCTGGAAGAGTCCATGGCCTCACCAATGAGACACTGTCCCTCAGGACCCCAGCCTTCAAGTAGACACAGGGGTGTGTTACAGGCTCCAGAGACAGCCCCAACAAGGCAGGGAGCCCAGGAGCCCAGCCAGGTGCAAAAGGAGACAGAGATACCATGTGGGTCTGAGTGGCACATCCAGCAAAAGTGCCAGAGACAGACATGGGCTTCTACCACATCTGCTGGGTGAGGCTGCTCAGGCTGCTACCACTTGTAGCAAAATAAAGAGAAATAACTGAATGTGCTTAGAAATAAAATTTTAGAGTCTTGCTTTAATGATATTTGCAGTTCTAAGTCTCAGACTAGTTTAAATTTCTTTTAGGTATTGAGAAGTGTAACTAATATAGATCGAGGAGTCTAGGCTGCAAGGGCAAATCCCACCGTGTTCTGCAAGATTTGCCAGGGAATCCAGAGTACTGGGAAATCATGATGTTTCCATACACATGCATGGGTGTAAGGCCACAGGAACCCTGGGCTGTGTGGTTTTTATCTTATTTTCATGCTCTCAATTTTACGCTCCACTAAGATGAGGTGGTGAGTGGAACATTCTGGAAAGAGCAGGGAAAAAAGTCCTTTGCCGTGGGAGTTCCTGAATATTTCCTTGTTCCTCTGCTCTGAGATACCACTGAGTGTATCAGACTAGGGAATCATATCAGTGAGCTGCCAGCCAGCAGTTTTTGCAGTGGCTCAAAAGAGAAGCAAAGAGCAAAGCCACAGAGCTCTTGCAATTGGATGCTTTCCAAGGCATCAGAGGAGGGGGCAGATCCTGCTGCAAATCAAAGTTAATGTGGTTGTAGGCTTCACTTGGCTCATCTTCTCACCATATCACAGGCTGTTGCCTGAAGGGACAGGGACACATCTGTGAGGGCATGGCCGGCCCCAGGAAAACTTCACCCTGGGCTCAACCCCCATCATGAGGGGTGCTGCTCACTGACAAATAGTTATTGGTGGTTTTTGGATTCCATGAATATTCTAACAGTAGTCATAGAACTACTTCCTCCCAAAGACAACTACTACATTTCAAAGTGATAGCACCAAAGTGTTACATACTGTGAAAAAAAAATGGTCATGTCCATGCAAACTATGCAGTCTCTGACTGACTCTTAATAAACACAATATTATTGATAAAAAAATGTTCCTTTATTAGGCTTATGGCTTGATATAAATCCTTGAGGGGAAGAGAACTGGTATTACTGTTCCTATGACACTCCATCTCTCCAGTCAGCAGGGACTGGATTCAGTTATGTTTGACTGCTCAAACTGACAGTCTATATTCCTAAGGCTGTTGGCAGCCAGCATAAGTCAGAGCAGCCCTGAGGCTGATTTAATTTATACTGATGGACCTGGTGGAACAGGCTGACCTCAGAATGAACTTCATCCTACCTTTTTAGTCTTTTTCCTTACCTAGGCTATATGCTACTCACTGCAGCCTATTGAGTGCATAAATATGGATACATGCATGCATTTTATTTTTCAGTTGAATAATTGAAAGCCGCTGAATAATTTCCCTGATTCTTAAGTAGGTCTAAGACTGCCTCCAGGAAATTCTTTCTTGATTTTCTATTGAGCTGGAACATAATCTGGGCAGTTCAGTCAAAACAGTGTAAATAATCATGCAGAGCAGTCAATATAGTTCATAGTTTCTAGAGATTTAACACATTTAGATGGCATCTGAACTAGTGATGTAAATAAAAGCTGTACCTTTAGGGAACAATTTTTTAAAAGGCTAGAGTTTGGGTAATTAACCCAGTAATATAGAATTGCTACTGCAAGTAAGAGGCTACAGGCTTTGTACTGAGTTTGAAAGACCACAGCACAGGGGCTTGCCACCTTTGGTTTGCCTGAACTTGTCTTGTTTTCATTTTGACTTGGGTTCGCATTACCTTTTTTTAATTTTCCTGGCCAGACAACTCTGGCTATTTACTGTGTTTTCACTTGTCATTGCACAACACCATCATAGTTTTATACAGATAGAAGTAGCAAGTGACTATTCAGTGCAAGATGAGATATTTATGGCTAACAAAGCCGTGCAGAAGAACACAGGCCCAGTATAATAGGTGAGGCCGTGAGAGGTGGGGAAGAGATGAACTGTACTGGAGTATCTGGGATGATAAGAGGTGGAGCACAGGCTGGCACTGAGGGCTATAAACAAGTGACCAGCGTTTAGTTAAAATTCAGACCTGTAGCTGGACAAAGTCAATTTCTAAGTATCAAGGAAAAAATAACAGGTAGCTAACATCTGTAAAAGACACCATATACATGCAGGTGTACCACATAAATTTGAATGTATCCCAGAGCTGCAGGCCAATGGAAACAAGCAAAGTATAAAAGCATACTAGCAAACACAAGTCATCCCAAGTGCATTCTCAAGTGGAAAAAGAAGCCATCAACACCACATTCCTCCAGGTAAAGTACTGTATACCAACAACCCCATCTCCATCCATCGGCAGCTGTTTACATGACCCAGAGCAGCAGTGGAAAGGTGAGCATAAACCCAGAGAAAGTACTGGAAACTCAGTGGTCATGTAACAATTTTAACTGTATTAGTGGGAGGGGGAGGAGGCAGAGAAGAATTTTAATAGGGGTATTTTTGTCTGTAAGTGTCTTGTGTTATAATGCATCTTGACTAATAGTGGCTTAAATTGTTAAGAATTC
Source organism: Vidua macroura (assembly GCF_024509145.1). NCBI lineage: Eukaryota > Metazoa > Chordata > Aves > Passeriformes > Viduidae > Vidua > Vidua macroura. The sequence goes on along the minus strand of NC_071571.1, from coordinate 84,118,551 downwards.
AATTCTAGTAACAAATTCTACTTTATGTAGAATGTGTTTGCCCATAAACAAGGTTTATTTTGTATGGTCTTATGTTCAATCAATGGTTCTCTATATGTGCAAATAACTGAAGCAGACCATCTAGATCAATAGATAAGTATTACGGCCTATTACTGTGATACTGAAGCTTTCCAACTTACTGTATGCTGAATTTATTGCTATGTATAAACCTCTACAATAATAAACCATAAATATTTGATGCTCTGACACACCAGGCTCAGCCCTCGAAGATCTTTTGGTAGATATTATCATTTTTCTAAGAATAAATATACAGATATAAATGTATATATTCTGATTAGCTGACCCTAACGTGACTTTACTACTATATATTTTGAAAGGCTGTTTATGACTATACCCTTCAGCCAGTTTGCATAAGTGTCTTTGCATCTCAAGCATTTTTGGAGTAGATGAAATTACTTAATTTCTTAAAGAAAAAATCCAACTTCAAATCATTCAAGCATTCTAGGATCCTGTGACAAGAACTTCTTATGGGTAACTTCTTCCAAGTTCTTTCTTGTTAGAGAATTTTTGCTGTTCCTTGTAGGCTCTTTGTGGGTCTTATATGAAAGCTATTCTTGTTTTGCTTTTCTGGGTTCACTTCTCCTACTGTGTATGCTCCCAGACAATTCAAAGTTTAAATCCATATATAACCTTGGTGCTCAGCTTCTCTCTAGTAAGGGATAAAAGCATGCTCTCACATGGTAGCAGCAAAAGGGAAAGAATAGGACAAGGTACCTCTACAATTTTACCCCCAAAGAGTGTTCAGTATCCAAAACCAGCATGAAATATCCAAGAAATGTAAACAAACATTAGCAAGAGGTATGAATGAGGCCTTACATCTTTTGCAACCTATAAGAATGCTGAAGGAAACTTTTAGCACAGAATACCATTGCTCCTATTTTTCCTGTCTACAAGGCAGTAAGAACCTTTTCTGCAAAAAAAGATGCACTGTGATGGTGAGAGCTCTGTCAAACTCACATAACTCACCTAAAGCGGCTGTGTCTCTGCGCTGTGTAACTGGTATTCCTGCATCTTGAACCAACGTTACAGAAAAGGGTCCGCATGAAAGGATAAAGGCCCCCACTTGGTAAATCACGAGCTTCTAAGTAACCTAAAACCAAGCAGCAGCAGAAATAAGACCAGTAGTGTTGCATTTACAAACTGTACCATCACATTGTGTTCCCTTGCCCTAAAAAGTGTCATCTGCGAGCAGTGAAGTTGTATCAATCTCAGGTGCCTCGTTTAAGAAAAACTCAGTCATCACAGAAAATGAGTAGCCTCTGTGTCAGATTGTGACAACACAAGCTACATGTGACATTTGAGAGCAATCTTTGAAAAGCTGATTTTCCTGGTAGTAACATTATTGCAGTATTATGTGGTTGCTAGCCTCTCTGCCCAAAATCATGTGTCCTGGATTGGAATATAGACTTTTGCACAAAGTGGTATTTCCTCTTTTCTCACAGGCATTCAAAAAATGAAAGAACTGGTGTTCAGCAATGCCTGAACACACATCAGTCAAGACTGTCTAAACAGCCACTTTTCCCTATCTCTGGAATTATCCACAGCTCTCCATAAAGTAAGTAGATATAATGCAGGCTACATTCTCTCCAGATAGTTCACTCTACAAATCCAGATTTGTTTTACCAAACTGATTTTTAATGTAGCTAAAGCTGGTTTATCCCTGTTTTACTAGCACTGGTGAATAACAGAATAATAAACTGAATAGATTATAATATAATAAATAATTCTTTTCTAAATGAAGTTATATTTTGACAAGATAAAGGCAAAAATAGCTTTATAAGGTGGAGGGAGTCATAACAAGTTTTGAAGGAAATGGAAGAATTTAACAAAATATTAATTCTCAATCCCAGGAAGTGAGTAGGGGTAAGGTTCATCTTGTCTAATTGAAAATATCCACCCCTGAGGCAGTCATCTAAACTCCAATACTCAGTAGAAAGCAACAAATACAACTAAAACCCAAATAATCTCCCTTACTCCAAAGCTGACATTTAAAAATTGTCTTACCAATCAGATCTTAAACTTTGCATCTCTTTCCCACATAAATACAGCTTCCTCAGATCTGTAGCTGGACAAGATTGAATCCCACTGTAGAACTCTTTCCATTGATTCCACTACATTTAAGTCCCCCCTTCTAGGATGTCTTTAGTGTTTGCTAAATACTTCTACAAGTAGAGACAACCAAAATAGAGCACAAGTGAAACAAAACATACAGTTTTCCTTGTATTTTGGGGGCTCCTGGAAGCGGATGGCAGCTAGAATCAAGAAAAGTACACATGGCCACAGTATTTCAGTGAGAGAGAGGACCTGAAAAAGGAAATCAGAACATCAGTCTATAGAACACAGTTTGGGAACAAATCATTAAAATTCATATGTCTTTTACTTTAAAATAAAAACATTAAACATCCTCTCTACAACTATTTAAGGAAAAACAAGACCATTAAAGCAAGTTAACTGACATTTCTATTTTAAATCCTTATAACTTTGTGAAATGTACTTCTTTCAGAACAGAAAAGTAGATTTCATTTCAATTTATAGTGTTTGTAAATGCGTTCCTGAGGTCAAGACAGAGACTCTGGCAAGGTGATGACAGTGACCTTCAACTTTCCTATACCTGAGCCTTCTTAGAAGCCAGCAGCATTCTGCACCTTGATCCAATTCTTCATGCTCCCCTGAGCCCTTCCTGGTGGCATACCTTCTTGTCCTTCCCTGACTCCCTGGCTGCTGCCATTACACCCTTTCTGTCACCTGCACTCAAATGCTCTCCAAAAGCCACCCTCATCATCTTGAGGAGGGAAGACCAAGTGAGACCAAGCCAACAGGCCTGAGGCTGCCCACAGCCACACTTCTCATATCCCAGTGTTCCCATTTCCAGGGCCACAATGACAAGGCACACAAGCCAATGTGCCGCGGGACTCAGATTTTGAGTGTATTCTCTGAGCACATTGCACATACACAGTGCACGTTCATGCCTCTGCAGAGAGGCAAACTTCCAAATGGATTGGAAGGAAGAAAAAAAAAAAACACCAAGAAAAGCAATTGTGTCGGTTTGCAGCAGCAGAAAGGAAGAAACAGTCATTCAGCCAAGTTTCAAAATACTTCTAGATTCACTGATAACAGCATTAGGAAAGTGTGAATAGGGACAGAAACACAGTAGAAGTGACAGCCACGCTGAAGATCTCCCATTAGAGGCTGTTAACTTCTCTGGAGCATACAGGGGATTTTATTTCTAAACTGTCAGAGTTTAACAAAATCCCATCATGGGAGTAAACTTGAGCATGTCAGAAAAATGCCTAAGAACCATAACAGAATGCTGAAGAACAAAATCCAGTGGCAGAGTCTTCCCTGTGAAGAAGGACTTCTGTGCTGGACATGAGACAAGTAACTAAAGGTTTCCTGAAATTTAGGGAAATCACCATTTATCTAAACTGATCACACTCAAAACAATACAGGAGCCAACCTAATAAAAGTGAGGATGGTGATTTCAATCTTTTAGGGATCAGCAAGGGCTGTCTGCTGTGCAGGGTGCAGGGATCTGTGTGTAACAGTGCCACCCAGCAGGGCAGGGGACCCATCCAGGGACCCCAGAATGGGGAGCAGGGCAAGGCCTGCTATCACAGCCAGCCTCAAGCAGGAGTCCAGATCCTCAGTCAATGTCACAGCAGGTCAAGCCAAACAGTGGCAAAGCACAAGGGCTGAGCCAGAGTGCAGTGTCACTTGGACTTCTCCCAGGCAGCAGGGCACAGAAGTTCAATTTTGGCTTCAGCTGCTCAGAGCCCAAAACTTAGCAGAGGCCCAGAACCCTGACAGCATCCTCCCCTCTTTGGCATATTCATCCCCATTCCTCCTGTCTGGGGTCAGATGGAGGGCCTTGCTGTGGAGCAGAATCATTGCTGCAGAGTACCCATGGGCTCTCTGTAGGGAATGGAGCCAGCTGCAGCAGCTGAGGGAAAGGGCACTGCAGAAGAGTCTTGGGAGAGGATGTCACCAGGCTGCCCAGCAGGGGCTGGGAAGGGTCCAGTTGTCCCTGGGGGCACGCACACCACCGTAAGAGCCCACAGTCAGTGGCTGGGGGAAGGTGTCACAAGAAGTTCAGGCGCAAGGTGGGAGACCGGAGCTTGAGGCGTTTATAGGGGAAGGCCGTGGGCAGCCACAGGCTGGGCTCCCTGGGGCCACCTCAGGGCTCAGGGCAAGCCAGGGCACAGCACGAGCCAGCTGCTCCCTGAAGGGCAGGGAGCCAGGCAGGAGCCAGGGCCTTGTCAGGAAGGGCCTGCCCGGCAGTGCCCCGGCAAGGCAACAGGCTCTGCTGGGAGCCGGGACCTCCAGGTGAGCCAGGGCTAAGGCTGAGCCGGGAAGCCAGGCTGCAACGGGGGTCAAACACAGCCCTGCCATCTCTGGCATAGTCCGTGGGTGGAGGGCTCAGCTTGGATAGGGACTGTTGCTCCTGCTGACAGGAATTTTGGGTAAGAACTGATAGCTGCAGAGCAAACAACAGGCTGGAGGAACCACCAGCGTGCTGTAGGCATTAAGCATGCAAAACTGATCTTAACAAGTAAGTTATTTGTTGTAAATATGGGAAAGTAATGCTGCTGTATAAGGCTTACTTGTGTTCAAATAGGAAAAGTGCCCACAGAAGGTCCAAGGAAAGAGTATTTGTGACATTGCAGGATTGCAGTCCTTGCACAGCTGTTTTGCCCAGGCACTGAGGGGAACTGGAGCATGAGAGCTCATTAAATTCTGGGGAGATGGATCTGGGAGGAATGGTGAGTTTTGAGAGAAATTTAGGACCCAGCTGATTTTAATTCCAATTGTCCTCTAAATTAGGGCATCAGAATTTGGGAATCACATTTCCTCCTTTACCTAGCTACAAATTTGTATGGTAATAAATATTATTTAAACAATAGTTAAGAAATGCAGTGATGGAAAAATAAAGTAGCCTGGTAGTGTGTATGTCCTGAGTTTCTAGATTCTAGATTCACTTTGCTAGTTCAACAGCTCTCACTTGTCTTCCAGCCTTAACTGCTGATAAATAGCCATGAGGAGAAAATTGTCTTACAGGCAGATCTACATGATATGGAACAGAGCTGAAGCACATCAGATCTTTCAGCAGGTGCTTCTCCAGATTCACAAGGGTCTGACCACCTCTGCATAGGTGGACGATCCACCTGGATTTCTGCTCCTGTACTGTAGATGGAGCACCTTCACAGCTCAGTGTTTGCACAACAGCACTCAAGGAGGTTTTGCAAGTTCCCCAGGGCAGCTTCTGCCTCTCAACAGACAGAACAAAGTTTGCTTTGGATCACCCTTGTAATTCCCGGCTTGGAGAAGTGAGTTCTCTATTCAGGAAATCTACCAATTAGACAAAGTTACAACTTACACTAATTAAGATGTTTATTTTCCTTCAGAAATATATGAGGGAACATGATGCAGAACAAGAGGAGAAATAGATGCACATGCAGGAAAACAGGAGATACAGAGAAGCCGCTTGATGCACACCAATTGAACATACAAAACTGTTCATGCATGGAGAAGAATATGACCAACAGCATCCTTCCCCCCCAAAAGTATATTTTATATTAGAAAACATCCGTTTCATTTATTTGGGGAAGAAATTCCTCTCTAAATCACTGTTTTATTGAGGCTAAATATTGCTGAAACTGAAAGCTGTGTTTATTTAATTGAAATAATCCTATCCAAAGCAGCCAACATGCTTCACTGCAAATCCCCAGATCATTATAGACAAGTGAAATCTGTGTGAAACTATTAATTGAAGTGACCTTTTTCCCCACAAAAATGTTCTCTCACTTGAGAAAATTCACTTCCTTCTATCCTAATTTTTTTTTCCATCACAGTAAAGGTAAAAGACATCTCTATCTAATTTTCATTATTTAAATTTTGACTTCTGTTGAAGTAGCTGCCACATTATTTTACATATTGGAATTTGAAAGGTTAAATTAGGCTTTGGAGAGCAGATAAGAACGGAAATTAAGAAGTTTATAGAATTTTAATTCACAATACATTCCCTGTATCTAGACTTTGATCACAGTCATGCAAGCTTTCTTACATTACCTATAAGCACCTGTAATGTGAAGAAAATTGATTTTCTCCCTTGACACTACTTACCAGTACTGCTAGTATCTAATGTTAATTAAAAGATAAGCAATGGCTCTTCAAAACTTTTATGACACTTGTCTCATTTTCAAATTGGGAAGCATTGCTGTATTCAGCCATTTTAGAACTAAAACAACACATTCTCTACTTGTGTTTTCAATAATTAGGTGACAAAAGGCAAAACAAGAACCACTTGCAGCCAGCCTGTCCTTAACAATCTGCAGTGAAAAGGGAAAATCGATAGGCACACTCTTTCCAATACTAAATACTAATACTAATATTTCCAGATACTAAAAAAAATTTAAATATTCCTTTTTTAATCATTTCCAAACACTCACCGGTTGCCTCACACGGCAGAGCCAATTTTTCCAAAACAGAGCCTTGAATTGGTGCATAGCGTGCCCCATATCTCCTTTTCCTTCCTTCATCCACTTGCAGAGTGGCTTCTTAGGGACTTTCTAATTCAGAATCATCTCACCAAGCAGTCCAAACGTATTATTCAGAAGCTGATTAATTCCAGCACTAGTGGATAGTGCAGGAGGTTTGCCTGCTTCCTGAGAAAAGATGAGATTATATTTCTGCCTCTTGTTTTGCTTTCGTTGAGGAATCTCATCTTTCTGTTTTTCTTCTCAGTGCAATGAACAGTAAGGGGATGGGTTTATAGAAATGCCTTCAGGCTGCTTTACTCCACAGCATACATTCTGCACTTGTTTCTACTTTTCTGGAATAAAAATGGATGCAAAAAATGAAGGGGGGGGGGGGGGGGGATAGAATATGTAACACACATTTGTCTTTTTTCAAAGTTTTGTGACGTTTTGTTACTTTAGTGTTTATGTCTGTTTGCAGATGCTTATATTTTTGAAAAAAAAATAATAGAAGGAAAATAAATAGGAAAATAACTCTGTTTCGCCACATAGTCCTAAAAATGTCAGTATGCTTCTAGAACATCCTTGTGAGTACAAATCTAGCACTGTAGTGGTCCCAATGCATCATCAGATGACTGTTGGATTTTCTCTTGTGGAAGGTGTATGTTTGACATTTCATTCTCCTTTATGTACATAAAGGGGGAATATTCCAGCAATAGAAAACTCTGATAATTAATCACCACATGCCACCTGGAATGAAAATCAGTCTTACAGCAGCAGTTCCTTCAGCAAAGAGGTGGGAGAGCAATTCCTTCTGCAGAAAGGGAGCATGTGCAGACCTGTGGTAGCAGAGCCAGTGGGAGACCCAGCAGAAATCTGGTGGTGCAGAGGACGACCACCCTACCTATCTGGAATGACACTGTGAGCAGAGGAGTAAACTTTCTGGGATTTTTTTGTTCTACACAAATGAATTACCTAAGAATCTGATCCCGAAAATCTCTCTCTATGGTCAATAGAGACACATAATACAGCCATTATATAAGGTAATTCAAACCACCTAGAATCTGAGTCATGATTCACACACACACACATAGGACAGCATGATGCCTGAACAAATGTCCTTTATTTCTTACTATTGCTGAGTAAATTGCATCATTGCACTTTCTACAAATGTATTCTTATTGAATGAAAGACACACCCTAACATCCACAGCTATTTTGCCCCATTAAGAGTAAAATTCCCCAAAATATAAAATCTTTTTGGATACAGAAGTCATCAAATAAGAATCCAACTTCCATTAGATTTAAGCCAAGGCTTTGGATTTGGGTGACCCAGCAGAAGTTTTGGCCTTTCAGAGCACATTCTAAACTTAGTTACTCCACTTCCTGGGAAACTGACTCATTAGTCTATTAAAATGTCTCTATTTGTAATGGTGCAAATTTCTGTTTTAATTTTTACCTTTTCCATGGTTCAAGAAATAGAGAAAAAACAGACTAAGTAGGTGTCATGAATTCATCAGTTTTACATAGTGGTTGAAATCACCTCCCAAAAAGCAGAAATCACAGATGAAGTCATGGCAGAATACAACTAGCTAAACACCTTAATTTCTTAAATATGGTAGGATTTCCTTTTACATTCTCTGCTCTGAGATTGAAAAATTACTGAAGTAATCATTTAGTTCAAGTAGAAATGTGAAAGTCCTCAGGACATACTAAAAAACTAAATAGTTTAATGTTTACCTGAATGAGGTTAAGCACATATGTACTTTTGAGTCAGGATTAATACCTTACCAAAGAGCTCCACTTCACACTTGGATGGCATTTCTGCTTTCTGTCAAGCAGTGCTAAAATGCCTGCCATTTCAGAGTATGGACAGTCATTTTTCTTGCCAGGATCAAAGGTGACATTCTGGGATAGCAGTGATGCAGATTCTGTGCACAGCAGAAGTATGCGTTTTTAAACAAATGTTTTTTTCAGGAACTGAAATTGAAATGTTGTTAATTGTTAATATGTGTGGGATCGCACAGCCATTCTGGAAAACCAGGGAGCAGAATCTCTAGAATGTGATTTGTAGGAAGTTATAAGTTACTCAGCATAATGAATTACAGGCAGTTTTTTATTTATCAAAGCAACTGCTATGGAAGACTGTCCCTGTCTGTAAGCGTGTGAGCTAAAGCAGCTCACGTGAACCATCTGCCAAATTATTTTGAACAAGCCTTTCTGCAAAACCTCTGCTCATCTGACTGTGATGTGTTAATTTATTATGCTCTGTATAATTACATTCTCATAAATGTGGCATTCTATTTTCATGGTAACAGGAACCAACTATTTTGTATGCAATTAGTGACCAGTACTAATGAACTACTGACTGCCCATTCTACTACATAAGACACTCAATAGACAAACACCTTTCACCATCAAGTTATGTTGACTTCATTTGTCTCTCACTTCATTAGAGAAGTCTCTCACTTCCTATAGAAATTCAATCTTGCCTTGTTTGGTGTCCTCCAGTGGCAGACCTGTTTTTCTAGAATGAAATTTAGGAAAGTAAAAGATATCCCATGAACATTCCATCAAGAACAATTGCTGCAGTGACATTCTGGGAAATTACCTCTAAAAGTAATTTTAGAAGATACAGATTCTATGAGCTTGATTGTATTATTTTGAATGTCATAGAAATATGAGAATTATTAAATCAAACCATCACCCCCAAACAAAACCCTTGGCACAAAAGATGAAAATGAAAAATGAAACACAGAGAGAGGAAAATCAAAGGAGTAATTAGTATTTTTAGAAAGATGTATCAGCTATATTGCATCCTGGAAGCTCTTTTGAATCCCTAGGTTTCATCAGGACAGCATCAAGCAGTATCCTTTGCAAGTACCAGCCTTAAATATCTACATTAACTATATAATTATTTCACTATAAACAACTGGCAATATCTACATTAACTGAATGTTTTCAGGGTTCCTTTGACAAAGTGGCTGTAGTCAACAGCAACATCTTGAGTATTGCAGGGCAAATTAGAAAGGCATGAATTTCATCATGTGCTCAACTCACTCCTTCTGGAATGAAAAAAAAAAAGAGGCTCAGAATTGGGTCTTTGTGTAAGGACAAGACAGAGTGACCTGACCTTTTTTGCTTCTGCTTAGCTTTAGCAGGCTTTGCCTCAGTTTTAACTTAAAACTTTACTTTTTATAATATACAAGTTATATATACTTTTTATAATATAAAAGTTATCCAAAATCACTGGGGCTGAAAAGGCAGTAAAGCTCCTGCCAGCATCCAGCTCTGGTTTTAAACCTGGACTGCTTTATAATATCATACCATCAACATGCCACGTCTAGCCTATAGTTTTAATACAATGTAATTAGAGTAGGCTGGCAAGCACTTTCAAAGAAACATAATTTTATATGTTAAATAGGTTAAAACCCAGGAGCCAACAATACTGTTTGGTATGGACAGGAATGCAGTCAAATCATGTGATAATATGGCTGGGAATCTGGCAAACTAACCTATTTTCCTATCACCACCCACCACTTCTTTCACAAGGTTTATTAAGTGATCACAAGGCTTTCCTTTTAACATTAATAGGAGTACTACTTGTAAATATTTACATGGGGCAGACCTGTGTTCAGACAAAGTGCCTGCAGGATGACATCAATTAGTAGCATCTTTCCTGGCAGACGCTTTGTGTGTGCAAAGTTAGGGCCTGATGAAAAATGTTAGTTGTGGGCAAGGTCAAATAATGGGGCTGATTAAAATGGAGCTATGTGTTAAACAAACAAAACAGACCCAATCTCCCAAGGAGGCTGGTAGTCTGTTTGAGCTTCTGGGGAGCTCTGGGAAGTTTACTCTTGTAAAATGACAGAGTGATAGGAAATTGAAAATTTTCTCACAGCTACAAGCTCAGTGCCAACAAGAAGCGTCTGGAATCAGGCTCATGTGTCATGTAAAATCAGCTCTTTTCTGTCTTTTGCTGCTGCTTCACATTGTTTGTAGCCCAAGCAAAAGCACTGTACCTGTCAGCATTACTCTCTTTTCTGTTATTGTACCACAGAGTTTCAGATTTAATATTGCTCTATTCAGCGACGTCCTTTCTCTTCAGCAGAAGACTTTCTGGACTTGTAATTTAATCCATACTCTGGAGTACAATATTAAATAGTAATTATTTTAGAAAGATAAAACATGACTTTTAGTTACTCAAAGACTGAGAAACTTTCAGGAAAAGCAAACCTCAACATTTTGTACCAAACCATAATAGTAACATCAAATCACACTACTGTGCCTTCTTGTATTCAGTTGTTGCACACAGATCCAATCCCCAAAGTCCAATTTGCTGTTTTGGTTTTCTTTCATCTCTCTTGTCAATGGAAATTAAAACCACCCCTGATTCAACCATATAAACATTTTATTTAGCAGTATATATTGAGATCCCAACTTGAAAAAAATCCAGTTCTGTTACACAATGCATTGAAAATCCTTTACAAAGAAGAATGTTAAAAAAACATGTTGCTTATTACATGCATATATTTTCAAGAAATACTGAAATTATCAAATTATTTCACTTGGTTTTTAAAGGACAGATAAATAAATTTGTTGTCTAACCACTTCTGGACATAGGTCATTCCATAATGTTCCTTTTCAGGATTTCTCACACCTTCCTTTAAAGAAAATCCTTCTCTGAAATATATCAAGATGCCAAAAATAAAAATCCACTCCTTCAAGTCACTATCTGAGTTACTGCTCTTTTTCAGTCTCTTGCAAATGTAAAACCATTGCATTATAGCCTGTCTTCATTATGATCTCAACCATTTCTTTAACAAAATGTTAGGAATAGGCCAGAACACCATGAATCACAGAACAAACCACTGGTAGGAACCACTGTTTTCTCCCTTCCTGCTTCCACTCTATTCATAGCTTCTGTCTTCCTTCTTTGCTTTTATCCCTTCTGACCCCTGGATTAAACGGATTGTATAGTATTTTGCTAGGTACAGGATGGCACAGAGAACCACAGCAGGCCCTTGATTTGAAATGGGTTTCTGGAGTTTGCAGGATTTGTAAATCTACTAGGAGACACTGCATTATGTAATATTGAACATATATGTAATACCATATATGTTTTTTTAAAATATCACCACTCCAAATCCTGATTCACGTTCTACAGAAAGAATGATAATGGGTATACAATATATATGGGTATATTGAACAACTGAACAATTGACTTGCATATAAAACCTGTAAATATTGTATAACTCTCTGTAAAACCTACAGGAAGGTAACTTCTCGGCCGGATGCACACAAGTGACTCACTTCTTTATCTCCCTGTCCAGTTGCAGTCATAAGGGAAAATACAATTGTTCTTATCAGGGTAACATTCTGGCAAGTTTCCTCTGAAGTCAGGAAAGGTATTTTGTTGCATGTCAGATGTGTCTGTAGAGTGACCTCTTGCATTAGGAATACAGCATCAGAGGAGGGGGAACAGCAGAAACAAGAGGATACTTGGTATCCTTTGACTTCTAATTTTAAGCTTTCATACATCCCTTTACTCCATCGGGTGGGAAGCACAGAAGTAAATCTTTTAGCAGAAAGAAATGTACAGTGTCCTAAGGAACAGTGGGAAGGACAAAGGACATATAGGCAAAAGGTTAATGGCTCATCTTTTAGAGGCTTCTGCCAGGGTCTTGGCTATTGATTTAATGCAATAGTTGCTTCATCCCATGAATGCATGACCCTTAACTCCAGCTCGGCCAGGCCACAAGACCATCTATATTTTAGCATCTAGTACATAAGACTTTTTATATTAGTTCTCAGAATAGAAGTGCCTACATTATTTGATTATAAATACAAAAACTTTTTTGTTTCATTTGACAGCACACACTGTTAAAATAAGTCAAGAAATTCTTTTTAACAAGTTTCCAGATTCATTCTGTCCTTCCTTTAAAAAGACAAATCACATCATTTTAGATACATACCTCCAGGACAACTGTAGTAATATCTTCCCCAGAGCTTCACAGAGTCACATTACGTGTTTGTATTCTAAGTAAAGCATTTTTTTCTTCTCTTTAAGTACTTCTTATTAAGTATTTCTTACACAACAGCAAACTGTCTCCTCCAAACCCATATGAGCCAATTTGGTGTAAGAGTTCCTTCACCATAGAGTGCAGTATGCACTGAAGTGATCTCATTTTTATCTCCTTGTTACTGTTTCGAGAACAGGACCTTGAAGAGAAAAGATGTGCTTTGTTGCATGTTTCCCAAAGGGCCTCACAGACTTCATGCAATGCCTAGGCAAGCATCAGTCATAGTTAAACACAGATTTTTTTTTTTTTAATTTTTTAATAAAGAAGAAACAGTTCAAACAAATGTGGAGCCATTCCCACTTCTCTTCCTGCCTTAAGCTTAGGGAAAAAAAGATTTTCTCTGAAAATTTACCTTCACTGTTTATCCTAATCATAAATAAGAAAATGTGGCTTTAAAATTAAAAGAAGACTGGATTGTAAGTTTCTAAAAGTTACTAATATGTTTTCCAGCTGAAAAACTCATCAAATTTAATGAGACTGATTCTCACTGGCAATTTTCTGTTCATGAGTCACCCTTCTTTTTCTAATGTTTTCATCACATTGTTTCCAGTCTCTGTCACTTGGTGACTGTGCCTACTACTCACATTCCTCTCTTATAGTTCTAACTCTTGTGCTTGTTAACAGCATTGCAGACTGCAATCCTCACAAAGAAAATCTCATTTTGCTGGGTCAGCCACAGCTGTTCTGAGAGCTTATTCAGACTTTTTGACCCGTGACCCCTGCTAGGATTGGACCCTCCCCCACTGCAGTAGAAAGAAGGAAAATACAAAATAAAAAAAAGAGATAAACACATTTTCTTTAACTGACCATGTATTTACATTCAAACCACAGCACCAAAGCAGCAAGGAGTATGATTAAAAAAAAAAAAAAAACAAAAACAAAACAAACACTTAGGCCAATGTTAGTGGAAAAAACAGCAATTGCAGAAGGGGTTTTGATGGTATGTACCACTAAGAGGTATATTCCAGTTTTTCAGAAGAACTGGGAACCATTGCAACAGTGAGTGTTACATCCTGAGAATGGAGATGAATACCAATTTTTTTTAAAAAAGAAACAAAGTAAAAGCAAAAAAAAAAAAATCAGGGCTACCATAATATAGGCCTGTGAATGTGCTCTGCATCTCCCGAATGCCTCCAGTTCCTCTTCATAAGCAGGAGTCTTGCTTCAGCAAAAGATTGTTAGTACTTCAATGCAAAATCACTTAATTTATAAATATTTCCTGGGTATTAATTCAATTCTTTACCTAAAATATTGCTGGATCAGTATCTAGGCAGTACAGCTATTCAACAGCTCAGTGTCAATTCCTTAATGCTTAGAAAATTCAGTCCCACACTTTACAATTTCATGAAATTTTAATATATGAAAATAGTATTGTTTATTTGTCAAAGTCTGCAAAAGAAACTAAACTTCATTCACTTCAAGTCTTCTTTACAAGTGAAGCAACAAAGACAATTATAACTTATATATTTTTTTATAACAACAAGAAAATTATTTGAATTTTAAGTTAGTTTGCTGGTATGCACGCACTTGGCCATAAAGTTTTTTTTTTTTTTCTAGTTTTTCTTTGACAGCAGACATAAATAAAGATTTTTCATGTATTATCACAGGCTTGTCCTTCACAACAGATCCACTTTCCAATTCACAGAAAAGTGAGTTTTCTATTCAGCAATGCATAACTAAGCAAAACTTAAGTGAAGTCCTTCAGCTCATTCAGTTACCAAAGAACAATGACATAAATTATTAACTTCCACTGACACACGGAATGCTGTAAGTTTTTGTGAGGCAAAAGACCTGTAATGCACAGAAGTCGTGACTGTGACTGGATCTGTACAAAGGCCTTCTCCTTCCCTAAAACACGAGATGGATATTTCATACTTTCCCAAGACTTTTCTTAATGAAATATCCCACTAACTTCTGCGGCCTCTGCTGGTACTCCACAAGGACATCATGTGGGCTGCTGATTTGATCCCCTTCAAGTCGATTCAGAAGAGTGACACACACTACAGCAGCTAGAAATTAAAAGACAGCATTAGTTAGGAATTACACTCTTGCATTTTACAGTCCAAAAGCATAAACATTTGAACAAACCACTAAAAGAACAGAAATACAAGAGAAAACAAACCCCAAAAGAGAGTGTGCAGTACCATGAGATGCTAGGGGACTAGCATGCTGTAGAAATAGTTTAAGGGAACTGCTTGCTACACTAATAAAGCCAGAGCTCTCAGGCAGCTGCAGACACTCTGCAGCTCTCAGGAAGCAGCAGATAAGCTGACTCCACATTCATGGACAGGCAACACTGCAAGCACATGAGAACCCCAAGGATCATCTCAGGTTCATATGCTGTCTTTCAGTAATCAGAGCCCCAAAGGCAAAACCCTTCCTTTCACTCAAGCTCAGGTCTGTCACTCAACCCTATAACTCTGCTCTGTCTGGGGTTTCTGCCAGTGGCAATTTGCTGAGCACAAGCAGTAAATACATATTACAGACCTACAAAGCACAGACAGCAAAAGGCCTTCTGAATTGCTTAGGGATAGTACTGGTTGGGTTTTTAATCCCTTTCAGGCCAGTAAGAACTGAATGTGTTTGATATAACCATTGGCCTTTTCACTTATATTTCATAATTTTGACCTCCTTGAGCTTAAAGGAGCTTGAGAAACATCAGTGTTTTAAATTGGCATATTCCTTGCTAAGGAAAGTGAGAAAAGACAGTTAATATGATAAGAAGAAATACACTGTATTACATTATTTTAATTTCCCTTTTTTATTTAGCATGCATTAAAAAAAAAACTTTAACTCATTTTATGATTTTGAATGGTTTATTCATGATGCTACTAAAAATCCTCAACTGTTTAAGAATCATAGTCTTAAGTCTACAGAAAATAATTATATGTTCCATTTGATATGAAAGTACAGAAACTGAGTATAGTTACATACATCTATGTGATCTGAGAATCACCTGATTGCTTAAACTAAGCAGTTGCTTTCTGTAAACTTCAAAAGCTAACTGGAGAAAACAAATGAATGCCATAGGATAATTAGGTACTTTAATGATTTACATGGTTGCCATGGGCTGGAATAGCAAATGACAGAAGTAAACTGTGTAAAAACTGCATGAGGAATTATGATAAATTGTGACACAACTGACACAAATTAAAAAATCATAGCAACAAAATTATAAGCAGAAATGTCTTTTATATATATATGTATATGTGCAGAAGGTATGTTAACATTGCTTTGCAGTTTTTAGCCACAAACCCCCTGCAATAGAACATTTCCTATAGCCTGGATAAAGTGACTAGTTTACCTTTGACACCACTGAGATTACACATTGCAGCAAATACAGAAGACTCCATCTCGATGTTTCTGACACCAGACTCATAAGCATTCTTCAAATACTGTAGTTTTTCTTCTTCATCATATAAGCAGATTGCACCATCCAACCTCCCCTGTCCTAGAAAGTAATTTTATAGAACATTTCAGAGTGATGAAGTCACAGATCAAATTCAATTTTGAAAACACAGTTATCACAGTCTTCTCCATACAGTGCTCAGCTTTTACTACTATTCTTTATTTTTGTGCACAAGACAAATAGGACAAAGTGATTCTTAGCTATTGCTAGAGTGTATACACGTTATTTGTATTCTTTATAATCATGGTAACTTAATGGTAATTGGTAAATCATGGTAACTTAGTCTTCTTCAGCTTCAATTCTCAAATTCATAAACAGGAAAATGTATGTCATACATTCCCACACATTCAACAAGTACCAAAATTCCACAAGAAACTTTAAGTTGTATGAAAGAGCTGCATTTTTTGACAGTTTAATCACTGTCTAAAAAAAACACCAGGCTGTCCTGTTTCTACCTTAAAGGATGAACATTTTATTACTTACAGATTTTCCAAGGTAAGAGATGTAGAGTCTCTTAAGCTAACTAGCTAACATTATTGTAAATTTTGAGAAAATTTTTACTCAAATTATTCAAGAATATCACCTACAGACAAGACACCAGCAGGTTAAGTACAGTAGAGTTGAAATACACTGTATTTTACTCAGTCTCTTCTTGGGTTTGGGAGATGTACTCCTAAATTAATGTTCTTGATCCTGTTCTTAGCTTTTGCTGTATGAGTTGAAAATATCCCTGACACTTTTTTTAGTGTTGCTTGCACCTGTGTTTGGTGCCTGAGATACAGGAACTGACAGTTTGTGCTTCTGCCCAAGCTGGAGCACTACGATGAAGATAATTTGTCATCTACTCAGCAAAAGACAGAGAAAGTGGGATTAGGTGCCACTTACATTCTGTTCTCACTATGTTTGAAAGGTGTTTCTGAATGAACATCTAGATATGGGAGATCAGAAACGCACCTGAATGCCTGTATGTTTATCCAAAATAGGCCTTGTAGGTTTGTGTCTCCTACACAGCAGCACTGACACAACTCAGCAAATTATTATCTTTGGTTGTCTGATCACTGCTTTGCTCAAACTGAAACAAGTTCCAACCCTTTTTTCATAAAATATTTACTTTTGATACTTAACCAGTGCATAGAAAACCAACCCTAAACAAGTCACAAATAATTCCCACTCCTCTAATCCCCTAGGATGCTTCAATAAATCACATAAATTTTGTGACAAATATACCTGACAGGTACCTGAAAAGTGTATAGTAGACTATATGTACTTCAAAGGATCTATTACAGTTGGAGAGAAATCTCCACAAAATTAAAAGTTTCATACAGCCAAATGCTAAGTACCATGCTTGATTTTAAGTAGATGAAAAATAGTTTAATTGAGATTTGTGAGACAAGCCAGAATAGGGGAACGCATTCTGTTAGTGAACTGGAAGCCAAATGTTAAAATATTATTCAATATTTATCTCTTGCTGCTTACCAACACTCTCCTGTTAGTCTATCACCAGTCTTACCTTCATAGAAATCCAAAGTGCACATGGTGTTTCCAATGACTGTATTGAACTGACTGATTTCTTTACTGCACTGCATCAGCTCCTTAGCCAGCTGTTCATCCAGGTTAGTGCTGCGAATTACTGTCTTTCCCAGAACAACCTGTTCCAGCTGAGGCTTGAAGGTGGCATCTACAGACTGCCTAGTTATAACCACTGAGCCTGGCTCCAGACCTGCAGCAAAAGGAAAGAACTATATCTTCACAATGCAGTTAACTAGTGGTTTCCAGACACATAAAACATACATCTTGACCCAACCCTACTTCTCTTAAAGGTGGGAATTTTGCCTCTGAATCCAAGAGAATTTTTTGTCCATGCCTAGCTGCTTCAGTTCATTATTACAAATAATTTCTGAAAGAATGAAATTTTTCCTTTTTCACCTCTTTCTTATATTTTCCATACAGGACAGTAACATCCTTCTTCTAACATTGTCAGGTCTTTAAGTGCATTTTCTCTATGCAAAGGCAGATGTTGCCTTTACTTTCAAAATTACAGAAGAAAAATGATGCATCTCCTGTGGAAAACTGTTCTGACCATTAATTTCTTACACGCAGAGAGATGCTTTACTCTCCTGCAAATATACCTTGGTTTGCAGAAAGGAAGAAAGAAATCAAGAGGGGAAATACCTATTCCACCAGAGGTGCCAATGCGAATGATGGTTATGTCAGAACACTTGGCATGATACAACAGTTTGATCAGCTCGTGCAACATGATTGAAATAGAAGGAATGCCCATACCATGCTGAAAAGGAAACACAAATTAATATTCCACATTCACATAGAAAACACAAAATATATACGGAAGAAGCAGCAGGACATTATCTCCTGCCTGATCCTGTTTTCCCAAATGACACCTAACTCACTCCCACAAAACCCCCAAGATCTGGACCTACAGAAAGATACTGAAAGGGCCTACAAATAGACTCCCACAAGCTTTGGCAGACTATGGATGAAATACAGTATTTCTAAAAATCATGAATTACAGAACATTTACATTCTCAAAACTATAAAATGTCCTTTCCAATAGCTGACTAACACACTTTATCATTAAGCATTTCCTAAATACAAGAAAAACCCCACTCTGATTTTTCACTAACCTGAAGTGCTAGTGAATAGTTAAGCTATTTTTTTCAAAACACAGACACCATGGTTTAGTCTTGACATTTGGCAAATATAAACCCACATTAGCTTGCACAATATTGTGATAATTACAGCTCACAAGAAAAGGTGCAAAATAATACTACAGTTTTGCAATTGCAATTGAAGCATGTAATTCTATCTACAAATTGAAGCTACAAATTTCTTTAAAATGCATACAGGGGTTGGCAGCACAAGTCCCATGGAATGCTACTCTTAAGCACATTTGATGTGTGATACAGATATATTTTCCAATACCCTACATTCACCAAGTGACCTTTTTTGCCCATTTTTCAGGGTACAGAACAGGAATAAGGCAACGGTAACTGCTCAAAAAATCTATAAGGCCATTCCTGCAACACCTCAGTGGTACACTGAGGAAAAAGGGATGCAAGAAAGAGCAAAGGTATTGGAGATTTTCCCTCTTACAAAAAGAGGTTAAAAAGGAATCCTTAATTAGCTGACTGCACTATTTTGAGTAACCTGAGTGGGACTGTGAAGTACTTAAAAGAAACATGTATTCAAATTTTCTGCTTTGAACAGCATCAAAACTGAACCGTGTCCCATGTCAGATGAGAGAAGTACTTACACTGACTGACAACACGGGCCCCACTTTGTACATGGCGTAGCGGTCGGTGCCCGCGCAGATGTTGGGGTAGTCACACCCGGGGCTCCCGAGCCCCAGCTCCTCTGCTATGTAGGTGATAAAAGCTTTCATCCGGGAAGGACTTCCCCCAACGCACACAAACTGGCGTGGACAGAGTTCAACAAAACAAAATCAATTGCATGATTCCATACGTCAAAGAACAACATGAGTATGCAAACACCTTCAGTTAGCACAGATATGGTGCTTCTCATAATCATTCTAAAATGCCAAGAAGAAGAATTATGGGAAAAAACTCAGCTGTCTACAGCACTCAAATGCCTTCACCCCTGTTTAAACTAATGAAAGACAAATATTGACATGAAGACCCAACAAATAGAAGTATGTATCTGAATAGACTCTATAGCATTTGCCTTTTTACTGGATGAAAAGAGACAGTAAAAAAAAATTACTCTCAGCTTTGTTGGATACCAAAAGTGACAAGAACCCACAAAATTTTCCCCCTTTTGCATGTACTCCTCAATCACTTGTAGGCTGACACATTTAGTCTTATTCTGAAGACAGCTACACTTTCACCTTCTGCAGAAAAGCTCAGGCTTGCTGAACAAAGCAAAGCATCTTACCTTTACATCCCCAAACAATGTTGGAAAATCATGGGTACCGGTCCCAAGAGCAAAATGGTACAGGATGTCTTCTTTCATTTTCTCCAGGTGAGGGTTGCAGAGATGAATAAAATTCTCTCTAACCAGACAGCAGCATTGTGAAACATAGAATATATACAAATATATATAGAATATATACAAACATTGAACAGATGACAATTCTTCAAAGTCAAGCAGTCAAAAGTTGGGAAATGCCACACGTGCAAATGCCTATACTACCTTATTTTAGTTCCTTCTGCATTGTGTAAAAGAAACCCTAAATTTCATAACTGTTTTACATCTTATAAAATATCACATATGACATTTCACATTACATTCATCACACAGGACGAAATTGCTGAAGAAAAGCCCAGATGTCCAGATGCATTTGCAATAGTGCAATCTTTATCTTAAAAAATATTAAAGCTGGGAACCATAGTGGGTCTTTATGGTGAGCAGAAAATTGGGAGCAGGACCAGGGAAAATTCAATAGCCCACCATATTACAGAGGCAATCTATAGCAAAGCTGAAAAGCAAAACTTGACCTCTGTTTTGACTAAAACTCCACCAGCCACCTGAGAAGGATGGGATGATTTGGCCTTCATGGACAAGCACAAACTAGATTCTCGCAATTCATCTTACTCTGTTATACAGACAGGAGGAAAAAAAAAAACCCTATGGCATGAAACTAATAACAAGGGTACAGAGGATCTGAAACAGGACAGAGAAAAGTGGAGATCTGAAGCAAGGAGATAACCACAGAAGTGAAAAAAAAAATCAAGAAAAAGGAAAAGAAAGGAAGAGGTAAAAATAATTCACTTCTTCCTAAGTGCTTCTTGTAAAGAAATGATACATCTTGAAAGAAAAATAAAAATTAATCTATCTGAAGAGACAGGAAATGACAGGGCAAGGAGGGAAACCTGAACTACTTGGCCTGTGGGATCACGTTCATGGAAAATTCAATAGTGGACTAACTAAACATGCTGAATGGTTTATAAAACGTCTGCCTTCTGTGCTTGATGTTTTAAGTTCAATTGAAACAGGTAGGAAAGACTAGTCAATAAGCACAAGCCTAAGCAGAACACTGGCAAGTACTTCAAAGTAATTTCTGAGAGAAGGAATCAAGCAGTAAATAGCTTCCAGACACAAGAAGATGACTTAATAGCTTAATGAAGGCTAATGAAGCTTAGTGGAGGCACAACACGGCTCAGCAAATTCAAACTGCTTTGTCAGAAGAGAAAAACTAAAGAGTTCACCTGGACTTCATTCAAAAAAATCATTAGGATAACTCAAGAACAATTCTGAAGCCTAAACAGAGGTGTTTAGCACTATTTTGGATGATCTAGGTCACTAGGTTATCTTGTCTGCCTTTTAATGCCTCTCCAGAAAGGAGATAAGGCAGAAAAGAACTATGCTTTCCCATAGTTCCTATGCCTTATCTGCCTGTGCAGGATGAAGGAAGTCTACAGTGGCCATAATGCCCATGCTGAGGTTACTGAACTGTTCCTCAGAAAGCAAATAGTTACAACCCAGGTATTCTGAGTATAGCAATTTCTTCTGTTCCTGATGGTCTCTCTCCAGCATCATTAATTATCCAGGAACAGCTGCACAACCAACGAAAGAGGTGTAATCCCAACCCACCCTATCTGTCCCTGCCCACCGCAGACAATCACCTTCAGCAACTGAAAGAGCTGCCCACCCAGGCAGCCAGTCCCCTTCAGTAGGAATTCCCTTCCATCTCCCATGGTCTCCATTTGCCTCCCTTCATACAAATCCTGCCTGAGGTGGAACCAAAGGCTTTGGGTGCCTTTATTCTTCCTTCCAAGAGACCTGTTTGACTCTGGGAGAACTAAACAGCAGGTTTATGGCCTGTCATGAAGACACAGACAACCTAGGAATCCACCAGCTCATATTAGCAGAATTTCTAGGCTGCCTCCCCTGAATTATTCCTGTTCTCTACATTTATTTACTGGGTCACTCACTAATGCAGATTCAATATCTGGCTGTGCTGATATCCATTGGAATGGTTGTCACATACAAATAGGATAGGATATGATTTGAAATAATTTTATAATCTATCCTCAGGTGAGCAAAAAATTTATTTCCTTCTTCATGAGAACCCTGGCAATAAAAGTCTCTCTTCAGGAAATAAATTGGGAAAAGGCGAGGCCTCTATTAAAAGTGCAAGGAAATTCATGTGATATGTGCCAACACCACTGTCCTCATGCCTGGCCAAAACACAGCCTGCTTCCTCATCAGTAGCTATATTCCACCTTTTCATCTCACAGCCCACCATCAGCACTCATCTGCCTCAACACAGTGAGAGGCTGTTATCAACTTGCTCAGCTTATCCACACATCTGATTGCAGACTTGGACTCTGGGGTAAAATGAGCAATAAAAACTAGCATATTGTTATATGTACATAGGATCAATGCCATAGATTTACAGGAGAGGCAAAGTTTGCTTGATAAAAATCCTTGGCATGCAAAGCACAGGAGCAGAAAATTTATTTCCCTAAAGCTGTTGTAAAGCACCTACAACTTCTAAGGGTGTAAATAAAATACGAATCCAAAGATAAAACAAGCATGTAGCAGGTTTTAGTAAAATAAGCTTAAAGTAAGGATTAGAGAAACACACTGAAATATTTGTTTGAACTCTCGAAGCAGCAACCAAAGTCAACATTTCAGCAGCTCATTGGATTCAAATAAAAATAAATAAAAACATCACCCTGCTTTGAAATATTCACTGTTGAGAGAAGTTCAAAGGGCTGGACAGCAAAGTCCTCTCTATAGGGGTGGTAAAGCAATAAAGCATCCAATTGTCAAAAGAGCTGCTACTGGATACTTGGCATTATTATCATAAATTTTATCTTAAACTAAATGAATGTGTAATTAGTTTAGGGAGGAAGTTTAAGTTGGACAAAACTTGGACAAAATAATAATAAACTTTAAACTTGGACAAAATAATTTATTTTTCAATCTTACTTTGAAGCCTGTCCATCATCAGTATTCTTCTCATTTGAGGAACCAGGAGCCATGTATATTTTATACCTAGAATTATATTTTAAAAAAAAATATATATAAGTGCATCAGAATAGTCCCATCTACAAAGCTGGAAGCATTAACAGAGAGAGAAACCTTCTATATTGATGATAACTACCATGAATATTAAATTTCCCAAATAATCCAGCCACACTACAATTTTTATAACTGGAGCAAAAGGAGCATCTACATTTTTTACAGCTGAGCATCACCACTTTCAAACCCTCAAGCCTAAATTAATCCCTTGCTATTGCAAACCCCACCTCACCACTACTTCTGTTCTGTGGGGTGAGCAGCTGCAGGTTCACCAGCCACAGAGAGGCAAGTCTCATTGCTAACTAACTCACCCTCTTTCTTCCATACCTCCCACACCAACAGTGAGTGCCATACCAGCTTCACTCCCCTTCCACGTTTGGCTCCAGGAGGTCTCCAAAGCTCAGCTCTAGCTGGGACGCCTGAAACTCGAGTCCAGGAAGCATCTTACTCATAATATCCTCCTCATTAAACTCCTCCTACTGACCTTAAGAGCACTTCTTTCTCCAGCATAAAGCAAGGCACATGAAACTAAAACATGACTTCAAAAAGGCACAGCTCTCCAGTTTATCATCTATCCTGAATACCCTTATTTCTGATCCATTACCTTAACCTATATGCAAAACCTTCTCACTGCTGCATTCTTATTTACATTTAAATAGACAAATGTATCACTGAGGCTTTCATGCTGGTCCAAGGACAGAATTGTAATTATACGATGATTAATTTGTTATTATTTTCAGAAGTGACTAAGGCTATGTGCCGAAGTTGGTACTTTCTGGGAATGCCCTTATGGGAAGTATTGACTCATAACATTTTGCTCTGCCCTCCATTAAGAAGGGCCTGACAGCACAGAGATTATAACAGAGACAGGACTGTAATCCTTAAAAACCCCAGGATTACACCACAAGGAAACAGGAAGAAATCATTCTTGCAACAGAATTACATCATATGTGATTTTCTAACAAAGTGCACAACCTAACAAAATAAACAAAAGACCTGCTTCTTAAAACCCATTGAATCATGGAAATGTATTAAAATTTAAAAGGACAATTAGTTTTCTTCATTTAAAATATCAACCTTTATTAAGTAGACCCAAATTCACAGGTACTAGGTATACTAAATGTATACAACCATCTATGGTCAAGGAGGGGAAGTATAAAAGTTGCATTTATAATCAACTACACTTCCTTATGGTGGTATGAAGTATAGTCAGCTACTACTGGGCATCACCATTATACCACACACATTACAGGAAAAATACACCATTTCTTCCTACAGTGTTGCGAGTCCCCATAAAGAGGTGTTAAAGAAGCTAAGAAGAAGAAACCAAAAAGTGATTTTTATGTAGCAAGAAGAAAAATAGCTGCAAATAAACAAAGGATATTAATTCAGTTCTTGTTCACAGTATTAAGCATCCACAAGATTTTTAAGTGTTCTGGGTTCTGATCACCTAAGTAATCACAGATGATACACTTCAAAAAGCTGAGGACAAAGTTCTGACAGTCCAAAGGTCCAGCTTACCCCCTCAAGAGCACCCAGCTGGAGGTGCCTTGGCAGGAATTAAAGGAAGGAGCAAGCATAAAGCAGTTTTCCCATGGCAGACCCTGACATCAATCAGGTAGTAGCTGACAAGCAACCAGTTAATGTAAAACCACAAAACTCTCATGCTGTCTAACCAAATGGAAATTTTTACAGACATGTCAAAAGTTTCTGCAGTCTTCTTCAGCCAAGGTTAAAACTGGCATTCAACTGACATTCAACTGCTGTGCTCCCAGCAGGACTCAGATAAAGAAAGGGTGCAGTTTTACAGTGCATGCACATCCTAGAATGGTTTGGGTTGGAAAGAACCCTAAAGATCACCTGCTTCCAACCCTCCTGCCATGGGCAGGAGCACCTTTCACTAGACTAGATTGCTTAGAGCTCCATCTAGCCTGCTGTCCTTTAACACTGCCAGGGATGGGGCATCCACAACTTCCCTGAGCAACCTGTTTCAGTGTCTCACCATCCTCACAGTGAAGGATTTCTCCCTAATATCTCATCTAAGCATCTAAATCCTCAGACTGGTGCTTTAAACCCGTGCAGAATCCACTATAAATTGCCACCTCTCATTTCCCCCCGCCATCCGTCATTTTTGAAGGAAGCCCCCAGTCAATGGTTTCTGCAGGGAAAAGCTCTTGTTCGGTGTTCGTCCATCATCAGGAAAAGCTGAAGTCGCTGCAAAATTGATTTTACCCTACTGGTCCCCTCGCTGCTGGCGGAGCGCTCCCTCGGCTCCGCGGCCTCGTCCGCCGGACGCCGCGGCACGGCCGAAACGAGCGCTCGACAGAACCGACGCCTGCGCCCGCCGCCCCTCGTTCCCTACCCACTCTCCACCGCCGCGGTCCGGCGACCGGGGGTGAGAGACACGGCGGGCACCCCACCATCCACCCGGGAGCGCACCGCGGGCTGCCGGGGCGCACGGCGGGACGCGGTTCTCACCGGGGCAGCGGGATCCGCCGCTGGGAAACGAGGAGGGCGGCTCGCTGTTCCCGGGCGGGCTGCGGGCGCCCGGCCGAGCCACCTCCCGCCAGCAGCGGCCCGCCCGGTTAACTCCATCCGCGCCGAGGAGGCTGCGGGAAGCGCCGGGCACGGGGCGCGGCTGTGGCAATGATGCCGGGACAGGTGGGGATGCAGCCGGCGTGCGAAGAGAGCGGGGCTTTGGGCATCGGCAGGAGAGCTGCTGCCAAGGGCACGGGCGTTCGGGAGGACCTTATCAGAGAGATAGATAGAGATAGAGAGAGATACAGATACAGATACAGATACAGATACAGATACAGATACAGATACAGATACAGATACAGATACAGATACAGATACAGACGCAGGTGTCGGCCGAGGATGGCGGAGTCGGGTCGGTGCCTGTGCCCTTGCGTGCGCACACACCGTGTTCCCTCACTCATGGGCATGTGGGCACGGCAAACACGGTGTGAGAAAAGAGCAGAGACGGTTTTGGCTACTGGAAGCCCAAATTTAACATTGTTCATACAGTAACTGAAAACACCAAACCCACAATCCTGCAATGCAATTTTAAAAGTAAGTTTTCGTACCAGAACCACAGTGTAGTTTGTCATAGTAGGGAATACTTGGGAAACAGAGCAACTAACATCTTCATGGTAGAGAACTTCCCGTGTCTCAGGACAGTAAACACATTAGGCACAAGGCACTGCTGAGATGTTTTTATTACAAAATCATGTATTGGGCATTTAAAGTAAAATTTATTCATATCCTGTCTCACACCAAAGGACTTTGTATGGGAATATAAGAGAGAGAGATCCCTTGCATAGATGCATTTCTAGGCATAAACGACATGCAAGAAGAATTGTTTAACAAACTCAGAAAAACGTCACCTGTTCAGCTTGTTGACATTTCCAGTGGGTGAAACAGAAGGACAGGTTCCTAATCCAACTTCCATTTTCCTGTTCTTTAAATATTTGTCAAGACTTCCAAGCTATAGTAGTGGCCAAACACCTTAGAGACTGTTTAATTCTGTGGAAGAAAATTTTCCTTTAAACAGGAATATTACATATCCCTTCATCTCAGGGTCCAGTGAAAAGTCTGCTTTAGCTTTCAGGATGTTTTCTATTCAGCTATAAATTAAGAGAATCAATTGAAATTGTTTTTGTAAATAATAAGGTTGCTATAGTTACCTTGTCTGAAATGTTCAATAAATTATGCATTTCTATGAATCTAATAATTGGTAGCAATATTTTCTCTCAGGTATATCTAAAAAATTTAAATCTCCTTTTAGCTACCTGGTTTTGTAGTGTAGTGTTTGGGTTTTCATTCAATTCTGTATTTTAGTGGGAAAGATACTAATGTTGTTCAGAAGGGTGAAAAATACACAGCTACATACTGAGGTAATAACAACAATATGTAACCGGTGTCCATTTTCAGGTTTTTTATATTGCATGGACAAAAATGTGAGCTATGGAAATAAGGCTGTCTGTCAAAATCAAACATATTCTCCCTTGTGCTCACCATAAACCATTTTCACAGTCAATTAGACAAATAATTCAGTGCAGCTGTTTTACCCACTTCATTTTGATTCTTCAGTTATTCTGAATGTTTTGTATCATGACAACTATTAATAGAAGGACAAAATGTGCTAAGACTGAACTTCTTTATTTCTATTTCTAGCTTTTTCTCCCACATTATAGCATAATATGTAACTACATTCTCAAAAAATATCTGCAGAGAAGAGCAAGAATATGAAGCTATTTATTTACAGAAAGAAATTTGGCTTCATCATATATCTTTTACAACTCAGCCTGCATATTCAGCAGGCTGAATGATAGTATTTAAGAAATACATAAGCCCAAATCAAGGGAATTTTAGATGCTTCAGAAGAACACAGGGCAATTGAATTTTTGTTTGTATTGCTACACAAAGAAAGTTAATGCATATGTACACTTGATCTTTGGAAGTATGTTTATATTTTAGTCTAGTTCAAAAAGACAGAAGTGGTTAGAGTTATGTATTAGATATATATTAAACTTCACTACAGTGAAATGGCTATATATAAAAGGAAAATTACTCTCTGGTCGCTAAACTGCCAAGTTGTTTAATCTTTATCTGGAATTCTCTTTTAGAAACATTCACATGCCCAGTATCTTGGATGCAATACATAAAATGTAACTGCACTTTTGTTTCATCTTTGGGCTTGTAAAGCAATCAGTATTCAAAAAAAAAAAAAAAAATCTCACTACTTAAAGGCATTCAGGGCAGAAATAGAGCACAAGACAATGAAACAAATGTTTCAGCATTTAAAACAATAAGGCAAGATTTTGTAATAGGCATCCAGCTTTTGACTTTGGCATTTCTCTGAAAAACAAAAATGGAAAACCAGAAGCTTCCACTGCTTTTACATGGAACTGCTGATGACTTTGAAAACTGCCAGCTTCATGACTGCATTGACTCAGAAGTAAATAGAACAATGTGATTACTGTGATAAGGTGAATTCAAGCAGCACACTTCCATCCTTGGGTTCAGCTGGAGTTTTTTGATTTGTTTTACCACTTTGACTTCACGTCCCTTGGAGAACAGGCAAGTTACATGTCTGCTGCAGCTCTCTGTTATTTTGAATGCGCAGATTCCCTGCTCTTGTGAAGAGAAATCTCAGGCTGCTAATATTTTAACTTACAGTATTCAAACTGTGATCCATTCAGACTCAGTTGACGAACAGTGCAAACCTCTCCTTGGCTTGACTAAGGAAAGCTGAATATACACTAACGGCCATCATTTAAGTTGGAAAAGACCACCATGATCATCGAGTCCAACCTTCAACTGAACACCACCTTGTCAACAAAACCATAGCACTGTCATGTATGGTTGGTTCCTTCTTGAACACTTCCAAGGATGGTGACTCCAACACTGGAGAGCCCATTCCAATGCTTAACCCTCCTTTCAGTGACGAAATTCTTCCTGATGTCCAGCCTGAAACTCCCTTGGCTGTTTCCTCTCATTCTGTCACTGGCTGGCTGGGAGAAACCACCTGGCTACAAACTCCTTACAGGTCATTTTAGAGACTGATAAGGTCACCCCAAGCCTCCTTTTCTCCAGGCTAAACAACCCCAGCTCCCTCAGCTGCTCCTCATAGGACTTACTTTCTAGAACCTTCACCAGCTCTGTTGCCCTTTACTGGAGTCACTCCTACGAGTTGTGTTCCACCTTATTTTCTCTCCCCTGTCCTGCTGGGAAGGGGAGTGATAGAGAGGCTTGGCAGGCTCCTGGTGTCCAAGGTCAAGCCACCACAGCTGGTCAGGTTTTAATGCTATGAGCTCCAACTCTGGCATCCCCTGATAAGGGTGGCCTAGAAAACTGGATTTCCCCAGAAGCTCTGCCTTCACAGCAAAATTAATGGTTTCAATGTATCTGGACATAATTTGCAACACAAATTGTAACTGAAAACAGATACAAGCTAAGTAATCTCACACACCACTAAAGTAACAGCTTGATGTAAGCTTTTTTTATATTTAGAGAAATTTGCTGAGCAGCCAGTAACTGTACATTTAAGCATTTACATATGTCTTTGCCTTTTATTTTTTTAAATACAATTTAGTTGAATTGTTCAAAATATTGGATAGCAAAGATGGACTTGGGTGCTAGGTCTAACAACACCAACAGCAAAATTTCTGCAGTTTGCTGAAAATTTTGCAGGTTCAGATTAGCGATGGTTTACCTATTTCAAATCAATTTTTACATCGAGGTTCTAAAGGAACAGTGTTAAACCAAATACTCTAAACATTCTGTCAAAGAAATCTACATTTTAGAACCTTCAGGACTTGGATTCAAAAGTGTAAAATGTACTGAATGTAATCTGAAGAGGAAATTCTAAAAATTAAGAGTTTACTTTTCATGGTATTAGCAAAAAACATGGTAATGAAATTGCACCCACTTTCTAGTGGAATTTATAATCAATATTTAATTATTAATAAGATTTCAGGGATATATCCTAATCCAAGTAGATAAAATGCAAGAATTGAAATATCAGTGTATTTTAAGTTTTTCAAAATATTAAAGTACAACATTTATACATTGCTATTTCAAAGTACAAACTTCTGCTGATGTGAATAAACACAGTGATCTAGCATATAGTATTTTTGTTGCAGTCAAGACTTCAGGATAGATAATTTTTTTAATCTAACAGCTGAAAGTGCAGACATCACAGATAGCTGAGTCCATAGAACTGTTAACCAACAATTCAACTTCTACACAACAAGACTATACCAGGAAATGCCACCAGGTCTTTAACTATGTGGTTGAACACTATGACTGATCAACTAGTTCTTGTGCAGCAG
The DNA here is from genome assembly GCF_024509145.1 of Vidua macroura. Classification (NCBI taxonomy): domain Eukaryota; kingdom Metazoa; phylum Chordata; class Aves; order Passeriformes; family Viduidae; genus Vidua; species Vidua macroura. The sequence continues at coordinate 84,088,686 of NC_071571.1, read as the reverse complement.
GCACAGCAATAGAACTGTCCTAGAAAGCTGAGTGTCTGTTCAAAGTGAATGAGCTTTTGGAATGAAGAAGCAGTCTTTTCAGTGAAGGTTTAACTTTTTTACTGCAAATATCCATATCAGTTCAATTCTTTCTGTCTTCATTTCATCCCATACCACACAGGTCCCCTTCACCTTTCTTTGTGGCATAACTCATGAGTACAGCTGTAATTAACTGAAGACACTTGCTGATTTGGACACATCAATAGCATGCCTGTGTCTAGTCAAGTCAGCAGCAATATGGTAACCCTCTCTGAGAATAGCAAAGCAGCAGGAGTCTTGAGCAGGAGAAAACCTCAGCTTTGCTTTATTTTGATCTAGGACTAAGCATTGACAGCTGTTGTCTATTCTTCAAAATTTGCTGTAATCAAGCCCAATGAAGTTCATCCATCTTGCAAACATCTCAATCAGATATGAGTTAAATTAGAAAAATAATCTGCCCAACATGTAAATAGTACATAATAGTAAATAGGGCTATATTATATAAGCAATACAAAGCTTTAGTTTCCCCAAGAATGTTTCAAGTTACTTATTACATCCCTGGAACTGTGACTTTAACTCATTGCTTCCAGGTGGTGATTCAGAATCTGCAATAGGAAAAAAAAGATTAAAGTTTACAGAATAACTTCAACCATAATAATAAAAAGGTCCGCTAAAATTTTTGGTTTCTTCCTCATGTCAAAGTACACATAAATTCCACTACTTTTAATGTTGAATTAATAAGATAAACAAGCTATTTGCAGTATGATGCAAATCTGTACCCCCAAACAAAGGGATTATAGATTTACATATGGAATGGGTTGTATCTCCTTCCTGATGTGTCTAGGGCTTATTCTGTGCAAGTGAGAACAGAGAAAGCTCCATCTCAAAAGGGAGCTGCAAGGTGCTCATGCTGGCAATTGCTTTGAATGAACAGAAAAAAAGTACACAAGTGGGGAAAAAAAGTAAAAGCACTACAGTCAGCAATCACCTAAAAGAATGAAAAGGACAAGGTCAAAACTGAAGGAAGATAAACATCTGGATGAAAACATATTGTTAAGAGCATTAAAAGCAACCTCCTTTTACACTGTGACACAGGACCAGTCTCAACTGGAATAGCTATGATTGCAAACAAAGGCAATAGAAGCAAAGCAGGTATCACATTATCAAAAAAATTGAAAAATAAAAGCAACTCAAAAATTAGATGTATCTATATGTAAACCTATGCAGCACACTGACTTTTCAGCAGCCTTTACAGCGTACCTGTATTTTTCTTCTCTATTGCCTAACTGGTATAACCAAACCAATTTCATGCTTAGTCTGAAAAATCTTCAAGTTTTTTTTATATCTCAGATGTCTCATTAGAGGCACACACATTAAAGAAGCCAACTATCACCAAATTAAGGAAATTGACATTTTGAAATCCTCTTTAATTTTACTCAGAGTAATGGGGGGAAAAAACTTTGAATTCTATTCAATTTGAAGTTGAATAGAATCTGAAAACAAAGAAGAATATTCAAGGTTTTCTTTCATGCTGAGGAACAGCACTTTTAGACTTCATGGTTGAACTGTTAGGTCACTGAGCCTCTCAAAGCACCGTCCTCTGCATATTCAGAGTTTGGATACTTAAGTTAACTTGAAGAGTGGCTTCTAAGGTTACACATTCTCCTTCAGATCCAGACCAAGATCTGGCTTCATCCCTCAGTTTTATGACATTTTTTCCTCTGAACAAAACCACACAACTTCTAGTTCTCTGTTTTCTCCTGATACTCACCTGGAGAAAGAGGTTTTTCACACACACACCAAAAAAAATACTATAGATACATTAATGGAAAACAGAAAAATTAATTCAGACAGAGCTGAATTGCCAGAGAAATTAAAATACCTAGCCTCTAAGACTTCATACATTAATATATCAAGGTCAAGGGAATAATGACAATGCCAGTCTATACAAACAGATTCCCGGACATAAATTTAAAAAAAAATTCTGGTGCGTGCAATGGGAGGTCAAATAGCATTTCCAAACATTGCTATAGGAAACTGATAGAGCCAGCACGGTTACCAATGCAAAAGGTCTTTGACAGAAGTAAGAGAAATTTTCCCACCCTTTAACCTCTATATTTGCTTCCAAGTAAAGTCTTTCATAGCTATCACTATTGTGCATGATAAAGTATGGTTTGAAAGCATGACATTGGATAACTTTTTCTCTTAAACTGTTGAAATTCCACTGCCTTCAATGATGTGCATATATTTATTTTGACAAATTTCTACAAGCAGTGATCTATTTCTTAAACATGAGTATTAATGACACTTGTGACAGAAGTTTTCAGAAAAAAATATTAGGAGCAAAAAAATATTCATAACAGTGAGGCAACAAATATTTTACAGTCTGCTTCAATTTAGGCAGGATGGCTGTGTCTCTGCAGCATTTTATGGAAACACATCACAGAGAAGCCCCTGGATCAGAACTCAGAAGCCCCTGGATTGGAACAGAGCATACTGCAATTGTAGAGATGAAAAAAGTCCATGAAAGGGCCTGCCTTCGCTGACTACAAACAGGAGCACTCCTTTCTTTAGCTGGCTGTAGGGTATTGTAAACTAAGCACAATAACTCAATGTGTCTCACCGTATTCAGAGAGCCACACAAATATTGAGGCTGCCCTCTGCTGTTACCTTGAGGGTCCAGCTCATTTTAAAAGAAACAGCTTTCAATAACATTACCTTCAGAGTGCTCACTATTTTCTGATGTTTCTTGAATCTTATTTTCCCATCCAGTACACTGCTGAAACCAGTCAGTCCCATAACCATTGCTTATTAATTTGCTAAAATTTACTGCTTCACTTTTTCTCTGAGCAGGCCTGTAAATACAAATATATTAAAGGAAAACAAAAGCAAAAGTAAACAAAAATGGGGGCTAGGTGGAAAAATAATATTTTACACAGGAAAGGCCTTATAATATAATTTATTTGTAACTATAACATTAATTAAAATATTACCATGTACAGCCTTATAATTTATTTATAAATAACAAAACACATATTCTACATGTAATCATCTAAGAAGAAAAACCAAAAATAAACAAACAAAAGCACAGAACTATGCCTGATTTAGTACTGTGTAAATTTACATGAGAAGAGCTGTCTGTTTCATTGGAATTTTACATGTATAATACTTACACAGTTCTGGTCTTAAAGACAAAAAGCACAAAAGGGAAATCCCACAAAGAATGTGTAAGTGAAAAAGGTTGACAGTACTCATTCGGTGGTGCACAAAAGTGAAATTATGTCCAAAATTTTCTCTTAATTAATTTGACAGTTTAACCACTTATTTGGCAGCATTAACATAGTTCTAAAACATACTAGGACTACTGATGACTGAGCAATAAATTTTTAAGACAAAGTATGCAGAAGCAATTCAGCTGTGCACACAGCTGATGATGTGATAACATCACATCACAAATGACATAAAAATTAGCTTAAAATTCCTCTTTCAGGTGTTCATCAGAGTATTTTTGCTCTGTATGACCTTATAAAGGCTACAGTTTATGTCTTTTCTTGAAGTGTCAGTCTTACTTGTTTCTCTGTAACCTACACTGACAGAAATAACAAGGTAATTATCATTTTCACCTGTTCACTGGTATTAAGAAAAAAACCCAATTTAGAATACCAAAAAATTCTGCTACATGAAGATATGCCACTCTATGCTTAGTTTCCCTAACACAGTTATATTGAATAATTTTCTAATATGAGTTAAAGTACTGTTATTTTAGTTGCTTTAGACACTTTTAAAACTATTTTAGCATCACACATATGATAGTAAATTTAACAGCAATAAAGATCCACAGGGTCCATACACATATCTGCTAATTCCTGCATTTTCACAAGGAGCAATTTTACTTGTACACATGAATAGTTGCAGGCTTAGGTGTTCAATGATTTTCATAAATGTACTACTTACATGGGTGGGAAGGCAAGCTTATTTTCTCCACTAAATTCCTTGTTTGTAGAAACAGTTGGAATTCTGCTTGGATATTTAGGGCTTATAGGTGGAAGCTTTACCTGTGTTAGAGAAATCTTAGTTCAAAAAAAGGAGTTATGAAAAAAATAATCAAGAAAATTATATGATATCATAGCCTTCAAAAGTGAGGGTGATATAAAAGGCCTAAATATGTTCAAATTTCCATGTCTTATCTACGTTATTTCCATAAGTACTAGTAATGAATCACTGAGGAATAACTAAAGATAAAGCAGCCCCTTAGTTATTCTACGTGAGATTAGCTGTTTGCTCTCTCAACAAGCCTTTCCCTCACAGTACACTTCAAATTAAGCTTCAAATTCAAACTTATCCATGGCAACCTCTCATCTTGGTCCATTTCTCTGTATGCAGAATATGAAAACAGACCAGTCTTACTAAAGTAAGGAGAACTATAACTTATGGTTTAACTGCTACTTCTTTTTTAGTTTGTTTTTGTTTTTTAATAAAAAGCATAAAACATCCTATATAATAAGAAAACAATTGTGGTATTATATTAATACCACATTAATATAATAATTATGTGGATATATATTAATTAGAGGTTTAATATTCAAACAAATACATATATATTGGGGGAAGCCTACAACAGAAAAATGTATTTTACTTTTATCATCTTTCCAATGACAGGTGAAGAAACTCAGTGTTGACTAAAAGACTGAAAGATGACACCTAGAAAGCCAGGGAAAGCCAACACGCACTCCAGAGCTGAAAGTGGGAAAACCAATAAGTAGTGGAGAAACATGAGCAACACATACCAAAGCTCTTTATTTTAACTTTGATCAAAATCAACAGCTACTAAAGGGTCAACTTACCTCCCTCTCAAAATCATGAAATTAAATATTCTTAACAACTCCCAGATATTTTTCACTAATAGTTGCTAAGAAATTTCATCATTGCACAAAGAAAATTCCTGAAGATAGCAAAAAATTTTCAAAGCTTATTAACAAAGTTTTTTGTGTTACACTAATATATTCTTTTAATTAGAGCCTACATATTATTTGACCATTTTCTTTTTTAAACATGCAACACAGGAGAGTGGTCCATGGAGTAAGACATATTACTTGCAGGTTATTTAGGAAAAAATCAGGACAGGGTAACTAAAAGTGAAATGTACTGCTCTGTAAACTTACAAGTACATTAAGGATAACAATACTTTCCACCTACGTGGACATAGCTACTGCAATACAGTTAACAGAGCAAAAAATTATGAAGTGCAAAAATTAGATGCATGAGCAGTAGTCACACTTGGATTGCAGATACTATAAAACACATATGAAAACTTCTATAAGGAGAAGATTCCAAAATGTAAACACACCAAGGACTTCTCAAGGAGCTTGTGCACAGTGAGTATGGAAAAAGCAAACAAAAGTATAATGGCCTTTGAATACATCTGATCAATGAACTAATTAGGAAGCCACAAAGAAAAAGCAGGTCTGAATGTTCAGAGAATGTAAGTTTTCTTATTATCTCGAAGAAAGTGAAGCCTGGACAGGCAGTTGTACTGATTCTGAGTCAGAATGTCAATGCAAACACATGTAAAGTCAGTGCTGAAACCCCTTCAGACTTCAGTGGAGTCACACTGGGCCATTTGTCAAAGAAGAAGAGATGAGATTAGCAAGAGCATGGAGCGATATCAGAGGCAGCTATGTGAGATGAAAAGGAGGGGTTTTGTCCAACCTGGAGGTTAAAAACCACATTAGCTGCTTAGAATTGCTTTTCAAGTTTGTTCACACTGTTTGCTGAGGCAGCCTATTTGTGCTTTACATTTCAGAAATACCATCCCATTGTGCAGAAATGCTAGCACTGCCTTCCCTCTATCACTAGACTGGACCACTTCAGATTTGACATGCAAGTTTCAGATCCAGGACACAATTACCTACAGTTTCAACTGACAAAAACAACCTCAGGTGACATTTGTCACGTGCTGAAGGCAGGATGGCACACAGGGCAACACAGAAACACAACTCAATTTGATAGTCAGGATACACAAACAGCAGATGAATAGAGATGAGATTTTCCTCTTGGCATCAAACAGAAGCACAAGAAAAGGAGGTGTAGTAATTAAAGAATTAATTAAAGGATAAAGGCAGAGCAGAAGCTAGAGAGATTGTGACTAGAGACAGAAAAAGGTTCAGATTGTCAAAAATAATGTCAAGAGAAAGAAAGGAGAGAGGAAAGGCAAAGAGAAAAGTCTTGAAGGTTGTGAGCAAGAGCATTGTTTTAAATGTTACCTCTCTTGCCATTAAATGAAAAGCTATGATATACTGCAGGGATCAAAACACTCCCTCCTGTTCAAGTAAACTAATTAATGACAAAAGTAGCAAGGGAACAGATCAGAAATTGCTTTGAAGGCCACCTGCAATCTGTTCAGGTGCTATTTGTTACTTTGCTGAGCAAATTCAGCATTAAAAGCACTCTTGTGCCACTACACTCCAATGATTACAGCTGAGGGGGCTTTTTGCCTTTGACAAGTATCTATTTAGTAGCAGCCATGAATTTTCACAGATAAAACAAACTACACAGGGAATATTTTACAAACTACACAGGGCGTGTTCTTGGTTTAAAGTGTTTTCTCCCTCTCTGAAGAGATGGCAACAATATACTCTAAAAACCACTATGTTTATTATAAATACACATTTATTAATCTTGTATTCAAGAAACATGACGTAGAATATGTACAGTGCCTGGCTAGTATATGAAGAACAATTAATATCTGCAGCCAGCGTGGTAAGATAAAAGCCTTTAGATTAAATCCTGGCTCCTGTATGATCAAGGACTAAATTCTAAATTCATACTGTATTTCAAATCTCTCTCTGAGGTAAAATCCTGGCCTCAGACAAGCAACCATTTTGCTACAGCACATACATACCTAAGTACATTTCAGGCAAGTGCCTGAAAGAGAGGACTTCAGAGATAAAGGAGTAATCTTACTGGTGCCACAGGGATATTGCCAAATGCTGATGCAAACTCTGATGACACCTCCAACAGACCTCTCACCCATACAGGCCACTCTCCTTCTTAAGGCCACAGCTTTTTCATAAGGGCCATAAGATGCACAGGCAAAAGGATCACTGAACCACAGAATGGTTTGGCTTAAAGATCATCTAGTTCCACCTTCCCTGCCACAGGGACACCTTTCACTGGACCAGGTAGCTCAGAGCTCCATCCAGCCTGACTTCGAATACTTCCAGGGATGGGGCATCCACAACTTCAGTGGGCAACTTGTGCCAGTGCCTCACCACTCTCACAGTAAAGATTTTTTTCCTAACATGTAGTCTAATCTTACTCTCTTTGAGTTTGAATCTATTCCCTCTTGTCCTTTCACTACATACCCTTGTAAGAAGTCCCTCTCTATCTTTCTTGCAGGGTCCCTTCAGGTACTGGAATGGCACAATTAGGTCACCCCAAAGCCTTCTCTTCTCCTGGATGAACAATCCCAATTCTCTCAGCCTTTCTTCACAGGAGAGCTGCTCCATTCCTCTGACCATCTTTGTGCCTTCCTCTGGACTCCTCCCACAGTTCCCTGCTCTCCCTGTGCTGGGGTGCCCAGAGCTGGGTGCAGCAGAGCAGAGGGGCAGAATCCCCACCCTGGCTCTGCTGGGCATGCTGCTCTGGATGCAGCCTGGCACACATTTGGCTTTCTGGACCGCGAGTACCCATGGCTGGGTCATGTCCACCCTCTCACCCACCAGCACCCCTGGGTCCTTCTGGGCAGGGCTGCTCTCGATCTGTTCATCCCCCAGCCTGTGCTGATAATAGGGGTTATCCCAGCACAGGTGCAGGATCTTGCACTTGGTCTGATTAAGCCTTGTGAGATTTCCATGGGCTGCTTCTCCCTGGGCCAAAGTCCACTACTTTGACATGAGCACAAAGGCTAAATCCTTCATGCACTAATACTCTTTACTGATTTGCCATATTCCCATGTAATGGTCCCTCGGATCTCCAGTCCTCCTCTACACAGCAATAACCACAAGGAACAGCAGAGATTTTAATACTTCAGAACAAAGCAGCATAAAGGCTTAAACCTTCAGAGCAAAGGCCCACTTGGGAACAATGTTTTCCAAACTGAGCAGAAGAGGTACCCTTGGAGGTTAAACAGTTTTGCACTTGTTCCTAAATGCACCCTTTGGGATTTAACTCCACAATTGCATCATGTATGTCTCTTCTGAATAATTGCTTAGTCATACTGGACTGAAAAATATTTTCAATACATTCAGTCTCATACTATCAGAAATACTTGAGGTAGCTCGCTGCTGCAGTGTCATCATGTAGTTAAATAAATAAATTGAATATACCTTAGAAATGTGCCTGTAGTGTTTTGGAATACATTATTCTTACCTTCCAACATACCAGATGTATTGTGAAAAACTAAAATTGAGACTCTTTGATAGGACTAATTCCATTCTCTCACTTGGAAGACTCTTTGGGAAGGTACTCTAAGAGCATGGGACAGAAACTTCCCAAAAGAGGATATTCAAGAAGTAGCTGTGAAAGAAGCACCATGTGACATTTCAAGATACATGATACGCTTTTCGATGTACAACAAAGATACTGTGAAGTACAGCCAAATGAGAGATGGTGGTATGGAGGTTGGAGGTAGAGCTAAATGTAGCAACACAGGCACTGTCTTCACAGACACCTAATCTTACAGAAAAAGACTTGGTAGATTTAGAATCTTAGGCAAAACTTAACTTCAGCTTCCAGGAGAATAGTGTAAATTATTATATGAGGGCCTTGGCACATTCGCAATCTGAGCTGAATATATAACACATATTCACTTTGCATTTGGTCCTAAATAAAGCACATGACTGAATGAAGCTGGGAACAAATGAAACTCTCAGACACATGATTGAATGGAACTGGGTCTCAACCAAACTCGCTCAAAACTGAAATGAACCTTGGTTTCACTTTAGAAGTCAGCACATGGGCTTGAATTACTGTTATCACAGTTAAGTTTGACTCTTAGAACACTGAACATAGTTGGTTCTTAGGTAAGGGAGTGAGGAAGAGCACTTCCTCTCTGTCCTAATTCAATTCCTTTAAGAGGCACAGCAGTAAGTCAAGTTTTTATTTTCAGTGCCATAAATCTATAATAGAAAAAAAAAAAAAAAAAAAAAAAGAAGCTTCACCTAAAGAAGCTTCACCTACAAGCATCAGGCAAATTACAGTTTAAACATATGTTGCTTGTTTGCCTGTTGCTACAGACTCAGTAAACATTCCCAAGCCTATTCAGTAATGAGGAGCTCCCATTTACACAAGACATCATTCTGAATTTGCACTAGTTCATCTCAGCAAAAGCTGAGGACTTTTTCTCCTAAAATGTCCAACATCTGCCCTTCTGTTGAAGAAGGGATGTACTAGTTCAAGTACATCAAAAGCCTTTCCAGTATACTCCACAAGCCTATGGCAGATGCAGCAACTGAGATTACAGAGGATATTTTAAAAACATAAGACTTCAGCATCTAAATTGGGCAGGGGCAGGGAGGATGAAAGAGGGAGGATAGCAGAGAGGTCTCCAAGACAAAACACCAGTGTCAGTACAGAAAGGTTTGTTTGGGGCACAGCTTGTGCTATACTTACTTTGTCTTGGATACATCTTTCATTCAAGGACAGCTAGCAGAGTATCTTTGGGAACACCCTTGCATTTCAAACTAAATTAAACTCCTTTTTCAGAATAGTCTTCTCTTCTTATCTTCTTTCTTCCTCACCCAAGATTGCTAAACAAGATGTCTCTTCACCAAGAAGGAATTGCAGGGGAAATGAGGCATAAGAAGATAGAAACTAACTACTGCTTTTTATTTATACTGAAGTATATGTACTAATATAGTACCTAATGTAATCAGAAACTGCATTTCTGTTTCTTACACTACACCTACAGCACTTAAGAAAACACGGCTTTCTTCTTGTTCTCTAACTGCAATATCAAAATTGATTCTGGAATGCAGAAACTCACATGGATTACAGCTTCCCTCCTATAAAAAGCAACAGAGATGTGTTCACGAACAAAGCATCATCACAGTATGCCTCTCCAACCTACCTTCTTTTTCTCTGCATTTTCTTTGTCCTCAGCTTCCCGCTGCCAAACACCTTTTGTATCAAATTCAAAAGGCCCTCTGCTTGTCTCATAACTGTTACCGTGATGGTCATCAGCCATAAACTCTCTGTGAACCATGTAATCTGGTAGAGACGGAACACAGGTCCTGCAGGCAAAGATTTAATGCTTATTTGTACAAGGTAAACAAATCCTGCACTTCAGAAGTATTCAGTAGTACAGAAGCATTCAGAAATGTTAATAGGTGAAGAAAGAAGCCAAGATGTGTTGGGCCTCAGCAATCTTACCGTGGCTTCTCAATCCCTGCAGGATTGGCACAGTTTGAATACCAAAAAGGTGCAGTATATGCTGCTGAAGGGGACTTCATCACCACAGAAGTGTAGTGCTTCAGTAGGTCTGGAGAGAAAAAGACAAAAGCCAGTACTTTTCTGACTTCTTATCTAGTTTCAAAAGCACTATCTTTGTTTTTAGATTGCTGTTTTGTCAGGAAGAAATTAATTCCCTCATTTTTTCCATGAGTTTATTTCAAAAGTCCAGAAGATCCTCCTGCAGCATCTACGAGCACTTTACACCACACTCAAGCAAAGCCAAACAAAACAAAGGAAAACCAAAGAAGCAAGACAGATGCTCACCAGGTTGGCCTCTTTGCTTTGCTAGCCTCACGTAGGCTGAATCAGTCTCTTTGATCCACTTCCTGTGGCACCCAGACAGTGGCATTTCATGGGGAGCTCTTGAAAGGTCACTGAGACCCAGAATCTGGGAGGGAAATGGGCTCTTCTCTGGTTGTTTCAGTGGCATGGGGTATTGCTGACCTGCAATAATGGAAAAGAAAACATTTGTGGTAAAAGTTAACTGTTAGCATCCCTTTTTCAGGCAACTTAACAAATTGAGCCCACCTGGAATATGAATGAGGTGCTACATTTCATCGTGAAAACAAAAGACCAGGCTTGCTCATTTTGGGGGATATAGCACAAGCAATTTCTAGAGAATCAGATACAAAACACTTGTTTCAGTTCTTAGACAGCATTTAAGTTTTCCTCTAAAGTGTTCTCATACAGAGGATCGTGCCTCTTCATTCAGAAAACTATTTCCAAGGACACATCAAAAGCAGTGAGAGGCACGTGAGACAGCAGAAAACACTTCAGCCTTTGGTTTCCCTTCCTTCACACGCACTAACTAAAAGCAAAGACAGTAGCTGTCCTTTGGCAGGTCTCTATTTGTAAAACAACCAAACTAAATCCCCAAATTAAAAAATTAATAAAAATCAACAGCAAACGCCCTACTTCTCCATACATTACTTTCTCAATTTCTAGTGAGCAAAAGAAAATAGAAACAAATCCTTCAAAATGGGAAAATGGACAGCAGATAAATAAGAAAAAGCCAGTATGAGGTACTGTGCCGTAGACGGTGCAGAGGCACTTACCGGAGCGACTCCAGCTGCAGCTGATGCCGTTCCGTCGGTGTAAGGACACCACTTCCAGGAAGCAGCTCGCTGAGGAGCTCCTGGCACACACTCGCGCTGGCTGTGCCCAAACTCAACTCCAAGAAACAAGCCAAAGCGCTGCCGCTCCCCGGGGTCAGGGCCGCAGAGGCACCAGCCGGCGCCCGCTGCCGCCTCCCGGGCGGGTCCGTCCCCCGGTGACGATGCTCGGGTTCCCCGCAGCCGCCGTAGCGGCAGCTCAGAGACCAAAGGCCGATTCCCCGAGGGCTGACCCGCAACCCCCGGGAGACAGGCGGGACGGAGCCCGAAGGGGAGACGCGGGCAGAGCCAGACCCCGTCGAGGGCGGAGCGGAACAGCCCGGCCCACGGTACCGCCCTCCCTGCCTGCTTTCTTGAAGGTCGGCGTGTTGCTCGCCACCGCCCGCAGCAGCAGGGGCGCAGAGCGGAGTGGGGGCGGCTCCAGGCGCGCTCCCGGCTTGGGAAGCCTCGGAAGCCGTGCCGGGCGCCTTCCTCCCAAAGAGGGGAGGACGCTCTCCCACTGCGACCGCTCGCCCGGACCTTGTCCCTACTGGGAAGCTCCATCCGAGCTGAAAGGAGGCCAAAATCCATCCTTTTTTCCATGGCATTTTCCATTTTGTAATATTTAATTTTTGCTTTCTGGCCGGTCCATATACTGAAAGTCTACTGGTATTCTTTTGGGTCCTTAAAATACCCTCATCTGAGATCTTCTTTGTGTTCCTGGAGCTGGCAAGCCACTTTATCCACCAATTCTGCTTCTTCATCTTTCCATGTCTGGGACCTGGACAACATGGAAGGATGATTGGATATAGTGGGAGAACGTGGAGGGATGGAGGGATGTGAAGAAAATGGTGGGGTGATGGAACATGGAGGATATAGTGAGACATAGAGGAGATGGAGGGCCAGAGAGGTGGTGGACTGGGAGGATGATGAGTCATGAAGGTGTTGGAATGTGGAGAGGATGGACAGATAGTGGGACGTAGAGATTGCGGGATGTGTAGGGACATAGAGGAAATGGAGTAGTAGAGAACATATAGGGATGGTGGGATACAGTGGGACAATGGCCCATGGAGGAGATGGAGGGACAGTGAGAAGTGGAGGGTAGCAAGTTGGAGGAGACAGGGCTGTTGAGGCAAGGGATGGTGGAACAATCAATGGAGAGGCCAGACAGATGAAAGCATTTGGGACAGAAGGACAGTGGGTCATGTAGGGAAATGGAACATGGTGGGTAGTGGGACAGAGCAGTTTGTGGCTAGGGGAACACTGAGGCCAGAAGCAGCACAAGCTGCAAGTTCAGGAACCAGGTCCCTGAAGGACTCACCCAGGCTCTGTGCTACATGTGGAGGTACCAGATGCTGCCCCCCACCTCCTGGGGACCCTCCCTTCTTAGTCCTGTGTGTGCCCCCAGGCAAATCTCTTCCCACACACAGATATGAATTGGTGTGAGGCAGGTTGAGATACCCTGTAAGGCAGTTTGAGGTCAAGGTACACCTCATGGGTGAAATCATATTGCACTGTGGGGTGGGCTGCAACATCCTGTGGGGTGCACCAGGTCCACATGGGTTGGCAATCCACAAAAATTTTAGGGTTGGAAGGAACTTCAGAAGATCATCCAGTCTAACCCCCCTGCCAAGGCAGGGTCACCTAGAAAATTTACACAGGAACATGTCCAGTTGGGTTTTGAATGTCTGCAGACAGGGAGACTCCACAGTCTTCCTGGGCAGCCTGTTCCTGTGCTCTGCCACCCTCAATGTAAAGAAGTTCTTCCTCATGTTGAGGTGGAACTTCTTGTGTTTTAGTTTATAGCCATTGCTTCTTGTCCTGTCTCTGGGCACCACTGAGAAGTCTGGCACTATCCTCTGGACACCTGCCTTTGAGATGCATTGATGAGATCCCCTCTGAGTTTTCTCTAGACTTAGGCCCAGCTCTCTCAGTCTCTTTCCCTGGAGAGATGCTCCAGATCATTTTCATGGACTCCTGGACGCTCTCCAGTAACTCCTTCTCTTTCTTGTGCTGAGTAGCCCAGAACTGGAACCACAGCAGATATGGCCTCACTATGACCGAACAGAGGGGCAGGATCATCTCCTTCAACCTGCTGGTCACATACTTCCCAATGCACTCAGGACACTATTGGCCCTCCTGGCCCCAAGGACACTGCCAGCTCACAGTCAACTTGTTATCCACCAAGACTCCTAGGTCCTTCTCCACAGAGGTGCTCTCTCATCTGATTCAGCAGTGGCCTCATATTTTCCCTAATCTTCCTTTTGCTGCTGATACACCTGTAGAAGCCCTTCTTGTTGTCCTTGTTATCCCTTGCCAATTCCAAGGTGACATTGGCCTTCCTTGCTGCATCCCTGAGCACTCTGACAATGCTCCTATAATACTCCCACATGGCCTGTCCCTTTTTCCACATCCTATAAATATCTTCTTCATAAATTTCAGATTTGCTAGAAACTTTTATGGGCTCCATCCATATTACAGGTGCCATACAATGGGATAACCCCACCCTCCCAACACAAATCCAAGCCCACACAAATTGTTGCTGCTCAATGGTTTTTATTGGCTTTCCAAGCTTGGGGGGCTAGGGGGAGTTGGGCACTTGGAAGTCTAAACGGGACAGCTGCGAGTTCAGGTAGAATACTTGGGGATCCGGATCGTCACTCTTCATTGAGTCCCTTCTGATAGAGGAGAAAAAGGGGCTGTTGTGGGGCAGCCATGGGGTGGCCCATGAGGCACCTGTGGGCAGGGGAAAGTCCCACCTTGGCTCCAATGTCGCGGCTCTTGGCCCGCAGCTTGTTGACCTGGGACTCAGCAATGTCGGCACGCTCCTCTGCCTCATCCAGCTCGTGCTGCGCCTTGCGGAACTTGGCCAGGTTGGTGTTGGCCTGTTCCTCCTGAGGGGGCAGGGACACCAGTGAGGCTCCCACACAGCTCTGTCTGGCTTCCTGCCACCCCATCTGCTCTCCATACATCTGACTATTTTATTGCTCCATCTGGCCTACAATAGAAACACCTGTTTCTTCACACATCCCATTTTCAAACCACCTAACCATCTACTCAATGATCCATCCATCCATCCAATCTTCCACCCACATAAACTCTAAGTCTTCCTTCCTTCCTTCCTTCCTTCCTTCCTTCCTTCCTTCCTTCCTTCCTTCCTTCCTTCCTTCCTTCCTTCCTTCCTTCCTTCCTTCCTTCCTTCCTTCCTTCCTTCCTTCCTTCCTTCCTTCCTTCCTTCCTTCCTTCCTTCCTTCCTTCCTTCCTTCCTTCCTTCCTTCCTTCCTTCCTTCCTTCCTTCCTTCCTTCCTTCCTTCCTTCCTTCCTTCCTTCCTTCCTTCCTTCCTTCCTTCCTTCCTTCCTTCCTTCCTTCCTTCCTTCCTTCCTTCCTTCCTTCCTTCCTTCCTTCCTTCCTTCCTTCCTTCCTTCCTTCCTTCCTTCCTTCCAACATCCAATCATCATCTCTCAATCCCACCACCAACCCACCCTCCTCACCCCTGACACCCCACCCCTTGACCACCTCATCTCAAGGTCACCTGTTACTCCCCACATCCTCTCCCACATCCTAAACCCATGCTGTCCCCTCCTGGGGCGTGGTCCCATGGCTGCCCGCCTAATGCTCACCGCCTCCTCTGCCTGTCGCTTGTAGGCTTTGACCTTTAGCTGGAGCTTATCCACGAGGTCTTGGAGCCGGACCATATTTTTACGGTCCTCCTCCGTCTGTAGGGTGAGACACACGTGGATCAGGACCTGACCCTTCCTGCGCTTGGAATAACCACCCAAGCTGCAAGGGTCAGGAGACAGTTAATGACGTTCTTGGGGAGTGGAACCTCTCTAGATCTGTGGGTGGCCTCAGCTGTGGGAACAGGAGGTAGGATGTCTGCTTGCCCCAATGAGGTCCCATCTGAGGTTCTGGATCATGCAAAGACCCCATGGATGCTGGGACACCGAAAGGTGGCCTGGGTGACTCATGACACAGACAATATTCTGGATCCCACTACAGTAGCAGACATACATGCAGCGGGTGGTCTAGTATCAAATCTAGACAATGTCTCTCTGGCCAGCAGATCAGCCATGTTCTAGGTCATGTACAGCATGAGGCATAAGGCCCTATGGCCAAGGGGCATTGACCTGGAATTGACCTGGCAGGAATTGACCTGGGCCAGCCCAGGAGCCCGACCTGGTAGCTGAGCTCCTTGACGCGACGCTCGGACTTGCGGAGACCCTTAATGCTCTCAGCATTGCGCTTCTGCTCAGCTTCCAGCTCATTCTCCAGCTCCCGCACACGAGCCTCCAGCTTCTGCAGCTGCTTCTTGCCCCCTTTGAGGGCCAACTGCTCAGCCTCATCCAACCTCATCTGCAGGTCCTTGATGGTCTGCTCCATGTTCTTCTTCATCCGCTCCAGATGGGCGCTTGTATCCTGCTCCTTCTTCAGCTCCTCTGCCATCATGGCCGCCTGTCCAAGGAGAGAAGCAAAGCAGAGAAGGAGGACCAAAGCATGCTCGCCATCATCCTCCAGTGGAAGGTGTCCTAGATGTAGGTCCCACCATGGCACTCACATCAGTGATGGCTTTCTTGGCTTTCTCCTCAGCATTCCTGCACTCCTGGATGGCCTCTTCCACCTCTGTCTGCAGCTGGGAGATGTCAGCCTCCATCTTCTTCTTCTGGTTGATGAGGCTGGTGTTCTGGAGTTAGAGGAGAGGATCTCAGGAGGTGTCTCTTGAACTGCTGACCCATCCTTCTTCAACCCCCCCAGTACTTAATGCCCCCCTACTCCCTGCCAACTTTGCAGACATAAAGGATCTGGAGATTGTGATAACTCAACCCATTAGAAGCCCACACCATGGATGGAGGTGACCTCTGTCCTTGAAGATATGTGATGTCTCACCTGTGAGTGGAGAAGCTGGACCCTCTCGCTGGCCTCAATCAGCTCCTGCTCGGCCAACTTGCGAGCCCTCTCAGTCTGTTCCACCACTGCCTGCATCTCCTCCAGCTCAGACTGGAGGAGGTTGTTTCTCCTCTCCACAATGGCAATATTCTCCTTCAGGTCTTCATTGGCTCTTACCACATCATCCAGCTGCAGTTGGGTATCCTATTGGGATAATTAGAATGGACATCAGACAGCAGCTCAGGGGGTTAGGAAGACCTCCTTATAGGTGGGTAATCCCACCTTGAGGTGAGCCTGGGCTCCTTTCAGGTGGGACTGAGCTTCAGCAGCCACGCGGTTGGCATGGCTGAGCTGAATCTCCATCTCATTGAGGTCACCCTCCATCTTCTTCTTCAGCCTCAGGGCCTCATTGCGGCTCCGGGTCTCAGCATCCAGAGAGGTCTGCAGTGAGTCCACCACCCGCAGGTGGTTGCGCTTGGCCTGCTCCATCTCCTCATCCTTCTCGGCCAGCTTGCGCTCATAGTCTGCCTTGACCTGGTTGAACTCCAGTTGGGCCCTCAGGATCTTTCCTTCCTCATGCTCCAGAGAGGCCTGGTGAAGACAGAGAGCAATTAGAGAGTCACAGAGAAGACTAGGACAACATGGGACTCATGGAAATGTGATTTGGCTCACCTCAGCCTCTTCCAGTGCAGCTTGGAGCTCCAGTTTCTCAGCATCCAGCTGCTTCCGGACCTTCTCCAATTCATGGATGGTCTTGTGGCTACCACCCAGCTGCTCCGTCAGGTCCGAGATCTCTTCTGCTTGGATAAGATCTCATCAGACTTGGCGGAAAGTAGTGGAGAACAAGATGGGCAGGGGAAATACCCCGGTCTTACCTTGGAGGTTCTTGTTCTCCCTTTTGAAGGTCTCCAGGTGTTCAAGTGACTCCTCATAGGCATTCTTCAGCTTGAAGAGCTCGGTGCTGAGGGACCTGGCCTCTTTCTGCGATGCCTCCAGCTCCATCTGTGACTCTTCAAACTTCTGTTTCCACTCAGACAAGATCTGGAGCAAAGCAAAGGGTTACCCTCTGTCCCCGTGTTTCCCATCTGCTCCTGTCTCATCACTGTGTCCTCCTACCTTATCAAAGTTTCTCTGCTTCTTGTCCAACGCAGCAGCTGCTGCATTTGATCGCTCCACATCTGCCATCAGGTCCTCAATCTCATTTTGCAGCCGGTGTTTGGTCTTCTCCAGGGAGGAACACTTGGCATTGACTGCCTCCACTGCCTCCTCAGCCTCCTGCAGCCGCTGGGCCAGCTTCTTCCTGCCATGGGAGAAAACCTGGCTGTGGTGGCCCATGGACTACTCAAAACTTATTCTACCTGTTTATTATCTGAGGCTCTGGATTTCTACCATCTCCAGATCTCTATACCTTCTCCAGATTCTTCTACAGTGGAAGGGTAGCCTCATAGAGGCTTCCTTTCATGGGGAGATGACTCACTTGGCTTCCTCCAGTTCCTCAGTGCGCTGGATGGCATCTGTCTCATACTTGGTCCTCCACTGTGCCACCTCAGAGTTGGCCTTGGAGAGTGAGCGCTGGAGCTCAGCCTTGGCCTCTGTCTCCTCCTCATACTGCTCCCTCAGAAGGTCGCAGTCATGCCGGGCTGACTGGAGGGCATGGGCCAGTGCATTCTTAGCCTGGGAGGGAGAGGCAAGAAGTAGGTGAACTTGACCTATGTGTAGGTCCTCAAACTCAGTAAGCACTAGTATTTCTCAACCAAACCTTCTCTAGATCATCCCAACCAAATTCAGCACATCTAGACCCAGAGCAATCTATCTCTAGTCTGGCCCATAAACCCTCTAGTCTCGTCCAGTGCCACCCAACTGCCCATAGACCAATCCAGCTTCTTCAGAACTGACCTGCTCAGCCCTACCTCTCAGCTCTTAGACCAATGCAACCCAACTCAACCACTCTTAGATGCAACCACCCCACTGAACTGGAATGAACTTGACTCCCATTTGGTGCTACCACCATGTGGGTAAAGGACACCTTGTCTTGTGGCCCTCCTGGAGATGCTATCAGTCATCCCACAAACCTCACCTTCATCTCCTCCTCCAGCTGCCTCTTCAAGTCCTCCATCTGCTGGGTGTATGACTGCTTGCCCCTAGTTAATTGAGAGACAAGGGCCTCCTTTTCCTCCAGCTGGCGGGACAGCTCTCCTGCAGAGGTAGGGCAGGTTTTCAAGTGTGTGGCAGGGATTGAAGATGTGGGGCAGGGGCTGAGGATGTGGGGTGAGGGGTATGGTGGGTTAGGGTTCGCACCATTCTCAGTCTGGAGCTTGGCCCGTTGGGTGCTGGTGTCATTGAGGACTCGTTGTGTCTCCTCCAGCTTGGCCCGGTGTTCAGCTGCCTGGTCCTCCATGGTGCGAGAGATCTTCTCCATGCCCACCTTGGAGGAAGAAAGAATGGAGGGAAGGAATGAAGAAGGAGAATGATGCCCATGGTGGAGATAAGATGTCCCCCTTGGCCTCCTTCTACCTTGGCCTTTATCAGTTGCTCCATGTTGGAGCTGAGGTCATCCAGCTCCAGCTTGAGCTCACTCTTCTCCTTCTCCAGTTTCTGCTTGACGCGCTGTAAGTTGTCAATCTGCTCGCTGAGCTCGGCCACGCTGTCGGCGTGCTTCTTGCGCAGCGCAGCAGCCGTGGCCTCATGCTGCAGCGTGGCCTCTTCCAGGTCCCGCCGCATCTTCTGGAACTCTGCCTCCCTCTTCTTGTTGAGCTCGATCTGCACTGAAGTGACACCACCTGCCTCCTCCAACCGCTCACTGATCTCCTCCAGCTCTCGTGACAGGTCTGAGCGCAGCTTCTCCACCTTGGCTCTGCCTGTCCGCTCTGCTTCCAACTCCTCTTCCAGCTCCTCAATTCGCGCCTGTGCTCCAGGGATGGACCTGCTGTCAGCAGACTTGGCTCCACCCAACTCCTCCACTCAACTCAACTAATCGAGGTGGTGACTTTTCAACCCAACTCACCCCAATAAGCTGAAAACTCTTCTGCTCATGCCAGACATCTGAACATTTGTAAACCAGCTGGAAACTCCTACACTCAGCCTAACCAGATAAAGACTCTTCACTTCAACCCAAACAGCCAAAGGCTCTCCAGTCCAGCCCAAATAAGCAGAGAATAGATCCCTCACCTGCAGCTCTTTCAGCTTCTTCTGGAGCTGCAGAGCCAGAGCCTGCTCATCCTCAACCTTGCTGTTCTGCTGGTTGATCTCAAACTCTTTCCTGCAAATGAAAGCAGTTAGCAGTGAGGTCCCTGCCTTTGCCCCCAGTTTATACTGGGGAAAGAGGACCATCTTTACTTCTTGAGCTTCTCCTCCAGCTGCTGCTTGTCATTCTCCAGGTCCATGATGTTCTCCTGGGTCAGCTTCAAGTCGCCTTCCAGCTTCCTTTTGGCCCGTTCCAGGTCCATCCGGACCTTCTTCTCCTGTTCCAGGGAGCCTTCAAGCTGTGTGGAAACATGGAAATGGTGGGAAACCTCAGTTTTCCATCATATCTGCCCCAGAAAGCTCCTTAGCACTATCATAGTAGGACCAGACCACACTCACGTCATCCACTTGCTGTTCCATCTTGAGTTTGGCCTTTGTCAGGGTGTTGACTTTGTCTTCCTCTGCTTGCAGGTCATCCAGTGTCTGCTGGTGAGATTCTTGCAGGGCCTTCTTTTCCTTCGTTAGCTTGGCAATGGTTTCATCCAGCCCAGCCATCTCCTCTGTGAGGTTCTTGACCTGAAGGAGGAGAAACACTAGGCCTCCAGCTTGGTACCAGAGGTAGGGCAAAGCTGGGTAATGCTGCTGTTGTCCTTGGCCAATGAGGCAATTGCAGTGGTAGAGAACCCAAAGGATGTTGAGTCTTCCTGGAGCCCAGATCAACTCGCTTTGGATCTCCTCAACCCTACACAACCAGGTTGTGTTGACCCAACTCCCCACAACTTAAGGTCAAGGCCTCTCTCCACCCTCACCTTGTTCTCAGTGGCATGTTTCTCCTTCTCCACCTTGGCCAGAGTCAGCTCTAGATCATCAATATCCTTTTTCAGCTCTGAACACTCATCCTCCAGCTTCCTCTTCCTAGCTGTCAGCTCTGCGTTCATCTCTTCCTCATCCTCCAGTCGCTCTGTCAGCTCCTTCACCTTGGCCTCCAACTGGATCTTGTTCTTGATCAGCTGGTCACAGCGCTCCTCAGCATCATTGAGATTGTCCTGCTCCTGTATTGGAGTGGTAGATGAAGTAGGTTGGCCCTGGAGGGCTGCTGGTCACCCCCCTGACATGCTTTTTTGGGGCAGTCTCACTCACGGCCTGCACTTGGAGCTGAAGGTCATTCTTCTCCTGCAGCATGGAGACCATCTTCTCCTCCAGCTCCTTGCGCCGGGTCTCCGACTTCTCCAGAGCCTCCTTCAGTCGCCCAAATTCTTCCTTCATGTTCTAAAGCAAAGCCCAGGAGACCAGTAGCCGCATCAAATCCCCTCCATCCATCAACCCCACCTAACCCATTCTGAATCCCAAGCTGCTCGTCTCATCACCTCCTCCCACCTGCATCTCCTTCTCTGTCTCAGCACTCTTCAACAAGGGCTTGATCTTGAAATAGAGCTTCATCCAAGGCCAATTCTTCACCCCCATAAAGGCCCTGATGTTCCACTGGATCACCAGCAGTGAGTCCCTAGAATAGTGACACAGATGCCACTACACCACAAATCTGGTGACCCACCAGACATCCCTTCTCAAGGTGAAAGACCCTTCCCCTCTCACCGGCGCTCCAGGATCTTCTTGAACTCAATGCGCATGAGCTGCCCTCGGGCCTGAGCCTGAATGCGGGTAATGATGCGGGAGAGGCGCTCATCCCGCATCTCCTCCAAAAGTCCCAGCAGCCCAGCCTTGAAGAAGACCTGATGGCGGAAGGAGGCAAATGAGAGGGTGAATTGGTTGGGAAGAGTTTGTGGACAGATGGATGGGTTGATGGGTTGTTGGGGGAATGAAGCAATGGATGATGGGGTGGATAAGCAGACGAACACATCAGTGGTGAGACCATGGGGTCCACATGACCCCATAGGTGGTAGGACCATGGAGACACCATGTGCCCTTACCTTGGTGTGTCCAAATTTGTACTGGTTGTGGTCAATGTCAATGGATCCCAGAAGCTTTTCAGCCCCCTTGCGGCTGTCAATGAACTGACCCTCAGGGATGGCAGCAGGGTTCAGGATGCGGTATCTGGTGACCAGAGAGGACATGAAAACCCTGAGGTCAGCCCCAGTCGCATTGTCTACCACGTCCCCATATCTTTCTGCCTACCGCTGTCGGAAGTCCCCATAGAGGATGCGATTGGGGAAGCCCTTGCGGCAGATGCGGATGCCCTCTAGCACCCCGTTGCAGCGCAGCTGATGCATTACCAGGGGGTTGTCCATCACACCTGGCAGTGGGTTAGAGGGGTGGTGTCAGCCACAGGCCACATCTACCACCCTTTCCTCTGCCCTCAGCCCTGCCCTTTGCTCACCCGGCTCCTTCCGCTCATTGGGGATGATGCAGCGGACAAAATGAGGGTGAGTGGTCTTGAGGTTGGCCATCAGCTTGTTGAGGTTCTCCTGTAGAGGGAGGGAGGAGAGAAGAATCTGACTAATGAGAGAGCAAGAGAGGGTCTGTGGGACTGAAGCGGCTGATCCACCGCTCAGGAGGTTGTCCTCCCACTGCCCCAAACTGGGTCCACTATGTAGGTCCCTCACCCGATGCAGTGCTGAGACAGTCTG
Source organism: Vidua macroura (assembly GCF_024509145.1). Lineage (NCBI taxonomy): Eukaryota > Metazoa > Chordata > Aves > Passeriformes > Viduidae > Vidua > Vidua macroura. The sequence continues at coordinate 84,066,472 of NC_071571.1, read as the reverse complement.
AAAGGAGGAACCTTTCTTTTTGGCTCCTTTCCCCTTCCCTCCATCACCACCTGCAGAGAAGAGGGGTAGGGTAACACAGGAAAGAGGGTGACTAGTGGACAGTAGTCTTCTCCATCAACTCATCCCTCCATCACCCCATCATCCATTCACCCACCAGCATCTGCCCCAGCATAGTTGGAGAAGAGGTTGGCCAAGAGCTTCAGGGCTGATTTCTGGTAGAGCCCCACCACTGTCTCATTGAGAGGGTCCTTGTTCTTCTCCAGCCACCCGATGATGTTGTAGTCCACTGTGCCAGCATAGTGGACAAGAGAGAAATGTGCCTCTGGCTTCCCCTTGACATTGCGTGGCTTCCCAAAGTTGGCTGACTTGCCCAAGTGATTATCAAAGAGCTTGGCCTTGAAGGTCATGTCCGAGGCTTTGGGAAACATGCACTCCTCCTCCAGGATGGACATGATCCCCATGGGCTAGGAAGAAAAGTTGTGGTGGAGGACACCAAGTACAACCCAGCTAACCAACTTTGGGGCCCTTGGCAGGCTCCAGCTGAAAGGGCCCTTCCCCCAAAGTCCTTTCAGCCCCCACGAGACCCTGGGGGAGGTGGTACCTTTTCAATGAGGTCAATGCAGGCCTGGAGGTCCATGCCAAAGTCAATGAACTCCCATTCAATGCCCTCCTTCTTGTATTCCTCCTGCTCCAGCACAAACATGTGATGGTTGAAAAACTGCTGCAGCTTCTCATTGGTGAAGTTGATGCAGAGCTGCTCGAAGCTGTTGAACTGGGATAGGAGAGAGGAGATGAAGTTAACTGAATCAACTCAACACCTAACAAGGTCAACAGAATGCCCAATAAAATTCATAGGTGAGCCTAAGCCCCAAATGGGTCAACAGAATGCTCAGTAGTATCAATGAAGTATCAAGAGGATCAACCCAACCTCCAAGAGGACAAATACCCTGCCACCCCCTCAGTCCTCACATCAAAGATCTCAAATCCAGCAATGTCCAGCACACCGATGAAGTACTGTCTTGGCTGCTTGGTGTCCAGGGAGTTGTTGATCCTCACCACCATCCAGTTGAACATCTTCTCATATACAGCCTTGGCCAAGGCCCCAATTGAGTAGTACACCTGCTGGACATTCTGCCCCTTGGTGACATATTCATTGCCCACCTTCACCCGGGGGTGACACAACCCCTTGAGAAGATCAGCTGAGTTCAGCCCCATCAAGTAGGCTGACTTGTCAGCATCTGCAGAGCATCAAGAAAAAGACATGCTGTCAGATTCCACCTTATCTGGTGGCCCCAAGACCTATGTCATCCCGTACCCACTCACCTTCAGTACCATCTGGTTCTGCCTGCTCTTCCCGTTGCTTCTGCTTGAACTTCATGTTGCCAAAGTGCATGATGGCGCCCGTCAGCTTGTAGACACCAGCCTTCTCCTCAGCCGTGAAGCCCAGGACATCAAAAGCGCTCTGGGTGATAGGTGGAGGTGGGTGGGAGAGGGCGTTGCCACCAGCTGTGGTCATGGCTCTCTGCTGGCCACCATTTATGTCTCTCTGCCCTTCCAGCTCATCAACTCCTCCATCCATCTGCAGACTCATCTACCCATGGATTCACCCATTATTGATTCACCCATCCATCCATCCATCTGAGGACTCATATATCCATGTAACTGTCTGTCCATCCATCCATGGATCCATCCATCCATCTGAGGAGTATATCCATCCATTTACCTATCCATGGACTCTTCTAACCATGAATTCATCCATCCATCCATCCATCCATGGACTCATGCATTCACCGTTAACTCCATCCACACATCCGTAGACTCATCCATCTGTCTGAAGACTTGTTCACCCATGGACACATCTGTCCACCTAAGTACTCCTCAACTTGTTTTTATCTCTACCCACAACCTCCTCCACCCCCTGCCTCCTGTCCTACCTTCTGTCCCTCACTCCACCTCATCCCACTACACCAACCCACCATCTTCCACCCTTCCTATGCTCCACCTCTTATCCTTATGTTCCTCCTCTCCTCCACCCATCCATCTTCTACTAGCTCAACCATCCACCTGGCACTTCACCTTCAATTCATCATGGGGATGTCCACCTGCCCACCCCACCACTTACGTCGGTTGCCAACAGTTCTTCAGAGTCATCAATGGATGCCACAGTCACCTCTCCTTGGGAGACATAACTGTAGTCATAGGGGTTGTTCGTGATTAGAAGCATCTCTGTTCCGTGGGCCCAGGATAGAGAGAAAAACTGAGATTTGCACTAGCTAAACAGCCCCAAATCATCCTCAATAGCCCCAGGAAGGAGCAGAGAATTGGAGAAGAGGAAATGGAAGATTCAAGGTCAAGCACCCTACTCACCCAGCAGCTCTGGCTTCTTATTGGAGAGGATCTGGTAAAAGATGTGGTAGTTCCTCTCAGCCTTCAGTTGGAAAATTACACGAGATTTCTCCAGGAGGTCTGAGGTGGGTATGGAGAGAGGAGGAGGGAGGTTGGGGTGAGGAGATATGGAGAGATGGATGGTAGGATGAGGAGATGGAAAAGGAGGGGTATCTGGATAGTAGGATGAGGAGATGGAGGGAGGAAGAGAGGAAAATGGAAGGTCAAATGGGTAGTGGGATGTGATGATGGATCCATCACCCATGAAGACAGATGAAGGGATGGACATGAGTGAAGGGGAGGCAGGCAAGGAGATGGAGGGACAAAGAATTGGAGATGGAGGGTCAGGTCAATGGTGGGATAAGGAGATGGAGATGAAGAGGTGACTGGATGGCGGGAGGAAGGGAGGTATGTATGGATGAATGGAGTTCCTAGGTGGATGGATGATCATGGGTGGATGGAGGAGTCCATACATGGGTGAATCCTAGGATGGATGAATAAATCCATGGATAGATAAGTCCATGGATGGATGGATAATGAACTACAAGACATCCTCTCACTCGGCTTTCAACATACTCACAGGTCTCAATGTCAGCTGATGCCAACTTCCCGGTGGCCCCAAAATGGATCCGGATGAACTTCCCCTGGGAAAGCAGTGGCAGGAGGTGGAGGTGGCTGCCTTCATGCAGCTAATCTCACACCCTAGACCCTGTCCCCAAACTTTCCCACAGACCCTTCCTCATACAACCCACCCCCATCACTCACAAATCGGGAGGAGTTGTCATTGCGGAGGGTCTTGGCATTGCCGAAGGCCTCCAAGGCAGGGTTGGCCTGGATGATCTGGTCCTCCAGGGTGCCCTGGGTGGGGTGGGACAGTGCGGTGTGTGGATACCACTGGGGTACACTCTCTGCCAAGGGTACATGGACTGAGGAACTCACCTTGCTGCTATTGGTCACCTCCTTCTTGCGGTCGCCAATGGCAGCAATGCTGGCAAAGTATTGGATGACCCTCTTGGTGTTGACTGTCTTCCCCGCCCCGGATTCTCCGCTGGGGGGGCAACAGTGAGATATTGGATAACCGCCTGGTGGGTCCTTCATCCCACTCCACTGCTATGGGGCAGGGCTGGACAAAGCAGGGCCTTACGTGATGAGGATGGACTGGTTCTCTCGGTCTGCCAAGAAAAGAGAGTCAGGTGGGATGAAGTTGGGAAACGTACTTGGGGTCTTGGGGTTGAGGCTGAAGTTCTCCATCCTCCCAGGGGAGAACAAGTTCTAAGTCAGGAGCCATTTTTTGGAGTGGAGTCTGCTAGTTTGAGGTCCTCACAGAACACCCTTACCTGTCAGCATGTTCTGGTAGGCATTGTCAGAGATGGAGAAGATGTGGGGTGGAGCTTCACTCCGCTTCTTTCCCCGGTAGGCAGCCACCACCTCAGCATTGTAGACGGGCAACCACTTATAGGGGTTGACAGTCACACAGAAGAGCCCTGAGTAGGTCTAGTGAAAAAGGCAGGTGGGTAAGAACTAGGAGGTGCCACCGCACCAGTTGGGAACATCCTAGGTCTACGTGGCCCAAGGGATGTGGTGACAGGATGTCCTGATCTTGGTTGTCTGAAAAGGGGCTCAAGAAGGGTCTGGATTATCTTGGGTCTGGATGGCCCACAACATGCAGAGATCTTGTGTCAGTGGCCCAAGGGGTCTGGGGATGGGACATATTATGTCCTATCAAGAGGGCTATTGAAGTGACATCTTGGATCTGGGGGGCCAAAGGGGGCAGGGGATGCAACATCTCTGATGTTGATGGCTGAGGCATTCTAGAAATGGGATATCTTGGGTCTGGGTGGCCCAAGGGAGCTGGAGAAGGGCCACCAGATTCTAGGTGTCCCAAAGTCTGTGAAAAAGCCACACCAGGTTTTAGGTGGCCCATAAATTCTCTGGAAGCCCCATCTGGTACTAGGTATCCCAAAGAGCTTTAGGGAAGGGTCACTAGTTTCCATCCACCCCACAGGCTGTGAGGAAGGCCTCGCCTACTTCCCAGATGCTCCAGGGGCTTGTGGGAAGGCTCACATAGATCAACCAAGAGGCATAGCGCTCCTTGAGGTTGTAGAGGACAGCAGGCTCATGGAGGAAGGTCAGCATCGCCATGTCCTCAATCTTGTCAAATTTGGGGGGGTTCTGCTGGTGAATGTCAGCTTCCTTCACCGTCACCGTCTGGGGGGAATGGGGAGACATGGGGATGGGTGTTGGGAGATGTCCATGGCTTAGGGGGTGCCTCGTGGGGTAGGGGGTGCTCCAGTGGTAGGATTTCTTCCATGGTTGAGAGGGGTCTCCTATGGTTTGAGGAGTACCCCCCATTGGTTATGAGACTACAATGGGTCAGGGCCCCCACCACTATCAGCCTGGTTTCCCCCTCCTCCATTTGCTCCCCCGCAAACCTTCAACCCCCCTCCCCCCTTAACCCCTCCCCCATTAATTTAATCCCATTAATCCCTCCCTCCTTAACTCTTCACCCCCCTACTTCCCACCAACCTCTCATCCCCCATGATACCCAACCCCCTCTTTTTTCCCCCACCAGTCACCCCCTATGCCCCCACTTGCCATCAACCCTTCCCAACCTTAACCCCTCGCTCCATTACCCTCTCACCCCCATTAATCCTTTGCCCCATATGGCCCCTTGCCCCCCTCCTCTCACCCCCCAATCCCCCAGTTGCCCACCTCTCCCAGCTCAGTCTGGACGGTGGCTTCCCCTCCTTGCCGCCCCATCACCCGTCCCCGAACAAACTCCTCCCGGGGGTGGGGGACGAAGCACTCGCTACGGGGGTCGAAGGGTCTGGTCTGCGCTGCCAGCCGCTCCCGCTCCCCTGGCCTCAGGAAGGGGGCTGCCGCCCCCAGCGCTGCCAGCACTGCGTCCGCCATCCTGCCCCACACAGACAGGGACCCTGCATCACCTGGGGGGCTGTGAGGCTGCGGCCACAGGGTCTCGCCCCTTGTTCCGTTGGCCCCACACAACCCCATTGGCCAGAGCCCATTGCCATGCATGGGGCCCTGTAGCCATGCCCAGACCCCTGTGGCTGTGGCAGACACTAGAGACAGACACAGAGCTTTGCAGCTGTGCACAGCCCCATGCATGTGTCCCTATAGATGTGCAGGGAGCCCTATAGCCCTCTGCACACCCACATAGTCATGCACTGCCCCATGCACAGACTCCTGTTGTGATTCAGGGACTCCCTGTGGGGACCCCTATAGCCATTAAAGGACCCCTAATAGTGATGCACAGGACCTCCTAGCTGTGTATGGCCCCATGCACAGAATCCTATAGCTGTTCATGACCCCATGTATTGAGCCCTATACAGTGCACAGATCCCCTATAGCTGTAGGCAGACCCCTATAGTCATGCAGGGACCCCAATACCCATGCACAGCTGCATGTACAGACTCCTGTACTGATGCAGGCACCTCCACAACCAGGGACCACCAACCCCTGGAATGGTGCATGGACCCCTGCAATACAAAGACCCCTATAGCCATGCACAGACCCCCAAAGTGTTTCAGGCATCCCTACAGTGATGCACGGAGACCCATAGCACTGCAGGGACCCCTATAAAACAATGCAGGGAACCTTAGAGTCCTGCACAGCCCCACATGCAGACCCCCATAGCAAAGTATGGATCCCCTGTAGTGATGTGCAGACCCTATAGCAACACATGCACCCTATAGCACACCCCCCACACCCCAAAGCACCCATCCCCATGCTGCCCCACAGCATCACCCTCACCTGGAGTCTGTGGATCTAGCAGGTAAGATGAAGTGAGCTGGAAGAACATGCAGAAGGTGAGTAGGGCTATACCCCATGCCCCCCCTATAGACCCTCTTTGCCCTATAGACCCTTTATGCCTCATAGATCACTTTGCCACATAGACCCCATGTGCCCCATAGCCCTGCTTGTGCCCCATAGGCCCCCTGGGTGCCCCACAGACCATCAGTGTCCCCTAGATTGTTGTGCCCCCATAGATCTCTTTCCCCCATAGTTCCCCTCAGTACTTCTTAGGTCCTCTGTGCTTCATAACCCCATGTGTACCCCACAGATCCCCACACCCCAGAGAACCCCTATGTGTACCATAGACCCCCTGTGCCCCTTATCCCCCAGAGATTCCTGTGCCCCATAGATTCCCATATGCCCCATAACCCTCCTGTGCACCCCATAGCTCCCCATATCCTCCCTCAGCCCTTCATATCCACATCCGACATTCCCACTATGTCCCCCACCCTCTCCCTCTCTGCCCCACGCTGACACCTATGCCAGCTCCTCAGCCCCAAGGCCTTTATAGACCATCATGGGATGGGGAGGAGCATTCCTGGGGAGGGGGTGGCTGATAAAGGAGGAGGGGGGCACCTCCCCCCGCTTCCCCAGCCACAGGGTGGCATCTCTCCAGTGACTCTGGCATCCAGGACCCACATATTCACCCCAGAGGATGATCTATGGGGCAGAGCTATAGGGGTGAGCAAGGGCTGTCCAGACCCCTTGTAGGGGTGGGATCTGGGGTGGGCTAGGGGGCCGGGATGCCTGGGTCCCTTGTGTAGGAGGTGTCTATGGAGCCCAGACATCTGGATCCCTCGTGTGGGGGGCAGGGGGGCAGGGGGGGAACTAGGGAGCCCAGGTGCCAGGGTCCCTTGTGTGTGTGAGCGATCTATGGGGGACCAGGGTGCTTTGGTGGGGATTGTGACAATTCTATGGGTCTCAGATGCCTGGGTTTCTTGTGTGCATGGGATCTATGGAGCCCGGATGCCTGGGTTCTTTGTGCATGGGGGGGATCTATGGGGCTAGGACTCCAGGGACCTGTGTGGAGGGGGTGCCTATGGGGCCTAGATGCCTGGGTCCCTGGCCAATGTCCTGTCACCCGTGGGGTGGTGACAGCTCTACCCTGCCAGGTCTATATTGGGACGCAGCTGGAGAGTGGGGGGGAGATTGTTATCTTGTCCCCCCCAGTGAGGCGCCGTGGGGCTGCCAGGGGTCTGAGGGACGGGGGGGTCTGGCAGCAGTCCCTGAACACCGTGTCCACTTTGTCATCAAGGAGGTGACAAGTGTTCCCGCGAGGTGACACATTCCCGTGGGAGGGGAGTTCCCCCCCTCCCCATTGTGCCCCACACATCCCCCTCTCCTGCCCCACAGACCATCTCCTCTGCCCCACAGAGCCTTTACAGAGCCCCGTAATTGCTCCATGGAGCCACAGAGAGCCTCCACGGATCCTCATGGAGTCTTTTTAGAGCCCCATAGACTCCACATAGGACCCCATAGAGACATTACCCCACCCGTCCTCGGCCCGAGTTTGGCGGGGGAGGGGAGCCGCCCGGACGCCGGGGTCCCCTGGGGTCCATCATGCGGCGCCGCCAGGACCGGGAGGGATGGGGCAGCGACAGATGGACGGCGAAAGGGAGGGTGAGGGGGGAAGGGGGGAGGGACAGAGGATTTGGTGGGGAGGGACAGGCATGAGACAGAGGGACAGTGGGATATAGAGAACTTGCAGGAACCAGGGGGACATGGAGGAGGCAGAAGGACTATGGGAGATGGAGGACACAGGGCTGGTGGGTGAAGAGTTAGTGGGGTGATGGATGGCAAGTCCAGAGCAATGGAGGATCAGGTCAGTAGGGAATGGGGGGTTGTGGGACATGGTGTGCAGTGGGATGGAGCAGCTGGCGGCTAGGGGAACACTGAAGCCAGGACAGAGGGGACCTCAGCACCTGCAGCAGGAGAAGGTGCAACCTCAGGAACCAAAACATGCCCGAGGAGTCCACTCAGGCTCTGTCCCACATGTGGGGATCCCAGATGCTGTCCCCCACCTCCTGGGGTCCCCCCCTCCACACCCCCACTTCTGCCCCCAGACATGTGTCTCCCCACATGGATCTAGGCTGGTGTGGAGCAGGTTGAGGTTACAGAACACCATGGAGCAGATGGAGAATCTGCCCCACAGCAGATACACTGTGAGGCAGCTCAAGGTTGACCTCATGGTTCACATCACATTGTACTGAGGGTCTGGTTGCATCATGCTGTGGGGCATGCTGTGCTGCACACTGGTTGGTGATCTTGTGTGGGCTACAGACATCTTGTGGGTGCCATGCCATGGGGAAACCCCACCCTCTCCACACAAACACAGCCCATAAAAACTGATGCTGCTCAATGCTTTTTATTGGCTGACCAAGGTTAGGGGGCTGGGAGTGAGGGTGGGCCATTTGGAGGTCCTGGGATATTGTTGGGCGTCCAGAGCTTCACTCTTCATTGAGTCCCTTCTGATAGAGAACGAGAAAAAGGGACTGTGAGAATGAGGAAGTTGTGGGGCAGCCATGGGGCAACTGTGGGGCAGGGGAAAGTCCCACCTTGGCTCCAATGTCGCGGCTCTTGGCCCGCAGCTTATTGACCTGGGACTCAGCAATGTCGGCACGCTCCTCTGCCTCATCCAGCTCGTGCTGCGCCTTGCGGAACTTGGCCAAGTTGGAGTTGGCCTGTTCCTCCTGAGGGGGCAGGGACAGCAGTGAGGCTCCCACACAGCTGTGTCTGGCTTCCTGCCACTTGCCAGCTGTCCATCCATCCTATCTTCTTATTGCTCCATCTGGACCACCATGGACCCACCTGTCCTTCCAGACAACCCATCTTCCAACCATCTCCTCAACAAACCATCCATCTAACATTTCCTTCCTTCCTTCCTTCCTTCCTTCCTTCCGCACTTCCGCACTTCCGCACTTCCGCACTTCCGCACTTCCGCACTTCCGCACTTCCGCACTTCCTTCCGCACTTCCACACTTCCGCACTTCCCTTCCTCCCTCCCTCCCTCCCATCTCCACATCCCACCATCCACCCACTTTCTCCACTTTCTCTCGACCTACTCTCCTCACCCCCTGACACCCCACCCCTTGACCACCCGAAGGTCCCCTACTACTCCCCACATTCTCTCCCACACTGTCCCCTCCTGGAGGTGGTCCCACAGATGTCCCTCCAGTACTCACCGCCTCCTCTGCCTGTCGCTTGTAGGCCTTGACCTTCATTTGGAGCTTGTCCACAAGGTCTTGGAGCCGGACCAGGTTCTTGCGGTCCTCTTCCGTCTGTGGGGTGAGACATGTGGGTCAGGACATGACCCAACCTGCACTTTGAATCACCATGAGCTTTCGTGGGTCAGTGAGGGTCAAGAGACAGTTAATGATGTTCTTGTGGAGTAAAGCTTCTCTAGATCTGTGGGTGGCCTCAACTGTGGGGCAGAAAGTGAGTTGTCTCCCTGTCTGACAGTATCTTCTTTCCCCTGGTGAGGTCCCACCTGAGGTTCTGGATCATGCAAAGACCCCATGGATGCTGGGACACTGAGAAGTGGCCTGGGTGGCTCATGACCCAGACAATATTCTGGATCCCACTACAGTAGCAGACATACATGCAGTGGGTGGTCTAGTATTGAACCTAGATAGCCTGTGTCTCTCTGGACAGCAGATCAGCCATGTTCTAGGTCATGTACAGCATGAGGCATAAGGCCCTATGGCCAAGGGGAGAGTGAATGAACTCCAGTGCCACCTCAGGCAACCCACCTGGTAGCTGAGCTCCTTGACGCGACGCTCGGACTTGCGGAGACCCTTGACACTCTCGGCATGGCGCTTCTGCTCAGCTTCCAGCTCATTCTCCAGCTCCCGCACACGAGCCTCCAGCTTCTGCAGCTGCTTCTTGCCCCCTTTGAGGGCCAACTGCTCAGCCTCATCCAACCTCATCTGCAGGTCCTTGATGGTCTGCTCCATGTTCTTCTTCATCCGCTCCAGATGGGCACTTGTATCCTGCTCCTTCTTCAGCTCCTCTGCCATCATGGCCGCCTGTCCAAGGAGAGAAGCAAAGCAGAGAAGGAGGACCAAAGCATGCTCGCCATCATCCTCCAGTGGAAGGTGTCCTAGATGTAGGTCCCACCATGGCACTCACATCAGTGATGGCTTTCTTGGCTTTCTCCTCAGCATTCCTGCACTCCTGGATGGCCTCTTCCACCTCTGTCTGCAGCTGGGAGATGTCAGCCTCCATCTTCTTCTTCTGGTTGATGAGGCTGGTGTTCTGGAGTTAGAGGAGAGGATCTCAGGAGGTGTCTCTTGAACTGCTGACCCATCCTTCTTCAACCCCCCCAGTACTTAATGCCCCCCTACTCCCTGCCAACTCTGCAGACTTAAAGGATCTGGAGATTGTGATAACTCAACCCATTAGAAGCCCACACCCATGGATGGAGGTGACCTCTGTCCTTGAAGATATGTGATGTCTCACCTGTGAGTGGAGAAGCTGGACCCTCTCGCTGGCCTCAATCAGCTCCTGCTCGGCCAACTTGCGAGCCCTCTCAGTCTGTTCCACCACTGCCCGCAACTCCTCCAGCTCAGACTGGAGGAGGTTGTTTCTCCTCTCCACAATGGCAATATTCTCCTTCAGGTCCTCATTGACCCGTACCATGTCATCCAGCTGCAGCTGGGTGTCCTACAAGGCAGCATGGGGGAAGAGGGTGAGTGGGGATGGTGGAAAAGTGGCTTAAGGTCTACTTTTCTTCCACTTTGGGGTGGTGGGACCTACTACATGTCAACATGCCTATGGGATAGAAGTCTGATGGGTACCTTGAGGCAGCCCTGCAGTGTCTTGACTTGCTTCTGAGCTTCAGCAGCCACGCGGTTGGCATGGCTGAGCTGAATCTCCATCTCATTGAGGTCACCCTCCATCTTCTTCTTCAGCCTCAGGGCCTCATTGCGGCTCCGGGTCTCAGCATCCAGAGAGGTCTGCAGTGAGTCCACCACCCGCAGGTGGTTGCGCTTGGCCTGCTCCATCTCCTCATCCTTCTCGGCCAGCTTGCGCTCATAGTCTGCCTTGACCTGGTTGAACTCCAGTTGGGCCCTCAGGATCTTTCCTTCCTCATGCTCCAGAGAGGCCTGGTGAAGACAGAGAGCAATTAAAGGGACACAGAGAAGACTAGGACCACATGGGACTCATGGAAATGTGATTTGGCTCACCTCAGCCTCTTCCAGTGCAGCTTGGAGCTCCAGTTTCTCAGCATCCAGCTGCTTCCGGACCTTCTCCAATTCATGGATGGTCTTGTGGCTGCCACCCAGCTGCTCCGTCAGGTCCGAGATCTCCTCTGCCCAGATGATAACCCATCAGTCTTGGTGAAAAGTAGTGGAGTACCAAAAGGTGGGCAGGGAAGGACCACAGTCTCACCTTGGAGATTCTTGTTTTCCCTCTTTAAAGTCTCTAAGTGATCAAGTGACTCCTCATAAGCGTTTTTCAGCTTGAAGAGCTCAGTGCTGAGGGATCTGGCCTCTTTCTGCGATGCTTCCAACTCCACCTGTGACTCTTCAAACTTCTGCTTCCACTCAGACAAGATCTATGAGGACACCACCTGGTCAGCTGCTGCTTTGCCCATGAAAAATCCTCTTTCCATCCTCCTCCTCCTTTCCCCATTATTCTCCTGAAAGAGACTTGAGGCTCTGCTAAAACACGGCCCTTGAAAGTTGTTCAGCTTTCTTCTAGACTTCTCCTGCCTTTTTTTGATTCATGGGACCCACATTTCTCCACCCCCTTCCCATCCTTCCATCATTTCTTGGTTCTCCCACCTTGTCAAAGTTTCTCTGCTTCTTGTCCAATGCAGCTGCTGCTGCATTTGACCGCTCCAGGTCTGCCATGAGATCTTCAATTTCATTTTGCAGCCGGTGCTTGGTCTTCTCCAGGGAGGAACACTTGGCATTGACCGCCTCCACTGCCTCCTCAGCCTCCTGCAGCCGCTGCGCCAGCTTCTTCCTGCCATAGGAGAAAACCTGGCTGTGGTGTCCCATGGACCAAGTTGGCCAACTCAAACCTTCTTCCACCCACTAGTTGGCTGAGGCTCTGCTCTGGATCTCCTCTACCATCTCCAGATATATTCTCTGGCTCCTTGTACTGTAGAAGAGTCTCCACTCTCCCCTGCCCCATAGCAGCTACCTTCATGGGGAGATGACTCACTTGGCCTCCTCCAGTTCCTCAGTGCGCTGGATGGCATCTGTCTCATACTTGGTCCTCCACTGTGCCACCTCAGAGTTGGCCTTGGAGAGTGAGCGCTGGAGCTCAGCCTTGGCCTCTGTCTCCTCCTCATACTGCTCCCTCAGAAGGTCGCAGTCATGCCGAGCTGATTGGAGGGCATGGGCCAGTGCATTCTTAGCCTGGGAGCAGAGAGAGTTACAAGGTGAGGAGAAGTTGCATCCATATCAAGTTGAGCAATATTGGCATTCTCCAACTCCAACTAACTAGTTATCAACCAACCAATCCAATCCAACCCAACCCAACCCAACCCAACCCAACCCAACCCAACCCAACCTCCTTGTAACCCACCAGCCCTACTGAATTTCTGAGGACCCACAATTCATTTTCTCCTACTGTGAGGGCAGGCTCATGATGCACTTCTCAATCCCAAACCAACCACATCCTTGGCACTAGAGGTGTCTTTCAGCCTCAGTGACCCCCCCAACAAAGTCCTACCTTGACTTCTTCCTCTAGCTGCCTCTTGAGGTCCTCCAGCTGTTGGGTGTAGGTGAGTTTCCCTCGTGTCATCTGGTTGATGAAGGCTTCCTTCTCCTCCAGCTGCCTGGAGAGCTCACCTGTCAGGCAGAATGGCAGATAATCAGTTGCAGGACACACCCCAGAGCCACTCCACTGGGCAAGAGTTAGGCAATTGGCTCAGGGAAGAGCAAGGCCCTCACCATTTTCTGTCTGGAGTTTGGCTCGTTGAGTGGTGAGGTCATTGACCATGCGTTGAGCCTCTTCGGACTTGGTCCGATGCTCATTCATCTGATCTTCCATGGTGCGGCACATCTTCTCCAGGTTAGCCTACAAATAGGAAGGGCAGGAAGATGAAAGGGAACCTTGAGAGGGCAGTGGAAGTGTTGTTCCTTCATGGCTGTAGACCTATTTCCTACCTTGGCCTTTATCAGTTGCTCCATGTTGGAGCCGACATCATCCAACTCCAGCTTGAGCTCACTCTTCTCCTTCTCCAGTTTCTGCTTGACGCGCTGTAAGTTGTCAATCTGCTCGCTGAGTTCGGCCACGCTGTCGGCGTGCTTCTTGCGCAGTGCAGCAGCCGTGGCCTCATGCTGCAGCGTGGCCTCTTCCAGGTCCCGCCGCATCTTCTGGAACTCTGCCTCCCTCTTCTTGTTGAGCTCAATCTGCACTGATGTGGCACCACCTGCCTCCTCCAGCCGCTCACTGATCTCCTCCAGCTCTCGTGACAGGTCTGAGCGCAACTTCTCCACCTTGGCTCTGCCTGTCCGCTCTGCTTCCAACTCCTCCTCCAGCTCCTCAATTCGCGCCTGTGTTCCAGGGATGAACATGTTTTCAGCAGACTTGGTTTCACCCAATTCCTCCACTCAACTAGCCAATTGAGCTGGAGAGTCTTTAAGTCAATTCAAGTCAACTCAACCAACTGTAGACTCTTCACCTCAACCTAGACAGCTGTAGACCCTTCATCTCAACCAGTCTCAATCCCATCCAGTTCTTTTCAACTTAGTCAAGTTCTGAGCTCTCCAGACCAACCTGGCCTTATTTGAAGACACTCCATCTTCTCAAATTACCTTGAGATTCTTCAACTCAACTGGTCTTGAGGACATTCCAATTGGTCCATTCTAATTGGACTAACAGACAACTCAGCACAAACTTCTCTAAGGACATTGGAATGAATGTGCTTTAACCCAGGTGGTCTGCTCAGCTCAGATGATTCTACCCAAGATGCTCCCCATACCTTGAGTAGTCCAAACACATTGGTTCAGCTCAACCCCCATGAAAGCCAACCTGTCCAAGAGCTCAATGAGTCATTTCAAGGCAATAAATGACAGAGAGGTTCTGGGACAAGGGATATCCCATGGGCTTCCAACCTCAAGTGGGTGGAATACTTGTTTAGGTTCTTCTCAAAAAGATATGAAGAAGATAATGGGGAGGACCAGTTCCTCCTTCTGCTTGACCCCCATGCTGAAGCCCACCTCACCTGAAGCTCTTTGAGCTTCTTCTGGAGCTGCGCTGCAACTGCTTGCTCATCCTCTATTCGGGCGTTGAGGGCATTGAGCTCAAAGTCTTTCCTAGGTGTGGGGAGAAACACCAGTAAGTCATTCTTCTGAGTGCTCAGCAGAAGAGTAAAGGACAAGCAAGCGTGCCAGCCCCTACTTTTTCAGCCTCTCATCCAATTGTTGCTTGTCATTCTCCAGGTCCATGATATTCTCCTGAGCCAGCTTCAAATCACCTTCCAGCTTCCTTTTGGCTCGTTCCAGGTCCATCCGGATCTTCTTCTCTTGCTCCAGTGAACTCTCCAGCTGCAAGTGTGGAATGGACACATCCATCAGCCCTCACAAACACACTCCAGAAGGACTTCCATACCACAAGGGACCAGCTATGTGCCAGTCGTGGGAGTGGCCTATACTCACGTCATCCACTTGCTGTTCCAGCTTGACTTTGGCCTTTGTCAAGGTGTTGACCTTGTCTTCCTCTGCCTGCAGGTCATCCAGCGCTTGCTGGTGAGATTCTTGCAGGGCCTTCTTCTCCTTCGTTAGCTTGACAATGATCTCATCCAGCCCAGCCATCTCCTCTGTGAGGTTCTTGACCTGCAGGAGGAGAAATATCAGGCCTCTAGCTTGGTACCAGAGGTAGGACAAGAGACAGGAGGTTGTTTTTGCTCTTTGTGAACCTGTGTTTAAGTCAGGAGATGTAGGAAAACACAACCAGCCTTGGTTCTTAGTGATGCAATCCAACCAATCTTGGATTATCACAACTCAACCCAAGCAGTTTTGGGTCTTCATGACCCAATTCATCCAGCCTTGAATTTGGCAGCCTAAACAGCGTTAATTCTTGGCAATCCAACCCCACCAACCTTGGGTCTTCACCAGACTCTATTCACTTTGTCTTGAGTCAGCCCCGTTCCCCACAATTTGAGGTCAAGACCTCTCCCCACGCTCACCTTGTTCTCAGTGGCATGTTTCTCCTTTTCCACCTTGGCCAATGACAACTCCAGGTCATCAATGTCTTTCTTCAGCTCTGAGCATTCATCCTCCAGCTTCCTCTTCTTTGCTGTTAATTCAGCATTCATCTCCTCCTCATCCTCCATCCGCTCAGTCATCTCCTTCACCTTGGCCTCCAGCTGGATCTTGTTCTTGATCAGCTGGTCACAGCGCTCTTCAGCGTCAGCCAGGTTGTCTTGCTCCTGAAAAGGACAAGCTTTGTTTGAGGTGAATGGAAAAGGAGTGCGGAGCCGGGACATCTAGGTCACTCACAGCCTGCACTTGGAGCTGAAGGTCATTTTTTTCCTGCAGCATGGAGACCATCTTCTCCTCCAGCTCCTTCCGCCGGGCTTCTGACTTCTCTAAGGCCTCCTTCAGCCGCCCAAACTCTTCTTTCATGTTCTGTAGGAGGCACAAAGGTGCCATGTAAACCTCATTTCTTCCTTTTTGTCTCCACCTACCACTTCCTCTCTCCATCCACACACCCAAATTCCCTACCTATGGCTCTGTCCTACCTGCATCTCTTTCTCCGTCTCAGCACTCTTCAGCAAGGGCTTGATCTTAAAGTAGAGCTTCATCCAAGGCCAATTCTTCACCCCCATGAAGGCCCTGATGTTCCACTGGATCACCAGCAATGAGTCTCTGGAGAAGCCCCATCAAGATGTGGGTCACCAGAGGCTTCCACTCAACAGGGATGCAACACAATCTCCGTCTCACCACCTACCTGCGCTCTAGAATCTTCTTGAACTCCTGACGGGACAGGAAACCACGGACTTGGGCCTGCAAGCGGGTCATGATCCGGGCCAGGCGCTCATCCCTCATCTCCTCCAGCAGCCCCAGCAGCCCAGCCTTGAAGAAGACCTTTGAGGAAAGATGAAGATAAGTGCTGCTGGGATTTGGAGGTGTGGTGGTGGTGGTGGGTGCTGGTGTGAATGGAAGGAGTTCAGATGGGCAGGTGGACAAGTAGATGATGGGACCATAGGGTCTATCTTGTCCCCCCATGAAAAGCTTGTGGATGGTGGGACCACCAGAACTGGGACCAAGTGACCTCACCTTGGTGTGTCCAAATTTGTACTGGTTGTGGTCAATATCAAGGGATCCCAGGAGCTTCTCAGCCCCCTTGCGGCTGTCAATGAACTGACCCTCAGGGATGGCTGCAGGGTTCAGGATGCGGTACCTGGTGACCAGAGAGGACAGGAAACCTCTGAAATCAGTCCCAGTGGGGCTGTCCACCCCATCCCCACATTTTCTCCTCTGTGCCTACCGCTGGCGAAAGTCTCCATAGAGGATGCGATTGGGGAAGCCCTTGCGGCAGATACGGATGCCTTCCAGCACTCCATTGCAGCGAAGCTGGTGCATTACCAGGGGGTTGTTCATCACACCTAGTGGGTCATCAAGACTGGTGAGCCAAGGCCTGCCCCACAACACTGCTCCCCACCACCACCTTTGGCCTGAGCCCAGCACTGTCCTCTGGATCAACCCTCAGGGATTGGCTCACCAGGAGACTTGGTCTCATTGGGGATGATGCAGCGGACGAAATGAGGGTGGGTAGACCGCAAGTTGGTCATCAACTTGTTGAGATTCTCCTGAAAAATGGAGGAGGAGATGATGAAGGGAATGAAGACACCCCCCCAGCCTGTCCCACCAAGGGTCATCCCTTGCCCTGGGACATATTTTCCACACCCACACACACTGGGGTCCACCAGTAACCCTTGGACTCTCACCCGATGCAGGGCAGAGACAGTCTGAAAGGAGGAACCTTTCTTCTTAGCTCCTTTCCCCTTCTCCACGGCTGTTGGAGAAGAAAGGATGAGATAGGACAAGGACAGGGTGGAAAGAACCCCAGATGCTGAGGAAGAGGGTTCCTCTTACGTGCATCAGCCCCAGCATAGTTGGCAAAGAGGTTGGCCAAGAGCTTCAGGGCTGATTTCTGGTAGAGCCCCACCACTGTCTCATTGAGGGGGTCCTTGTTCTTCTGCAGCCACCCGATGATGTTGTAGTCCACCGTGCCAGCATAGTGGATAAGGGCAAAGTGGGCCTCTTGCTTCCCCTTGATGTTTCGTGGCTTCCCAAAGTTGGCCGACTTGCCCAAGTGATTATCAAAGAGCTTGGCCTTGAAGGTCATGTCTGTGGCCTTGGGAAACATGCACTCCTCCTCCAGGATGGACATGATCCCCATGGGCTAGGAAGAAAAGACCTTGTTGGCTACAGTGAACACCAAGTACAACCCAGCTGGTCAACTTTGGGGTTCCTGCCAACCTGCAACTGAAGGGGCCCTTCCCCAGCCCCATGAGGCCCTAACGAGGTGGTACCTTCTCAATGAGGTCAATGCAGGCCTGGAGGTCCATGCCAAAGTCAATGAACTCCCATTCAATGCCCTCCTTCTTGTATTCCTCCTGCTCCAGCACGAACATGTGGTGGTTGAAAAACTGCTGCAGCTTCTCGTTGGTGAAGTTGATGCAGAGCTGCTCAAAGCTGTTGAACTGGGGTAGGAGAGAGGAGATGGCCAGTGGGGTCAACAGAACAACTAATATGTTCAGCAGGATCAACCTGACCCCCAACAGGGTCAACACAAATAAAGTTATCTGATCATCCAGTAGGATTAATCTACATCCAATGGAGTCAACACAACACAGTCAACCAGGCTTACATCAAAGATTTCAAAGCCAGCAATGTCCAGCACACCAATGAAGTACTGCCGTGGCTGCTTGGTCTCCAGTGAATTGTTGATCCTGGTCACCATCCAGTTGAACATCTTCTCATACACGGCTTTGGCCAAGGCTCCAACAGCATAAATCACCTGGAAGAAGGATGCCCCACCAGTGAGAGGGCCTCTTGGTGTTCTCCTTGCTGGACATGGCACCATGTCACCCCAAAAGGAGGACGTTTTGGGGATGTCCTACTCACCTGCTGGACATTCTGCCCCTTGGTGACATACTCATTGCCCACCTTGACCCGAGGGTGGCACAACCCCTTGAGAAGATCAGCTGAGTTCAGCCCCATTAGGTAAGCTGACTTGTCTGCCTCTGAGGATGAAGAAGAGAAAATATGAACCTGGAAAAACCATGGAATTCACCCAATTTCCACCTCAACCTTGGCTGGACCCAACCTTCTGTGCCATCTGGTTCTGCCTGCTCTTCCCGTTGTTTCTGCTTAAACTTCATGTTGCCAAAGTGCATGATGGCTCCTGTCAGTTTATAGATGGAGTTCTTCTCCTCTGGGGTGAAGCCCAGGACATCGAAGGCACTCTGTGGAGCAAAAATGTGCTCAAGATCTTCTCCAGCCCACAGAGGCACATACACACTTCCTGATGGCCTCCCATCTCACATCTGTGGCCAGGAGCTCCTCTCCATCATCAATGGATGGAACTGTGGTCTCTCCTTGGGAGATGAAGGCATAGTCGTAGGGGTTGTTGGTCACCAGCATCATATCTGAAAGAAGAAAAAGGGATTGGGATAGGCAGGTCCCAAAAGGGATGCAGGATCAGGTATTTGCAGGTAGGTTGGGAGCACGGCTCACCCAGCAGCTCTGGCTTCTTATTGGAGAGGATCTGGTAGTAAATGTGGTAGTTTCTTTCAGCCTTCAGCTGGAAGATGACACGGGACTTCTCTAGGAGGTCTGGGGTGGGGATGAAGAGAAAATGGGTGGAAGTTGGGATGAGGAGATGGAGGGTCAGATGGATAAATGGAGGGAGGTTTGAGGATGTGGAAGGGTAGATGGATGGTGGCATGAGGAGAAGGATGGGCAGTTGGATGGAGAGATAGAGTAAGGGATGGTGGACAACAAGATGTCTTCTCATGGAGCCCTCAACTACTCACAGGTCTCAATGTCAGCTGATGCCAGCTTCCCAGTGGCCCCAAAATGGATCCGGATAAACTTCCCCTGGAAGAATAGTGGAAGGAGGTGGAGGTGGCCTCCAGACCTTCTCCAGATCAACCCAACCCACAGACTCTTCCCCAAGTACTCCACCTCATAGACTCTTCCTCACAGACTCCACCCCCAACACTCACAAATCGGGATGAGTTGTCATTCCGGACAGTTTTGGCATTGCCAAAGGCTTCCAAGGCAGGGTTGGCTTGGATGATCTGGTCCTCCAGGGTGCCCTGGATGGAGTGGAACACTGTCAGGGGGGTTCTCACAGTAAGGGGCAGGGGATATTGGGTTGGGATGGGAGGTTGAAATGGATGGATGGGAGAACACAGCGGTCCATGAAGGTTCGTGTGGGTGGTCAGGTTGATTGACAGGGATGTGGGTTGATGCTGTGGGTGGATGGAGGGATGGTTAGCTGGTTGGATAGGGATGGGGCAGATGAATGGAAAATTGGATATATGGCTGGTTGGTTGGTTGGAGGATTGCTTGGATTTTTGGGTGTTCAGTTGGGTAATTGTTTGGGTGGTTGATTGTGTCATTCGTTGGACAGACAGGTAGCAGAATGTTGGCCAGACCCCTGGGTATCATTCCCCCACTCACTGTCCTTACCTTGCCTGGGGCCCCCGCCTCCTTCTTGCCACGGTCACCGATGGCAGCGATGACAGCAAAGTACTGGATGACCCTCTTGGTGTTCACAGTCTTCCCCGCCCCGGATTCTCCGCTGAAGGTAGCCAAGGAGAGCAATGTTTGGATACTGGTGCTGTGGTGCTGGGGGTGGGAACTCACTGGGGAGGGATGGATAATGGACCTCCACAGACAAGTCCATGTAGTGATAAAGGGTTGGCCAGTGGGCATGACTTCAAGAGGGAAGGGGAGGGGCTGTGTGCCAGGTGAGGGGTCTTAGCTGTGAGCAGGATTAAGACAGTGTTTAGAGATGAGATTACTCACGTGATGAGGATGGATTGGTTCTCCCGATCTGGTGGGATGAGGAGAAGAAAGATGAGGTTCTGAAGCCCACCTTGGCTCTGCCCCACATCTCCTGCTCCCCAAAAAAGGATCAGGGAAGATGATTATGGGGTCCCTGCAGAAGGTCCCTACCTGTTAGCATGTTCTGGTAGGCATTGTCAGAGATGGAGAAAATGTGGGGTGGAGCTTCACTCCGCTTCTTTCCCCGGTAGGCAGCCACCACCTCAGCATTGTAGACGGGCAACCACTTATAGGGGTTGACAGTCACACAGAAGAGCCCTGAGTAAGTCTGGAGAAAGGAGTAGGTGGGTCAGAGTCAGGAGGTGCCACCCCACCAGGTGGTCCAAGGGGTCTGCCGAAGAGACCTCTTGTGTCTATGTGATATCTTGGGTTTAGGTGACCCCTGTTGTCTGGAGATGGGACATCTTGGGTGTGGGGGACCAAAGGGGTCTGAAGAGAGGATGTCCCAGTTCTGTGATCTGGAGAAGAGATATCCTGGTTTTGACTATCCAAAGGGTCTGGGATATCTTGGATCTGGGTGGCTGAAGAGGTGTAAAGAAGGATCATCCCAGTTATGGGTAAGCCATGAGATCTGGAGAAGGGACATCTTGCACCTATGTGGCCCAAGGGGGTCTACAAAAGGGGCGTCCAAGTTCTGGATGGGGTCTGAAGAACCTCATGGTCTCCCAACTCACATAGATCATCCAAGATGCGTAGCGGTCCTTGAGGTTGTAGAGGACGGCGGGCTCGTGGAGGAAAGTCAGCATGGCCATGTCCTCAATCTTGTCAAATTTGGGAGGGTTCTGCTGCATGATCTGATCCTCCTTGACTGTCACTGTCTGCTCAATGTAAGGAAGACCCCATGGAGCAGGAACACAGGGCAAGGAGTTGCCCCAGTTTTTCCCTTCCAAAGGGCTGGGAGTTGGGCATCTGGGTGTTCCCTTGAGAGCCAGAGGAGGTCTAGGTGTCCCTCACGTGATAGAGATGTTTTGGGGTCTGGGTGTCTCTGGGGTAAGAGAGGAAGTTGGATGGGGTCTAGCTGTCAAGTGGATAAGGGTCTAGATATTTCCTGGGTTCTAGAGAAGATGCGGTGGAATCTGAGCATCCAGTGTGTGCTGGAGAAGGCATGTTGGGGTCTAGATGTTTCTTGGGTTCTAGAGAAGGTGGGTTGGGTTCTTTGTGTCCCATGTGGAATAGAGTTGCTATTTTGAGGTTCTGGTGTCCCAGGTGTGGCTGGGGTCCCCCCACCTTGCCATGTTCGGTCTCCGCAGTGATCTTGGAGCCCTCACGGCTGACAATGGTGGCCTTGACATATTCCTCCTTTTCATCAGGGACGAAGATGTCCTTCTTCAGGTCGAAGGGGCGGGTCTGGGCAGCCAACCGTTCCTTCTCCGACTTGCGGAGATAGGGGGCAGCCTCCCCAAATTCAGCCATCTCCACATCAGGCATGGTGGCGCTGGACAGGGCTGGGGGGGTAGGAAGGATCAGACCCTCCAAGTGCTGCCAGTTCCTCCCAGCTGACCCCATTGCAGCTCTTTCCTTGGTGAACCTATCATTCCCTGTTCTTCTCCACATCTACCACTTCCTCCTGGTCAACCTAACTCCTTCATTCCTCCCCAGTTCCTCTCCAATGCTCCAACTCCTCCCAGCTGACCCTTCCCAAGTCCATCCTCAGTGCTTCCATTATCTAGAATTCCCTCTCAATGCTTCCTGTGCTCCCAGTCAGCCTCATCCAAAGTCCATCCTTGGTGATCTCATATTCTCCCATTTTTCTCCAGTGCTCCCAGTTTCTTTACAGTGCTCCTAGTTCCTGCCAGTCCTCATCTCCACCCCAAGTTTCCTTATTGGAAGTCCCAGTGCCCTCCCCAGTGCTCCCTGTTCCTTGAAGTATCTCACACTGCCTGCCCACTCCAGCGCCTCCCAGTACCCCCCAGTACTCCTGCATCCCTCTCAGTCCTTTCCAGTTTCCCTACAGACCCTCCCAGTATCATCCCAGATCCCCCCAGTCTCCCCAGACACCCCTCAGTTCCTTCCACTACTCAGCCCCACCTCTTTGTGTGGTCTCCGAGTCAGGGGATGACAGTGCAGACTCAGGGCGGTTCTGGTCCTGCTCCGGGACACAACACCCCCCCCCCCCCCCAGTATGTCCCAGTAAGTCCCAGTATATCCCAATATGTCAAATTACATCCCAGCATCCCAGCCCAGCCCCACCAGTACTTCTCCAGTACACCACCACACAGACACATAGACACACACACACACACACACACACACACACACACACAGAGTACTGCTCAGTAAGTCCCAGTATCCCCCTAGGATTTATCCAGTACCCTCCCTCCTCCCCCAGTCCCTCCCAGTTACCACATAAACTCTCCCAGCATCATCCCAGTCCCACCCTGTTTCCCCACAGATGCTCCCAGTATCATCCCAGTCTCTTGCAAAGACCCTCCCAGTTCCTTCCTAGATCCTCCCAGTCCCTCCCAGTCCCTCCCAGTTCCCCTATAGACCCTCCCAGTATAATCCCAGTCCCTCCCAGTTCCCCCATAGACCCTCCCAGTTCTTCTATAGGCCCTCCCAGTCCCTCCCAGTTCACCCACAGACCCTCCCAGTTCCCTCCCAGTTCCTCCCTGTTCTTTCCCAGTCCCTTTCAGTTGCCCCTAGTTCCCCCATAACCCCCTCCCAGACCCTCACGGTGCCCCAAGTGCCCCCTGCCCCACCTGCCCCTGGGTCTGAAGGCGCTGGCTGGGGGACCCCCCTTATATTCCCCCCTCCCCCCTGCAGCTGCGTCACCAGGAGGGGGGGGGGCATGGACAGATGGGTGACCTCAAGGCCACCTTACTGCCCTATAGGGACACGGTGACCCCTATGGATCTACAGTACACTCCCCAAACCCATAGGGCCCTCCCTCTGCTCTGTAGTCCTATAGGACCTTCACTGCCCCATATGGTCCGGTGACCCCTATGGAACCACAAAGCTCCACCAATCCCATGGGACCCCCCTATTTCACACTCACAAGGACCCTACAGCTCCCCCCTACCTCATAGGACCTACTTCCAGCTCCATACAATTCCCCCAGCCCCATAAGACACCATTCCAGCCCTATAGGACATGCATAGAACCCTTCACAGCCCCACAGGGTTCCCATTACTTCCCTTCTATAGGATCCCTGTAAGTGCACACAGCCCCATAGAACCCACTCCCAGACACCCCTCCCCAGTCCCATGGTCCTATAGGACCCATATCTAGTCCCATAGGACCGCTAAGTATTTCCCTATAGGACCCTCATAGTTTTCCCCCCTTTACCACAGGCCACTCACAGCCCTACGAACTTTCCATACAACCCACTCTTAGCCTCACAGAATCCCCATAGGGCTTCCCCAGATCAATAGGACTCCCCCAGACCCACAGGATACCCCACTCTCAGCCCCTATAGGGGCCCCCTCTAACTCCCCTTCCCCTCCACCCCCCCCTCCAGTTTATTACAGGATAGATGAGGCAAGCCAAAAGACATGCCTGGATGCCTGGGTCCCCCTGGGGTGGGGGAGGGGACAGACAGACAAAGGACAGGTGTGACCCCCCCCTTCCCCCTCCAAAGGAACTCAGGCATCTGTGCCCCTCCTCCCATCCCTTTGTTCCCTCTCCCTCCCCCCCACAATGGGATATTTTTGGGACGTCCCCCCTCACAACCCCTGACATCTGATCAGCTTGTGACGCCAGTGGGGCTGTGGGCACCCTCACCTCATGACCATATATGGGGCTGGCCCTACAGGTTCCCCTTCCCCCCCTCAACCCCCAAAGCTCACCTAAGAATAGACAGGGGCACCCAGGCATCCAGGCCCCATCAATCCCATTACATGCCCTATAGAGGACCAGGTGTCTGGATTTCACCTAATTTTCCTGATTCCCCACAAAATTTCCTGAATTTCCTGATTTTCCCCAAAACAAATCCTTGTTTTTCCCCTGATTTTCCTAAATCTCCCCCAGTTTGCCACAAATTTCCTTGGTTTCCCCCTGCTTTCCCTATATTTCCATCAATTTGCCCTGAATTTCCATGGTGTCCCCTAATTTTCCCAAATTTTCCAGATTTTTCCCTAAAAGTCCTTATTTTTTTCTGCAATTTCCCCCAAATTTCCTTGTTTTCCCCTTGATTTCCCCAGATTAGGGCCAAATATTGTTTTTCCCAATTTCCCCCTAATTCCCTCACTTCACTAATTTTCCCTCAATTTCCCCTTATTTCCTCCAGTTTTCCTATTTTGACCTTTTACACTTCAATTTCTCTTATTCTCCCTGAATTTCCCCTAATCTCCCTCAATTTGCTCCACTATCCCCAAGTTTTTCTTTATTTCCCCTACACTTCCCTAAATTTCCATACATTTTCCCTGATTCCCCTAAGGTATCTCATTTTTCCCAAGTTTCCCCAATTTTTCCTCAATTCTCTCTAATTTTCCAAAAATTTCAGCAGAATATATCCCTAATTTCCCCTAGCTGAAATTTATTTGCCCAATTTACCACATTTTTCATATATTTATCCTAATTTTTATTACTTTCTCCAGATTTCCCCTGATTCCATCCTACTTTGCCCTAATCTTCCCTCAATTTCCCCCCATTTCCCTGAATTTCCTCTTTATCTTTTCAGT
Source organism: Vidua macroura (assembly GCF_024509145.1). NCBI lineage: Eukaryota > Metazoa > Chordata > Aves > Passeriformes > Viduidae > Vidua > Vidua macroura. The sequence goes on along the minus strand of NC_071571.1, from coordinate 84,041,613 downwards.
TTCCACAATTTTCTCAATTTCACCCTAATTGCCCCTGATTTTCCCCAACATTTTCATAACTTGTTTTCTCCATATTTTACCTAATTTGCTCCAACACTTTTTTGGATATGGGGGGAAACACAGCGACAAGAATGAGGAAAAGGCTCAGGTACTTAATGCCTCCTCAGCTTCAGTCTTTAATAGGAAGAGCACTTGTTCTCAGCATACCCAGGACCCTGAACTGGAAGAGTGGGATGGGAACAAGAAAAAGGCCCCCATAAACCAAGGACTGTACCACGCAGGCATTTCCCTCTCAGACATTCCCTCCCTGAAATGCACTCCTGGTCCTGCAGAAGCTCCTCATCCTCCCAGGACAGGTGAGGTCAGCTACGGCCTCTCCCTTGGCTGAACAGCACTTGAACTTGGTTCTGACTGACAGAGCCAGAGCTTTCCTTGATTTTAGTTTTGGCAATTTGGCCTTTTGTGTCTCTCCAGACAAAACCTCTGTGGGCTTCCAACCCCCTCCTGCCCCATCCATTCTCTAATGACAGGGCTTCTTTTCCTGGTGCTTCCTCAGTGCCAAGAGCGGTCTCATCTATTCCATCTGACTATTTGTGTTCCCTGACCATCACCCAGAGCTGTTTCTGCGCTGCCCCATCTGCCACCCTGCCTTCCATATGAGCCAAGTGCTGCCAGCTGCCAGCAGAAACACCTCCCACCCGCCCCAGCCATGCTCCCCTGCCCATTTGCATCCCCAGCACAATAGCCTTGCACTCAGTCTGGGGAAAATAAATGGGATCTATTGCCAGATGAAACTGACCCAATACCTTCCCCTCTTCTTCAGCAGGATCCCTGTGGGACCTGACTCGAAACAGGCAGGAACTGTGGATCAAGTTCCACAGTGTCCCAGCATCTGCAGCCTGAGGTGAGAAAAAAAATCCAGAAGGCTCCTTCTGAAATGAGAAGGGGAAATTTTCCTCTGTGCTGTATGACTGCTGAAAGAGCCACAGACTTCAGACCGCAGCAGCACGTGTAAATACAGACTGCTGAGACTGTCCTTTCTTTACAGCACACCCTTGAGGAGGACTCAAGACATGGATGGAGAGGAAGGTATGACTAAGGCAACTCTGATTCCCCCCATGGCACTCTCTTCCTCTATCAGGAAGTGTGAGACAACAGGAAAAGAAAGTGTGGCCGTAAGTGTGGCCTGTTTCATCAGCACCAGCCTTTTGGCTGACTATGACAGGAAACTAGAGGAGAATACATGCTAGAGGGAGGAGAGAAACCTCTATGTCAAGACTTCTGCAGCATGCCCTTCCTCATAACTCCAGTAAAGCCTGGGACCCCAGCCTGGTCCAAGCTTGACTACAGCCTTCATGCTGCCATCATGGATAGAGTCCTGCACTTCACTCTTAAGAGAAGGGACAGTGGATTTTATTGATACAAAGTGAGTTAATGAAGTTCAGTAGCAAGTGTGACAGTGACTTAACAAGTCTCAAGGCCGGAGCTTCACTCGGCACCTCTCTTAACTTCTTTTCTGCAGGGCAAGAAGAAGGGAGCAATAGAGGCATGGGAAGGCAGTTGCTATAAAAAACAGCCATGGAAACCACAGGTGGTTAGCTTTTTTCTTTTAAAAGCAGTCTCCAATCGGGCTGCTGTGAGCTCAGAGACACCCGACAGGTGCACAGCATTCTGATCCAGTGCACGTCTGCCCAGTCTGAGCTCACAGTTCCTGCTGCGCCTGTAGCTCGGGCAGAGACAGGGAATGCAAGGCACAAAGAGCAAGGGAAAGCTGCTGCTGTTGCCAAGTGTTTCCTATCAATGACAATGCTCTCCTCTGCTATCTTGCTTGTTTCCCTCCCTGAACACCGGTCCTTACGAATGGCCTGCCCCACTCTCTCTCCTTGCACCGGCCCTGAACTGCTCAGACCTTTGGGGTGCTCTCCAAAAAACCTTCCCTGTCCATCTGGGCTCAAGCAGTTCTGCCCACAGCCAAATTTCTGAAATGTCCCCATGCAGAAGGTTGGGGCAGCAGGACTCTAATGTTGAGCAAAACTAAAAGATAAAAGTCTTCATGCCAATACAGTGCTTTGCTGAAACCTTCACAGGCCCAGTTCTACCTGAGCACTACTCTCTGTCAGCTGTGTGCAATGCCACAGACTGTGGGGACACTACTGTTGGGTCCAGCTGACCTTTGCCTGAATGGCCATGGTGGCCACTGGGTGACCAGAGGGTGGCCATTCAAGCCCTGACCACAGGCTGTGAGTGAGATGCACTGTGTGCTCTGGCATTGCACCAGCAGAACCAGCCTTGGCCTGAAGAAACCCCAATGTCCCCCGCTGTTGAAGGGACAAATACAGAAGGAGATGCGGGCCTGGCACACTGCTGTCTCCTCTGAAGGCATTCTCCAAGCTGTCCCACACGGTAAACACCTGTCAGACACATGCCAAAGCTCTCCTTAGGCTTGGAACTCAGTCCAAGATGGGCTCATGCCTCAGGGTGCCTGCTCATCTTTCTGTGGTCACAATGGCACTACAGCAGCTGCAACAGATGGACATGCCCTACCCTAGAACATGCTCCTGAGATCCAGAAGCTCCTCAACCTGGGTTGAGGAGCTCCTCACCTCCTGGGTCAGGTGATGTTGGCTACTGCCTCTCCCTCAGCTTCAGAGAACTGGCTTAGCCCTCCTGCGGAAGTTAAGCCCCCACTTCCTCTGAGGCAGGGGACACTGGCACATCCCTGTCAGCCAAGTTTTGCTCTTAGCTGGACTCGCCTGGTCACAGCAGGGGAAGTGGACCAAGGCAGAACAGAGCCCTGGGGATATCCTAAAGCACCACCCTCAGGTGTGAGCTGCAGAGAGACTTGTTGAAAAAGAACAAGCAGACACACAACACCAGGGTCACACCTTTGTTTTCCTGCAGGGCAGCAAGGAGGAAAAGCACCTTGAAACCTTCAGTACCCATGCAGTTCAGCAGCAGACTCAAGAGCAGCAGTAGGGATTGTAGGTCTTGAACCTTCCATCCCTGGCTTGGATCAGCTTGGTCCTGCATAAGCCTGAGTCAATTGTAGAGTTGTCACCAAGTGCACCAAAGGTCACCTGGAAAGGCTGTGTTTGGCACCATTTTGTTAGGGATGAAGGGCTCTGGCTCCAGGGGAGAATAAGGAGCTGCTATAAAACCTGTGGCCAGACCTCTCATCTCTGGGGGTGGAGAAGTTCTTTGGAAGTGAAAGGGACATAATAAACACTCATTGCTCCTGTCACCATCCCATTGGTACCTGTGCTGTTGCTATTCTCGTCTCCATCTCAAGACAAGGGTCAACCTAGTGCCTTTACAGTTCAACAGCCAGCAGGGCTTGTGTTTCTCCTCTCCAGCAGCATTTCTTTACTCAGTTGAAGTTTGTCAATGACATCAAAATGAGTGGGGAAGTGGACCCTTTGGAAAGGACAGATGTCCTGCAGGAACACCTGGATAGGCTGGAAGAATGGGCTAGCAAGAATTTTATAAAATTTGACAAGAACAAGTGTAAGGTCTTGCACCTGGGCAAATGATCCAGGAGTGTAGCACATGCTGGGATCTACCTGGATGGAGAGCGGTTATGTGAAAGGGACCTGGAGGGCCTGGTGGACAAGCAACTCAATATGGGTGAATAGTGCAGAGAAAGTTAACAGGATGCTGAGTTACATCAAAAACAATGTCACCAGCAGAGGCAGAGGAGTCATTAACCCATCCTATACAGCACTCATCAGGCCACATCTGGAATACTGTTCGATTTTAGTCCCTGGTATGCAAAACAGATGTGTATGGGCTGGAGAGGGTCCAGAGAAGATGACCCAATGACTGGAAAGCCTGACATATGAAGAGAGGCTAGGTTTGTTCAGCAGGAAGTAGGTTTGTTCAGCCTTGAGAAAAAGAGGCTTATGGGAGACTTTATTTCCATGCTCTAGTATTTGAAGGGTGGCCACAAAGAAGATGGAGATTCCATATTTACAAGAATCCCATGGAAAGGATGAGGGGTAATGGGTAAAAGTAATGGTGGGAATTCTGTTTCACCACAAGAAGAACATTTTTCCCAGTGAGAACAATCAGCCACTGGAATGATCTCCCCTGGGAAGCAGTAGGTTCCCCAACACTGGATACATTTAAGATCCAGCTGGGCAAAGTGCCTGGGCCACCTTGTCTAGACAATGCTTTGACAAGAAAGGTTCGATCGTCCAGCCTGTCATTCTCTGGTTCTATGATTCTATGACATGTACCAGAAGCAGATAGAGAGCAATTTGCCTCCACATGGCAGGGATTCCACTACATTTACTCCTTTTGTTCACATTTTAATCAGTCTGACCACTGCTGTTTTGTTGAAAGAACTGGAAACATTTCCATTGCCACACGAGGTCACTGTTGGGCAGTGTATGTGTGCATGTGGCAGTGATAAGCACGGTCATTCCACTTTTGAAAATAAGCTGTTACCAGCTTGCAAAGGATTGGCAGGGACTGAACCCTTGCTCCAGGGAAGGAACATAAAATTGAATTGCCAACACCTATTTTAAACCTATGCTGACTGTTAAGCCAGTACCTTTAGGTGTATCATGTAAGACCCCTATAGAGTGTTTTGCCACCAGGTTTTGCTACACAGCCAATGACACAACAGGTACAGTCAGGTAGCTTTTAAAATAAATTAATACAGAAATGTTGTCTTGGGCATGGAGTTAAGTGGACTTTGCACTAACTATGTTGACCTCAGAGTAATGGTGTAGGAGAAAGATGAAGCAGGTTGTTTAAAAAAAATTGTGTCACTAATTAGGAAATAAATTTGTCAGAGGCCAGGCAAGTTTTAAAATCCTGACAGATAGCAACTTGTTGTCACTGTATCAAAGTTTTGAACAATCTCCTGCGCTGAACCAACAGAAGCAGGATGCTTTGAACACCACAGTGTGGCATCCAGGACATCAGGTGAGAATTCATCACTGTTGCTCTGAAAACGCTGGGTTACTTTGCAGTGGGTTTGAGGGAAAGGAACATAGGAAATGGAAGTGAAATTTATCATTGCAGAGCAAACACAGACCAAGTCATAGGTCTTTCCCATTCCCAAGAAGCCACTGATATCCTGGACATATGAGTGAAATGTGTTTGTTTGCTGTGGAAAGTGTCCATCCAGCAAGTACAGTACCTATTCCTTGGAACTACATTAACACTCCCTGTGGCGGGGTGTTATCACAAGAGAGAATGCTCACAACATCTAGACAGTCAGTATCCTTCATCTATCAAACAAGCCTGACCCTTCCATTGGGAATTCTCAGATACTGTTAGAGAAATGTTGATGCACAATGCAATAATCAAGCACACATATGGATGATGGTATAATCAAGCACACCTTTTCCATGACATAGGCTAAGAGGCCCAGTATATTCAAAACCCACTAGTGAGATAGCAAGAATCAGATATCCATCTGACTGCCTATACCTTACATTTCTTGAATGATCTCTCCCAGAATCTGTCAACCTGGACTTGGGTGGAGAAATTAATATATTATAAAGGACCCCCCAAAACAATCACAATACTATTAAAGCTCCTGCTCTTCTGTGTTTTTCCTCTTGCACAGCTGTAGACGTGTGAAATAACAGATAACACAACAAGGGATGGTGATGCCTGCTGGGAAACAGAACCATTGGAATTCATTGTAGGTCTGTGAGCCAACTAGCCGTCAAGGGCGCGTCCCACAGGGGGCAGTACAAAATTTGAAATTTCCCTGGTTCCCATTCCCACTACTACAGCAGTAATAGTTACTCAAGGATTTCCAAAAAGATTTGCAATTTTTACCTCTAAGTTTTTGGGTGTTCCATTCGGATTTGATGGGACAACATTAGCTCAAGTATAATCCCATTGCTCATAATGGATAGTACTTATATGTGAACAATGGTGCTGTCCTACCAGAACATCTGCAAAGTTAGGAATCTTTCTGGAGGATTAGGAACAGTTAGATTGGGCACAAGAACATTGAACTATATCAGTTCAGAAATCCTTAAAAATTAAGTGTCCAGTCTAGGACTATTAAGCAGACAAGCTATAATTGAACAGACCCTGGATATAATAAATGGCAAGGATGCAACTACCAACATCTTGATAATTAGACTAAACCCTTGGAGAAAACTCCAGAAGATTTTCAAGGAAATGTATGCTGGTGTTCACAAATCTGTTTCAAATTTCAGCAGTGCCATTGCTTGTGTTGTTGTACAGACCTTTATTATAAATGAATAGGACTGCAAGCCCGTTTGATCCAGAATGGGAATCTTGTGATTATTTGAATTGATACCAGTATCATAACCTCCATTTATCAAAGCTTAGGAGTAGCAAGCAAGGTAATCTGTTGTGTAGATCTGTTTAGCATCAGTAGGTGCTAAAGTAAGGAAAGTGAAAATGTACCCATTTACACACCCTATTCCCTACTATTGTAGCCAAAAGAATGTGGCTGAGAGTTCAGGGGGCCAAAAGCATGGATAACAAAGGTAACCCAATCGATACTCATGGATGTAAGATGGGGAAAGCACTAACGGTACTGCCCTGAACATTTAGAACTACAAGACCCTTGTACAAATAATATGGCCTCAAGTAACTGCTATTTAGGCTAAGTCTGTGATCACTGCATGGTTGTACTCAAGTAAAAATTGGGTTGTATATGCATTTGGTTTACTTTGTGATGTTTTCTGTTATGACAGGATGACTTTATAGAAACTAAAAATCTAATTCATGTTCTTGCTGCTGGAATACTATCTTACAACTTGGACAGGACCCTTAGGAATATTGTGGGACATGGTACATTCTCAATCAGAAGAACTGAAAATTTTAATCAACAAATATGAGAAAACAATTGCTTATCAAAAGCAAATGACTGCTCCTATACTGACTAGACTGTACCAGGAATTGACAAACTGCTAAATATCATTGGTATGAGATTTTTATGGATTGTACACCATCTGCAACTGGCATATTGCATCTTAGGTTGAAACTCAGGATGATTGTATTTTTTTTTTCTGCATTTTATTTTTTTTATGCATGCAGAGTTAGTGCTAGCATCATGCTGAAAGAATGTTATCTAATAATAAACTGTAACGCTAGACTTTCCAATGGAAATGGACTTTCCAGTGCTCAGAGCTTTGCCCTACCCTCACTCACAATGAGGCAGGAAGAATAGGAGTACCTCACCCACTGCAGCATGGGACTTATACTTAAGTGGTGGAGTGTGGGTGATTACTTGACTCCTGCCCGGATTTTGGCCCAATACACAGCTCATGCTAAAGCCTGATGTATGGCAGTAGCAGTACTACTAAGCTAAAGTGAGAGCAACAGGTCACTGGATGAGAGACTGAATTTGTGAGCTATTGCCTTTGTCAGCTAATGAATTTGTGAATTAGTGAAAATATGAATTAGGGAGTTTTCAGCTAGACTAGTCTACTGAGAGAGGATTGGGCCCTTGCTTGATTTTTACCTAATGAGGTAATGAAGTACAGATTGGCACACAAGAGAGCATTGTCCTTTAAATTTGAGAGATCCAAATGAACTCTGGCATGCATGTCATCTAGAATCTGCTGTGTGACTTTGCTGGCAGTCCACTGACTGTTTGTTCCTTTAGCAAGGGATAGGTTTTCATTCAGTTGAAAGCATTCAACTGCTTTCTGTCCCCTAAGTATTGCTTAGCTATAATAGGACAGAAATATTTATAGGGAGCCGATACCTGCAACAGTACTGTGAAAATTGTCATTGTATGTTGACAACAAAAGAAAACTTCTTTCCAGTTTTGTCAAGCTCTGATGACAAGCTATGGCTTGTTTTCTTCTTTCTATACTCCCATAAAATTAAAGATAGCAATTTATTGGTGCAGGAGAAAAGAGAAAAGATGAGAGGAATGGAAGAGCTTTGCATTTCTTAGCTTCGTTTCCTATTTTTGTGCTGGGTGGCTTACTAAGATATCAGCTTTCACTGAACAAAAAAATTCCTCCCTCTGAGAGACTGGAGTCATGCCATCGTACTGCTTCTTGCTTGACAAGTGTATATTAACTTAAATGGTTTGTTTCATCTGCTCCTTATGGTGCTTTTGTATTAACACCAAGTGATGAGTAAGAAAGGTCTCTTTTCTTTTTTATTCCAACTTTAGAAGTCACGATCACAGACACATTGTATGGTAATAAGGTATATAATTTTACATACTTTTTTCCTACCAAAAGAATTAGAGAGTAAGTCATGTGCTAAACAACATACTTTATTTCAATAGAAACACTACAGAAAAACATAGTTAAACTTCATTTTCCATACATGTATCTCTTCTTTTCCTGCAACAGCCTAAGCCATTCATAATTAATGTTTCTCATTAAAAAAAAAAAAAAAAGTAACTTTTTTACAGTAGGTGAATGAAAGCATGCCAGCTTTCTGTACAGCTTAGTTTTCCTGAGAGAAATTATGTATTTTATCAAATTATTTGGAACAACTTTTTTTCCCCCTCTTAGAATTAGTTTTACAGTATCTTTGGGGTTTATGCCAGGAAATGATTGCCCCTGAGCCAGGAGCAATTGCAAAAACTTACATTGCAAAAATTGTGCTCAGACACTTTTTTCAGATCATCCTGGACAAGTCGGAAATGCTAACAGGACAGGAGGGCTGTGGCTGGTCTTTATTCAGGGAAAAAATTTAAAAAGATTATAAACACATTGCCTTCACAGAGTTAAGGCCCACCCCAGCCCCTTGAAATAGAAATTAGGCTGGGACAGGGCAGCAGCTTGGTCAGGACAAGAAGAACAACAAGCTGTGCCAAGAAATGGAAAACACAGGAATAAAAGTGATCTATTCACCACCCCAGGTAGTATTTTTCCTATATTGCAAACTGCAACTGTAGTCAAGGAGTAGGAAAAGTGGGAAAGAAGGGGTGATTCTTGCACTGCTGGAAACCATTGTCCATGGGAGCCCACCATAACAAGGGTATTGGTGTTTGCAGAGACAAGGCTGTGGCCATAGCAGCATTAGAGTGACAGCCTGAGAGTGACAGCCTGAGGAAGGCAAGGGGAGCTGCTGCCTGGGCAGCTGAGTGAAGGCTTGCACAGCTCTGAGAAAAGGCCACAGACCTGCAGATAGGAGCCACAGCAATAGCACCAGTTCAGGCACTGCTGGCCTGTGGTGGAGCACCTACAGGCTCTTTCAGAGAGCGGGGTTGATTTATAACCCCAAATCTGATTTAAAACGCCAGAGATGCAGCTCTTTCTCCTACCATTCAGCCATCAGGTTGTTTCTCAGCTACAGCTACCCACATGTTTGTTTTCTCCAAAGACATACCTGGGCAGCAGGAAGCTCATGTTGAACAGTATTGGTGATCAGGGATTAGGTCATACTCAGCTGTGATGGACCAGAGTGGGAGGATTGAACAGCTGGGACCCCTCCACAGTGACCCCTTTTTTCAGGATAACTTTGTTCTAGAGAGTGGATGTTGAGCTAAAGCTGACTCAGAGCAGGGGCAGTTTTTGCTGGGTGAGCTCCCTTGGCAGCAGGAGCTTGTAAGAAGGTTTTCACCCACAGCTTTTTATCTGTAAAGAAATTGCAGATGGCACCTGGAACAAGATGATGCTTGTCAGTATTCAGATTGTACCTCAACTACACTTTTTGTGATGCAAGATTAGTCATTTTCTGCTTAAATTTTTTCCTTTTAGATGAAGATTCTAAATCACTCCTTTGTTTCAGCTGCTGCAGATTTTAACTGTACAACAGGAAATCATCTGGGAGAGGTCTACCGTTCTTTTGGTTAAAAGATTCAGGCAGAAAAATTTAAGTCATAGAAAAATTATCAGATATAAGGACATGTTTATTTTTGCACAAGAGCAAGAACTAAACTTTCTGTGCAGCTTTAAAATCTGTGCCTTCTGCTCAATGCAAAGTTTCTGTACATTAACATTTTCCTATTTCTTCTGTTTATGCAAGTTGGTCCGATTCTCCTAGTTGTCAAGAAGTTTTCATTTTTTTGACTACCAACTACCGATTTTCCCAGGAATTGGTTTTGGGTTGCATCTACAAAACACATGCAGTCTTTACTTACCACCCGTAAAAGCCTGGGGAAAATGGACATAAATCCAAAATTTCTCAATATTATCTCAAAGGGGACTAGAAATTTGAAAGGCTTATAGGGCTTGCTTGAAGCTGCTGTTGGCCACCTTTGTTTTGAGTGAAACTGAGTCTGCCTGCACTGAAAGAGTGATCTGGACATGGGATTCTCTCCAGGAAACACATTTATAAAAAAAATTAATGATAAGTGCTGTCAGAGTTCTGAAATATTTGTAATGAATCATTCACTGCTATATATCGGCCTCCTCCCACTGACTCATAATTTTCAGTAGGAGTAAGCATAGGCAAAATGAAATTTTGTTATCCCCTTTTGCCTTTCTCTGATGACTGGTCTACTGAACATCAGAGTTAATTAAAAGGCTGCTAGCAGGAGTTGAATTTGGTGATATAAAAAGGGCAGCTATCATCAACTTCAGTGGTAATTGTAATAAGGAGAACATACAGGAAAGGCTCTCAGTGCCAGATACAATATATGGATAAATCTCAGGGTGTCAAGGTTCAAAATTACCGATGAGAAAACATCTGCTCAGTTGCTAGCTAAACTTGAAAACACTTGAAATTCACTAGTCATCTCCCCGAGAAGTTTCAAGGTTCTATATATCCTACAACTGAAGTTCTGCATCTGCTAAAATATCTCTTGGCTGAAACTGGAAAGAACAGCAGTGAAATCCCAAGCTATGCCCAGTTTTCCCTTGGACAGTGGTGTCGGTGACCATCCTTGTGTCATGAACCTGTGCTTCATCCTCAAAAGTAGCCAAGTCTTAGAGCTGCAGGGAGGTGAATTCCATAGGGGCATATGTATTACCAGATGATAATGCCAAACTTGTGGAGCCAAGAGGACAAGAAGTAATAGCCTAGACTCTGTGGATCTCTAAGATAATTGTATTTCTGCTTTAGCAGAGATCTGAATCCAGAAGCCCCACTACTGGGCAAACAGCTTAGGGCAGGAACTTTCAGGCCTTTAGCCTTGCTTATTTCAGAACTGATAATCTGCAGCTACAGGATCATGTTCAGGAGCAGTGCTGGCACTTTCAGCAAACCCTCTGGAATTAAAAGAAAAAATGCATTGCTCTTCTGCAACCACTCAGGTACCTTATGCTATTCAGAGAGAAAGACTGTTCATTCTGTTACTGACATTAGTTTCTTGCTGGATTTAAGGCTGTTTTGTGTAGTGTCTGATCATCCTCATGCAATGCACAGGAATCACAAGTATGTGGCTATGATATCTTATATTTCTGGGGTGGGCATTTAAATCCCAGCTTCTAGAGCCCTTTTGTAAACTTCAAAGTATGGAATGCATCATTTAATAGCATTAAAGATCTGAGTATACAGCATCCCTGTATTATCTTCAAAATGTCTGTGTACTCTCAGGCAAAGAAGAAGTTTTACCAAAAAAACTGTTGGGAAAAAAACCTCACATTACAAAAATGTCCAACTACTTCTAAAATGGCATCCTGTAAGAGCTGGTATAAAAACTGAAAAATAAAAGGATGCCAGCAAATTCTCTGTGCTGACTCACAATAACGAGGGATTTTAGATATTCTTCAGATCCTGTTTTACTTTCATCATGTTCAAGTATAGTCCTTTCAATAACAGTTTCACTGACTCCAAAAAATGAAAATCTGTACTTTACCTCCTCCATCCAGTCCTGGAGCCTTGATTAAGAATAGTCTCTGATATATCAGCGTGGTTCAGATTCATGGACAGGAGCTAAAGCAAGGGCTGTTTGGAGATGTTGAGTAAACATGTACTTTCTGTTGCTCTTATTTAGATAGAGCTGTTCCTGCCTTGGCTTGAAGGAATAAGCATGATATATATAACAAAGTCTGAAAGATTGGGCCTCACATTTATGAAGCTGGCATTCATGTCTAGCACTGTACAAGTGTTTTACAACAAACTAGAGTTTTACCAAAGGACCACCTTCCGTGCAAAGTACTGCTAGGGGTACCTTAGCTGCATCTGTCAAACACTGATACACAATTGGAACAGGTTGCTCAAAGGTGATGTGGCATTTCCATTTTAAAAAATACTCAAAACATAGCTGGAGAAGATCCTGGACAACCTGATCTAAGCTGACCTAACCTGGGGAGGCTGGTAGTAGGGGAACAGATAACCTCCAGACATCCCTTCCAAAATGTATTATTTTATGAATTTTCAAATTAGGGTAACCCTCTGGTGGAGCAGGAGAGCAGTAAGAAAGAGACTTTGTACCAGTGAGAGCAAGGTGGTGGTTCTGAGCTCTTTTAGATAATTTTAAGCTATATGAAGATACCACTCCTGGGTGGGAGCCAGTTTCTATGAAGGCAGTTGTGTGGGCAGGAGCAAGATATGAGGCCTGTCTGCTTCTGTTGGTGTTGATGCATTTTATCAGCATAGCCTTGAGCTTCACATAGGAATGATTTCACTCATATAAAAGTGAATCCAGACGTTTGGAGGGCACCTCTGAAAATCATCTTGTCCCAAGCCCTTCCATGAGTGGAAGAAATTCTAAGTTAAGTTTCATGTAACTTCAACATGTTTGATGTGAAGGATCCTCAAGTTAAAAGAAAATCAGAAATGGTATTCACCTCTTATCTTTCAGTGTTGCAAGGAAATTTAGAATGACTTCATATACTTTGTTATTTACCTTAGCATACTGAAATGAAAAAATACAAATAAATATTGAGTAACAGACTAGAAATCACTTGCTGTGACTAAAGAGATAGCAGATCATATCTAAGTTATTACTGACATTTGATAGGTCTCATTTTTAGTTTGATTAATGAAATGCGCTTATATCAGGAACGATCAACTCTGATGGAAATATGGAAAAAAGCTGAAATCTTTCCATAAGTCCAAGTATTAGAGACATTTATGAATTAAGACTATTTAGTATTAACTATGAAAAATTGCAGGAAAAAAGTAAAGCTAGAAATGAAATGTTGAAGTAATGAAGAAACTGATGGAATTATGAGCTATAAATCTAAGATTATATTATTTGAAAAAAAAATGTATCTGAATTAATTTCAAAAACATTGTTTTTACTTCGGGAAAAAAAAATAAATCTGCAGTTGGGAACATACCAGACTCCAGTTCTGGGCAAGTTAAAATCTCTGTGAGTCCTATTGTTTCTATCTGACAGCTGTTGAATAATTTATAGAATGACATCTTCTTTGTTTACATCTAAAAATAGTACTAGTAATTAAATAGCTAGTACAACTATTTTCATTCAAAATATCACTGATGCCCTTTCTGCAAAGGAACTTTATCTGTCTCTGTACTTGAACAATAGAAAAACTATATTGATGGTTTCTTTGGGTGTAGGGAGTCAGGGAAAGGGCTTCCAGAGGGCTTTTGGGGAGCCAAGAGACTAACATGTTCACAGAGTCCTGTGTTTGGTCTCCCTTCCATTAGCAAAAGAAACTGGTGGGAAACTGGTGGGAAAATGTATGTATGCTAGTCACACATACAAAATCCCTTCTTTCATGCACTTGTCTTTTTCAGTAAAGACAGTTAAAAGATAAACTTTTCTCAAATATACTGGGAACTAACTGCTAAGAGTTTCCTTGTTTATGACATAAAATCTTCTTGGTCAGTGCTGCTCTGAGGGCTCTTTCCCCTCAGTTCTAGTGGTTTGCTGGCTGTTGTCTCAGCTTTGTCCTTGGTGTACAGCTGATAACAAGTGTTTATGGCTGTCTGGTACTGCAGGAGGCAGTGGGACATGAGCATTCTCCCTGCTGGCCATGCTGATGGAACGGATGGGTAGATTGCTCTGCACATTGCGAGGTCATTGCAGGATGCATAAAACCATAACTAAAAGGGATTCCAAGTACCTGGAGAATGGAAATTATAACTTCATATACTACAGTACTTCAAGAAACTTATTTACTTCTCTCATTATTTTTTTTTTTTCATTTTTTCTGGTATGACTCCTGTTTTTACTTTTATGTTCTTGATGAATACCCTTTTCCCTCATAACAGATAAAGTTGGGGAATTTAATAGAGAAAGGTTCCATGAAATTTCTTTAAAGCAAAGTTTCATTGGTCCAGAATTATATTGGTACAATACAATTTTCTCTTCTGTGATTCAGAAGCTCATGTGCGTCATACATTATTTCAAAGGCAGTCCCAAGGGCTCAGTCAATGAAGTATTTGGGCACCATTTAGTGCTGCTTTGTCCTTTGAGTCCTAGATGAGACAAAACCAGGAAAAAGGAACACAGCAAATGAGTGCCCTTGGAATGAAAAAAATGGCATGCATTTATGTATTTTCTTTATTATCTTGTATTTTAATGATACTACTGAGAATGAGATTCCTTTTACATTGGTAATTATAAAGGAGAGCAGATGGTGAAGGCTTATCTTTAAGTGTTAATTAAAATAGCTTACACAGCCAAGCCTCTACTTGAATAAAGTACATCAGGAAGATATAAGACATGAGTGAGTGCCCTATTCCAGTGAATTATTCTTAAATAAAGCTACCTTGGAGCAAATCCATCAGAGATACTTAACATCATGTCAGTGAAATCTCTTTCTCTCAAGTTCATGAAACAAGCACTGAATGACAGGTTCTGAGTGTATGTTTCTGGAAGTGAAGGGAAGTATGGATTCACTAGGAGGATTTGTATTCTTTCCTGCCTTAGTAGGTATTCAAATAAAACAAGTGAATCTTCCTCACTGTCTCTATAGGTTTGTTGGCAGGCATGTGCAGGATCACTTCTGTGTGGGCTGTGAGGAACTGGAGGAATGCCAATTCTCCTTCAGGATTCGTTCCGTTAATTCATACAGGTGACTCAACACAAGACAATTGGTTCAGAGATATTGCCAAAGCCTCCCACCTTCCTGAAAACCAGTCTGAGGGTGGTAGCTGTCAGTCTGCAATACTCCACTGCTGAAAGAACTCGGCTTGGTTACATAGTTTTAGATGCTGGGTTTTTTTTTTCCTTCTTTTGGTTTGGTTTGTTTTTTTTGTTTGTTTTGTTTTGTTTTTGTTTTGGTTTGGTTTGGGTTTTTTGGTTTTTTTTTTTGTTTGTTTGTTTGTTTTTTTTGGGGGGGGGGTTGGGTTTTTGGTTTTTTTGGGTTTTTTTTTTGTTTTTTTTTTTTTTTTTGTTAATGTGGGACAGAGCTCTGTAAGTCCTCCGCAGCAGCACATCATAGCCACTGCGATATTTTGTAATGAAATATGAAGTCATCCATTGGATCAAGGACAAGAAGCTAGTTGCTTCTTATATGCTTATATATGCTCTGAAATGATCACTGGACTAGTCACACATACAAACTTTTTTCTCGTTTTATTATCTGAGCCACTACATTTTTATTTCAACTGCAAAAAAAATGAAAGGCAAAGAGAGGAATAACATTTCCTCTTCTTCTTTTCTCCACTGGCATTCTGAATGGCTGAACTGATGACATTGGAAGCTATGAAGATTGAGGCTGGACTGCCCTCTTCAGTTCACTTTCGTGCTGTTAACAATTTTGAGCTCTGGGTTAAGAGTATGGAAAAATACAAAGTTACATTGATGTGTGCCAACTTCAGTGCATTCATCTTAAGGGAAAATTTTTCCCCAACCAGATATTGTAAATTTCTGTATAGATCTTTGATTTTAAATAATAATAGGTGAGGGGTGAAACAGTATTTCTGTCAATTCTTTACATCACTTATATTGGGTAGGTTTTTAAAGACAGAAAATATTATCTGGTAGGATAAATAAGATATCAAATGCTTTGACTGCCTTCCCTTAAGGGCTCAAGCTCTCAGACTGTTTTCTTTTCTGAAAGGTTACAGAAATAGCTCACAGTTTGTCCTTTTAGCTGCAAAATTGTTCTTTAACCTTGCTTGCTTAAAAAGTACAGTTGAGTACAATCTGGAAATATAACCAATTAAATAGTTTCACAAATGTAGGTGTTTTCTGGATTCTTCTGTCATCTGCCCTTTTAACTTGATATCATTAAATGTTCATTTGTCCTGAAGTACTGAAAAATTCTGGATGATTGAGAGTTAAACTGTGCTAAATGCTTCCTGGTCCCTGAGCACATCAAGACCAAGAAGTCATCAAGTTCCAGGCTGGAATCTTCAGTGACATATGGCATTATGGTAGATCCCAAATGCATCCTGGCCTCGTGGAAACTGGAAGGTGGAAGTGGCTGCAGCTCACAGTGGAGGACGAGTGGGACAAGAACAGGAGAGGAAGTGTTCTTTCTGACTAAGCACTTTAAAGCAATTCTGTTGTTTGTAAATAGCCTACCTGATTTTTCCTGTGAAAAATATGTATTCAGGTCATATGCAAGACAGAAAACTGCATTTTCCCTTCAGGCTTTTTTCTTGCCCTGTATGCTTTGACCAAGTGCTTTCATGTTGCTGTTCTCATAGTGTTCACTTTCCTGTAACAAGCTACAGTTAGGAGTAGCTTATGCTGGATTTTGTCTGAGCTCTGCGCATGCCTTTTAGATGCTGCATCTATTCTCAGAAAGTAGTCTAGATTTCAGACTTTAATAGGGTTTTAGAATGAATATGTGGAAATTGGAAGCCCATTCCAATTTTTAAAAATGTCTCTGCTAGACTCAGAATTTAAGCAATATATTTTTGCAATAAAGTCAACTATCCACCAGGAACAGAATATTCTGCCCTCAGCATTTTAGAAACTGGAATGAGGCTATTTATCCTCTGTCAGTTCCTACTACTGCATCCTGTCATTCCCAAAAGACAGTCCCTACTGTCTCATTCAGATTGCAAATAGGAATTTAACTACTATGGTTTTAGTAGCTTCTAAGCAAATCTCTCTTACCCGGTGTTCTGAGCATTCAAGGCTGCTCGATATTGTCAGATAACCTTATATGAAGACTTTTTGTACAGTACAGTGTGTGATTATTTTTTGTCCCTGTTCTAAAGAATAAAATAAGCTAAGAATAAAAAAAGTCACTTCAGATCAATATTACATAAAAAAATTGATTTATGAACCAGCAGCTAAGCAGATTCTTTCTAAATCTCACCTGACACTTCTGTTTCAATTTATAATGGGAAATACACGATATTAAAAATTGCTTTATAAATTACAGATTTATTGCAGAGTTTATTCAATCATTACTCTGTCCCTTTACTTAGCTCCCAGTGATAGCATTGTTCATGCAGACTTAACATGCAGCGGCTGTTCTTCCACCTCCTTTGTTTAGTGAGAACCAAAACCTGAACAATACTTTGACTTCTCTATCTGATCTCTGCAATGTCATGTACGTAAAGAAACAAAAGCCCCTCCACAGCCCTTGTCTAAAGCAGATATCCACTCTGTCTAAAGCAGATATCAGGGTCAAGCCATCTTGTTATGATGATGCAACTATGAATAAGCAGAAGTGAAAGTTAAAATCTCATGGTTAAGTTTGGATTCAATCACACACAGTTGGTCTTTGTGCCACAGAGACCTTCCTCATACTCAGACAGAGAGGAGGCCAGGATGAGGCTGTTGGTGCCATTTGTGTTTGTGTGTGTGCTGAGTGTGTCTGTCTGTGCTGCTTCACATGCCCAGCCTTGTGTGTAGGTACAGAAGTACTCTGTGTGTGCAAGCATGTGTGCACAGTCTTGCTGGGAATACACGCTGGACTCAGGCACTCCAAATTCTGAATTCACAGTGGAACTGGAAAAACTTTACCTACCAAATTTCATGAAAAAATGCCAAAGTGATATTTCCACATGTGATATCCCACAAAACAGGGAACAGATAGTAGCTAATCAGGGTTCATTTGTTTAGATTGGTAACTGGGTGCAGATCTGATGTGCTCTTCCAAAGCACATCAGAATAACTGGCTTTTACAGAGGAGGAGATGGGAAGGAAAAAAAAGGAAAAAGTATAACGATGCCAAAAGAATAAATTAACCTGAACAGGTCACAAGTCATTTTGGACCAAAACAACAACCCAAGTCCCAGCTAAGTTTACTTTTTGTGTAGCTTAAAGCTGTCTTTTGGACACAATCATTATGATCAGGTGTTGGGAAACATCTGAAGAAGAGAAAACATACACATCATGAGAGAATCCATTGGAAAACATGCTATAGGCAAGTATAATAGTCTTTTCTCATTTGTATTAAAATCACACCACCTTTTAACGATCTTTGTGCTATTATTAGCATGGATTGTCATCACTTCATAGTCTTTGACTGGCCAGTAGCTGAACTGATACCTACATCAATGCTTTGCAATAAAATGCTGTGCAGAATTTCATTACATTTTCTGATTAACATTTATTAGAGCAATTTTGCCAGACCAGCATAAGGTGTTTCACAGTTTGATAGGTCTCCTTTCCTTTCAATGATAATTGTACCAGAGAACATTTTGAGGCTTTACATGATCACATTTCTCAAGGGATTCTAAAGATTGATTTTTTTGCTTCCTCTGATTTCAGAAAATCCTTGCCAAAAGGAGCAATTGTGCATATAACTAGCATTTCTTTCTGCTCATCTACAGCATTAATTTAATACCACTCCAGAAAATTTATGCTTTTGAAATTTGTGTCTTCAGTCATTAGGAAACTTTTGTATTCTATATGGTAATTACTTTCAGCAAGCCACAAAATGCTTGTTTACTGAGATACTTTAATGCCTGCCAATAGCTTGAACATGAGCACAAGTAGTTTTTATGGGTGACCATTTGGGGTTCTAAATTTGCCCACAGTGTTTCTTCTGTCAATATATTCCTGTGCAACACTTCAACAGAGTATGTTGACTGTAGCACATGTATTCGAACACTCTGACTTCTGCAGTGAAGACTTCCCATCCTTCAAATTAGTCATAAAATAACTGATATCTGTATTCTCCAGGGCACAGGTAGAACCTCTTAATCCTTAATATTTTGATGGGACATTCCTTCACCAAAGAATAGTCTATAGAGGTTGTAGACAGAAAACTGAACTCAGATTCAAAGGTACCTCTAGCTTCTGGTGGCGTCATGGAGCTGAATCAAATATACAAAATATAATAGATATATTCTTTCTCTAATTCACATTCTTTCTTTTTTTTTTTTTTTTTTTTTTTTTTTTTTTTTTTGTCAACAATCAACGTGCCTATGGAGGTGTAGAAATGGCCATCCTTACTGGGAGTTTTCTCTCTGTCTGGAACTTCTCTGGTTCAAAACTTTTTTTTTTTTCAATCTGTGATAATTTCCATTTTTTGTCTGCAGAATCAAGTCAGATAGGCATTAATTTCAGATTTTCAGTCTATGTTAACATGATTTTGATATCTGTTCTATTCTTTCCATTGCCACTCATTAGTATCTATACTCTGGGCTGAGTCTGTAGAATAATGGTTGGGGAAGTTTCTGGTTGATTAGTAAACCTAAGACCAAAAAGGGCTCTTCCTGGAACATGTGTGATATGAATGTGATGAACTCAAGACATCCCGTATCTTAAGAAGGGAGACTATCCATTGGGATAGTCCAGCTTTTTCAGGAGTCTTTGCTAGGCTATGGTGTGGTGGTGTGTGGAAGGATATATGGGAGAGTGTGCAGGACTGTGATGTGGTTGATACTTTGCCCCTCAAACAAAGAAATTGGGATTATCTGACTGCCTGGGACTACATTTTCAGTCGGTTTAGTAATCTGTACCATTCTTCCTGAAGTATGTGCAAGTGCCAGGGCCCTGGCCTGAGCACAAAGTAGCTGAACTGAACATGTTAAACTGCCGAATGTGACATGAAAAAATCATGGACTTAATAAGTATCTGAGTGAGAAGTGGCCAAAAGTTGCTGATAGCACTGTGAGGGACAGAGAGCATGTGAGGGGAGTTTTGTGAAAAGTTTGGAGTCTGTGGGAATCTGTCTGGCTCTGTACTGAGAAATTGCACCCAACCTTGCTGTGAGCTCCACATAAAGATTGAGCCTCACCACTTGGGGCTGGAGAAATACCCAGGGTCCCAGCCCTCACTAGGCAGGAAGGAGAATTGCCTTGCATCCCCTGTCACAGAATCACAGAATGGTTTCTGCTGGAAAGAGCCTTGAAGATCATCTAGTCCCAGCCTGCTTGCCATGGACAGGGATATCTTCCACTAGATCAGGTTGCTCAAAGCCCATCCAGCTTGGCCTTGAACACTTCCAGGGATGGGGCATCCACAGTCTCTGTGGGCAACCTGTTCCAGTACCTCACCACCCTCACAGTGAAGAATTTTTTCCTAATATCTAATTTAAACCTACCGTCTTTCAGTTTAAAGTAATTTACCCTTGGTCTGTCAATACATGGCCTTTAAAAGGTCCCTCCCCAACTTTCTTGTCTCCAAAATTCTTCTTTTTTTTTCCTCTCTAGTTCCTATAGCAAACACGCAGATACAGTGGGCATGCAGTTGAAGTACATGGGCAGTGCCATGCCAAGTTATAATTTTAGGTACGTACGATGTAAGCAATAAGCTGTTCTGCAGTTGCCTTCATACTCCGTGGGGACAGCACAGATACAAAACTACTTGCAGGGCCAAAACCCAAGGTATGAGATGGTCTGACCAAATGGTTTTCAAAAAACTTTTGCTGATTATTACTAATTATTATTACAGTGAGCAAAAGTCTGGGATGTGTTCAAAATGGATGACACTCCAATATATTCCAATGTATTTTGCCATGCTACAGGCTGGTGTTGCTATGGTGTTTGAGATGTGAATAGCTTGCCAGAGAGTGAAATTTCTGGCTAGACATCAGGTGGTCATAGCCCTCTTGCTGGCTCTGCTGTTGTTTATTTGAGCGCAATATGTGCAGACGACTTTGGGTGAGTGGTCTTTGAATTGGCCTAATTGCAGTATATTTGTTCAGAAAAGCACTTAAACACACAGGCAGCTGTGTGCCAGTAAGAGCTGTGCTTCAAATATGGTGTGTGTGCTAGTGCCACTCTGGTATGGGTAGGAATCACAAAAGCAAAATAAAGCAAAGCAATGAGTGTTATTTTCTGCATTTTGTCATGAAAGGTCTTTTGCATGTCAGTCTCCAAATTACAGACCTGGAAGACTCAAGAAAATAGCTTTTGCAATAATTCTGAGTGCATGTTTGAGACGGGAAGGCGTATAATCAAATGCAGTTCTCAGATGAGCCTGGAGTTGGAGGAACTTTAAGAATTTAAAAGTGAAAAGGAGATATACAGGCATAAAATGTGGGGATGCAGGAAAGATTTTCACAGGTTGAAAAGGCCATTTTATAATATCTAGCTGCTGGAAGAAAAGGAAAATGTGATCACTCAGGACCTAATATGTGTAAAACGAAAGATTCTGGATTGACCATTTCCTTGCATTTTTGCTTACTTAAAGATTTAACAAACTCCACCATGCTATAGGGTTTAAAGTCCCTAGAGAATTTGGGGTTTTCTTCTTTTTTTTTTTTTTTTTTATAATATGCTTTAAAATATGCATTTTGTTAACCATTTCAAAGACAATGATGGAATGAAGTCCAGGAACAAGCTGGAGTTTTAAATAAAAAACATCAGAATACAACTGAGATTTTTACCCTTCAGAAGAAATGTTTATACTTATTGCTGTGAGATGCTAAAATTTTAAGGTCAACCTGAACTCTCTATAAGAAAGAGAAGGCAAAGCAGGCCCCTTTCATGAAAAGAAAATAGAAGTGAGAAAGAAAAAGGGTGCACAGATCTTTTCAAGTAACCTGCCAACTGCATGGCTGTATAGAGGTTTGTGTAATTAAGGCACAAGGCATAGGATTTCTATCTCCAGGCAGCTGTTACAGTCTTACTGATACAGTGGTGGACAGATATCTTGCAAAAGAAACCTTGAGATTTGTTATAGATCATGGGAGTGGAATTAAAAGACAGCTCTTTTTTGAAGTTACACAGTTATTGACAGAACACCTTTGAATATAGACTGTTTTTCCAAGATTTTTGCTATTGTGAAACACTGAGGAGTGCCTAACTAAAAAAAAATACTATTTTCTTTATTGCCAGATATAGAACAAGATTGAATATCTTAATTAGATACAAGTTCACTGAAGGACCTGCTAGAATACAACTGAAAGGCTGTGCTGGAGCTGCGTGGACAGCTTTTCTTAATGCTTTTCAGCTCTCCCTCTGCACCCCTCAGGGGCAGAAATCCATCAGGAGGGGATGCACTGCCACACTGCCTGAAAACTTTCATTGCTTTTGGGAAAGCAGGTTGTCACGATCCGCTTATTGCGGGGTGTCGTGATGGTTCTTTTCACCGATCCCAAAAGTGCAAAAAGGCAAACAACAAGGGACTATCAGTTAATCACAACAAATGCACCTTTATTAGAGGCCAAAACAGTAAATGCGATAGTGGGGATCGGAAAGGAGATAAAAGGATAGAGAGAGAGAGAGAGAGAGAGAGAAGAGGGGTATGGGAATAGCTACCAACACAGGTGAGATCCTCAGCGGTCCGGACGATGGGGATCCATCTGTCGTGTCGGGGAAGTCTTAGAAGTTCTGGTCGACTCGGGGGTCCAGTTATAGTCCACAGAGGAAAGAGGGGGGAACAAGTGTAACAATGAAAGTCCATTGTAATCGCCACGCGGGAACAGGTGAGTCCACAGAAACCACCAAAGCAAGACAAATACAATGAAGAATAAGTCCATTGAAATTACTGAAGGGAAACAGGTCATGTCATTAGTGGTCAGACCACCAATTCCCCTCCTCCCTATAGCAGGGGTCTCAGTCTCAGTCCTTGGGAGGAGGGTTCTCATTCTTTCTTTGTCACAGTGGTAACGAGGCAGATGAGGGGTCTTCAATGAAGGACCACGGGAGTCACCCCAAAAGTTCATTCGGCTTAAGAACGGAGATCAGAAGCAGGCCGCGCATCAGGCTGTCCCGTGCTGGGTCCGTGTCAGGTCTTTGCCAAGTCCTTGCCAACTCCTTGCCAAGTTCTTGCCAGGCCTTGTTCAGAACAGCCAGCGTGACGGTTCAGTGGTTGAACCTGCACTGTGTCCTGATCTAAGCCGAAACTGCAGTGGAGGAAGGGATTCTTTCTCGTGGCAATCAGAAGGCAGAATGGAAAATGAGGGGCTTCAGATGGGCTCTTACACAGGTCATGATGAGTGTAACAGGGGAGGAGCATGAGCATGGTCAGCACTGCTTGAAAATAAAGTACTCCTTCTGACTAGGTGAAATTACATCTCAGGCAGGAGAAAGGGGGTTTGGAATTTTCTGTATGATACATTGCTTGGGATGATAGGGGACAAGAGAAACTCCACCAAAAGTGAGATGTGTATTTCCATGGCACAAAATATGTAGAGAATAGTAGCATGTAGTACAGGAACAAGCCTGTGTTTACCCTCATTGCAGCACATAGTACTGAATGAACTTTGCCTGAGAAAAAATGTTATTAAATCTGTGTGGCAAACTTATTCAAAGAACAAATTTTTACCATCTTGGTGCCATGCGAGATCCAGATTTATTTTAATTTTTTTTTTTTCTGTCACTTTTCTTCACAGAACAACTGTTGATGATGATGGTTTCATCCTCTGTCTTAATCAGTGGTGAAATCACAGAATCACAGAATGACTAAATTGGAAGAGACCTTCAAGATCATCAAGTTCAACTCAGCCTTAACACTTCAACTAAACCATGGCACTGAGCGCCACATCCACTCTTTTTTTAAACACATCCAGGGATGGTGACTCCACCACCTCCCTGGGAAGACAATTCTAGTATTTTATCACCCTTTCTGTAAAAAACTTTTTCCTAATATCCAACCTATATTTCCCTTGGCACAGCTTAAGACTGTGTCGTCACAGCAGGCAGCTTGGAAGTATGCCAAAGACTATTATGCATCTGTCAGAAATACACATGTTTTAGGAGGCTATTTTCCAGTCCTTTTATTTGTTTGGGATGATGGAAACATGGCAACTTCTGTGGCATTTCTGATGCAGGGGGATAGCAGAACTTTCCTCAGAAGGTGTTTTAGGAGACACCACTATGCTAGCACCTGGTGTCTCCAGCACATCATGCTTGTGTTTCCACACCCAAGAAATTCCAGCTTGGTGGAGGGGTAGGAGGCTACATGACAGTCAAAGGGATTATTTGAAGTGCTACAAACCAGTGAGGTAAATAAATCTGTTTTGACTATATAAAAGAGCTGGTTGTCCCCAGTTGTACTGTGGCTGGGAAAAATGATCTTAAAAAAGAGATGCAACACATATATCAACCATGCAGATGAATAAAAGCGGGGAAATGATCAAAACAACCCTTAAATACCTAACCAGAAAGATTGGTTACAACAGAAAAGGATTTCTCACCAGCTGTTCTAGAAAACAAATGTACATTAGAAACACCTTTTAAAACTTAAAAAGAATGGCAGCAGAAAACGTCAGGAAAAAAAAAAGAAAAGAAGAATGTGTGGTGTGGATGTTGTCTGCTGTGCTGCCATCCTCAAAAATACTGTGCAGTGTTCTAGTTACTTGCAACTTCTGTACAAAGGATTGCTTGGCTGATTCTTGTTCTTTTTTTTCTGTTGGAAGGATATCCTTTGGCAAATTTCCAGATACCAGAAAGCATGGTTATTTTTAGATAATTTGATACACTCTGCTAGCAAATGAGAAGATGAAAAGCGATGAGTAAGTGTGGAAGGAATGGAATCTGAGGATCACAGGAATCTTGATGTCATGCAGGCAGCCCAAGTTTTCTTCCACAAGGGAAAACATCACTAGTCTGAACACCAAGTGTGAGTAATCCATGCCCTCCACCCCCACCATGCAGAAACTCTTGGTTACAGCTTCCTCAAAAAGACATTGTCTTTTACCTAAGAAAGCCTGCTTCATCCTTTGTAAAATCTTAAACTGCCTTTTTTCTTTTGTTTCCTCATTTTGGGTGTCTGGTGGCTGCAGTCCTTCTTCTTCTTCTTCTTCTTCTTCTTCTTCTTCTTCTTCTTCTTCTTCTTCTTCTTCTTCTTCTTCTTCTTTCTTCTTCTTTCTTCTTCTTCTTTCTTCTTCTTCTTCTTCTTCTTCTTCTTCTTCTTCTTCTTCTTCTTCTTCTTCTTCTTCTTCTTTCTTTCTTTCTTTCTTTCTTTCTTTCTTTCTTTCTTTCTTTCTTTCTTTCTTTCTTTCTTTCTTTCTTTCTTTCTTCTTTCTTCTTTCTACTTTCTTCTTTCTTTTTCTTTCTTCTTCTTCTGCCAATCTTGGATCATGACTCAAGAAGCATGACTCTGGATCATGACTCATTGTCCAGACTAATAGGGTTTTGGCTCTGTTTGTCTCAAGTTTCTGTCTTGTGACCCCATAAGACTTTAAAGCAATGCTGGATCACATTTTTGCTCTTTGTTTTTTCGGTGAACTTTCTTTCTCACACAAAAGATATTGTGGGGAATTATTTTCCAATATTCTCCCGAGTCCCATTTTAGCTCCCCCGTCCATCAGTTAGTAAGTTTGTAAAGAGCTATTGTTCAAGCTATATTTAACTTCAAACTTTCCTAAAGCCCCTTTAAGTTTTTAAAGTTTTCTCTTCCTCATCTCTTCAGTTATATCGAACTTTCTTTTTATCTTAATTATTAAAATGCTTATTGGGAGCCTGAGTCTACTTAACTCTGCTATTACTGCGTTTCTCTCCAAATGAAAGGAGATAGAAAATGGTTTTAACATTTGAAAAGAGATTTTGTTCTCCTTTCAACCCTGTGTTTATGTCCTTTTATTTTAAATATTTGTTTTTTAAAATGCTTCACTGATACGTGCTACCCACCTTTATCAGTGCAGTACCAAATCAGTTACTACCCATTCTACCCTTTACTAAGTTCTTAGGTTTCCAGATCCTGAAATACCAGTGATTTCTGCAGCTGCGCATGAGACTTTTTCTTTTTCCTTCTTCTCCCCTGTTGTATTAGGTTTTTTACATACAATGGAATGAGGGCACCTCTCTGATGTTTGTGTGTCTGCAAAGTGGGCTACAGCTAAGTTACTAACTTAGCTAAGTTACTAACATGCCTCTTTAAGTACAATCCTTGTTCCCATACTGGTTCAAAGCAGGTATAAATGTTAAGAAGTGACCTGGAAGGGCAAAGCATGACACAAAAGTCAGTGAGAGCCCCTGTCCTACCCGATTGCTCCACGCGAGTAATGTGTTCAGAACTCTGGAGCAAAACAGTAAGGAAAAAAAGACATGAGAA
Organism: Vidua macroura; assembly: GCF_024509145.1. Lineage (NCBI taxonomy): Eukaryota > Metazoa > Chordata > Aves > Passeriformes > Viduidae > Vidua > Vidua macroura. The sequence goes on along the minus strand of NC_071571.1, from coordinate 84,015,486 downwards.
ATGGAGTGTGGATAGAGAAATTGGTAAATTAAAAATGAGGCAACCATGTAAAAGAAGATCACAGATGGGCATAAAACACAGATGTAAAAAAATACATTATTAGCTTTAATATTAATCAATACTCTTTGTCATACCTCCTTGTCTGTGTTTCCCCTGAGAACGTGAGGAAGATGATACAATGAATTAATGATTTGAGCTCTTCATCTCGAAAAATCTCACACCACAGCATAAAGAGGTAAATGTTTTATGATAATAGGATCAATAAAGACCATTTACATTCATAAGGGAGGAAATGCTATGGCTTAATGACTTCTAAGATCAGGAAAAAATTATGGGTTTGTACCAGTCCTTCAGTCATATCACTATATTCCATGTGAATGGTCACACAGAATTTAATAGCTGAAGATTAAAAAGAGCAATATCTTTCATTTACATTATCTGATAAAACTATTTGAACTTATAATTCTGCAATCAGTCTTAGTCAGCAACTAGTCAGTGCCTAAATGTAGAAATGATTCATCAGATTACACAGCATTACAGCAGCTGTAGGTACTGTCCAAATTCTGTCATTTCAAATCAAATGGTGAACACCCAGCCCAATGCTTTACAAACTCAGACATGCCACTAATGAATGCATTATTTCTGCTGTTTTCTTTGCCTTCAGTGTTTTGGCACTTTTTTCCTGGTTTTGAGCTTCTGCAGGAGGTATAACTTAGATAAACCTGTTTAAATTTGATGCAATATTGATACAATAAGATCGTGAATACCCTGTGATCCCATTTCTGCAAACTGTGGAATCATTTTAGCTGTGAGTATGAGGTGTCTGTGCTCAAACTACACTGGAGCAAGCACTTCCTGAATTATGTTTGTTTCTGTTTTCTGCACTAAACACATTCTCTTGTCTCTACAAGGCCTTTTTTTGCACTTTCTTACCTTCTGTATAAGCAATGTCAAAGAAGTACGCTATGGTATTTTAGTCTGTAGCTTTGTACTCTTTTCTGCAGGCCATGGGTCACTTTTCCACCATACAATCCACACAGGAAAAGCTGTGCAAGGCTGAGAGGTGTAAAATGCCAACAACAGACCTCAAAGATATACAGGAAAGAAATCTCAGGGACTAGAGAATTAAAAGCAATCAAGATTATATTAAAGACCCCTGTGGCTGCCAACCATCAGACTTTGTTGTAAAGGGGTAGCATCAACTAACACAACTCTTTCTGGGTTCAGTTGCTTATCTAACATTCAAATTCCTGCAGGAAGTCAAAGGCTCACTTAAATAGGTATCAAGAAACAGAGTTAACATCTTTTGAGTGTGTCTGCTTTAAATAATAATACACATAGGTAGAATGAAACACCTAATGCCGAGGAAGCAATGTCCGAATATGCTGGACATAGATATGCTTCTGGGAGCTTTATTTTGATCAAGCCTTGGCCTGGTCTTGTTTATTGAGTGGTCATGTGGAGCTGGAGCACATTAGGTGTGCTGTTGACACACAACTTCTTATTTAGTTTCACGGCAAAAGAATTCAGTCCCCACCTTGTAACACCCCTGCACAATGTGCCCCGCAGCAGCGGAATGGGGGTGGTCAGGACTTGCTTGAGGAATGTCCTTATGACCCAAACTAAAGCACTCTGCCACACAGCCATCATGGCTAGTGCCAGAGCAGTAGCCTGCCTCCTTCATCATGTCCTACACCAGTGGAAGCAGAGGAGTACGACCTCTGGAAACACTGTATTAGGAAAAGACAGAAAAACTTGCTTTCTGTCTTAAGTTTTGCTTGAGTTTTCTTTGTCTTGCTTTACTTGAGTCCTTACTTAATACATTCAATAAAATTAGTTAAGCAAATCACTTTCACTAAGCCCACATTACCATGGTTACATTATTATTATAATTTAGCCAGCATGTCATTTCCAGCCAAAGAACAACCTCATCGCAATAAAAATATAAAATCTCTTCTTTTTCTTCAATAAACAAGGTCACTGTGACCTCTCCATCTAAGCGAGTGCTCTATTTATTAACCTACCCGCAATGCAACTCAGCTCTCTGGCCTAAGTATTCTCTACTCACAGTTTTGCAAAGCCGAAACACTTCAGCTGGGAAAAGGGCTCCCACTACTCCCTTGTGGTGTGGTGCACATCTCATATGCCACTGATTCTGGGCCCAGGAGCTTTCACAGTTCACTGCTTACTACATTCAAAACAAACCCATGTTATTGAAGTTATATATGAGTAGTGAGCAGTCTGTTTACAGCTTAGGCTCCAGGATTACTCATCTCTAGCCTATTTTCTGGTTGTCATTTATTCCTAAGTTTTCTGTACACCAGTAGGAACAGATGATTGATTTAGAAGTTAGTCCTGATTTCAGTTGAGGCACTAAACTAGATGACTTTAAGATGTCCCTTCAGACTTTAGAATGTCCCTTCAAACCCACACCCTACTTTGAATCTATGACTAGTAAAAAGCTGTCTGTATATTTGTCCTAGAACACCTACAGTTCTCTTAGCAATTAAGCATTTTTTTGCAATGAGTGTTTTATAGAATACTGTGTACTGCTGTCCAACTGAAAGATAAACCAAACCCAAAGTGATCAAGCAACATGACTTTTGGTGAAGGAATTCAAATTTCCCAAAGTCTACCTTATGAACATTGAAAGAGCATTTCATAATAGACTTATCTAGTTTTCTCAAAAACATCCCCAAGTAGGCTGCTCTTGTATCACAGGATGTAGTAAATTTGTAAAAGTTTTGCTCCTCTTAGTAGTGTATGGGAGTGGAGATCCTTGATTGAAACTTCTGTGTTTAATCAGAAGCCCATATATAAAGTAATTTGATTAGGCCTGTGTGATCTAGATTAATGGAAATTTACAGCATATTTTATTTTGTTCAAGATGGACCTTTTCAAGGATCAAGACATCTTGAGTAATTATTTTGTTAGCTAAATACTTTTTTTTATGTACCAGACAACATAACCAAAAACCAGGGAAAAACATTTGGTTAATGTTATAGCAAAACTAGTTACTTGATCAGCTATATATATACATCTGTATATGTAGAAAAATATCTTTATATATACATATAAATACACGCTACTCTTATATTTTACCTACCCTTGCATCTATATTTAGATTTTAGGAAAGCTCTGACAGAAAAGCCATATGTCTTTATTAGTTTTTAAAAATCTGCTTGGAAAGGGATAGACTATCCAGGGATAGACAATCACTCAATAGCTGAACCCAGCTCTTTTGGTTATGATCAGTAGCTGGTAGAAAGGTTATACACATGTGGATCAAAACAAAATTAAATGGAAGAGATGGGTCAAACTCCTCTTGCAATGCTCTTGACACAGATTTTTATGAACTATGAATTTTCAAGGTCATTCTTAATAACGTTTCTTTATCACTTTCAACAAGCAAAATAGGGCTTTAGAAACTGGGAACTCAAATACAGTATTCCTTGTAAAGGTGAAGGAAGAAAAACATCTTGGAAAACACAAATAAGAAGTGAAAAAATAGTAAAACTATTTCAAAATCAGTGGTTTTTATTTGGCCAGATTGTAAAACAGATTGCCAACTAGCCAAGTGTGTAATCTATTGCTTAAATCTATTTTGCTACCAGTAAAATAGAAAGTAAATGTCATGGAAAATTTTGAAAACTGCCCTAGGTGTACGAGTCAGGAAGTCTGTCTTTGATGTAAGAAAAAATGAGTGAAAGTGGAATGTAAGAGAAAATTAATAGATCTATGATCAATGATTAAGCAAGCAAAAGTCAACACAGTTTTTGTAGAAAGAAGTTATCCTTCACAAACTGATGAATTGTTCTTTTAGGCAGTGAACAAGGAAATGGATAAGTATATTTGTACTTTAAAAAAGAAAAAATCCAGTCAAGATGTCTCCTCAAAAACATTCTCGTTTAAAAAAAAAAATAGAAAGAATAAAATATGAAAAGAGAAATTAAAAGATAAATAAAATTTCTCATTAAAAGAGAAATAAAAGTTGAGTCTAAATAGCCAGTTCTTACCACAAATCTCTTACATTAACAGAAATATACCCTAGCATGAAGGGTCAATATATTCACAAATTACCTAGAAATGCCATTGAATAATGAGAAGTCAAAATTATTCGAAGTTGACTAAACTAAAACTGATCTCAAAGATTTGAAAAATGCCTTAGAATTTTAGAAGACCATGAGATCAAATGGCAGAGGGAATTCAGTATTGCTAATTACCGAGCTGTGGGAAAGGCAGCAGGAAACAGCCCTGACTGCCCAGGTACAGGGATGAAGCATTGGTGCTCCTGACAGGAATCTTGGAGCTGTTGCCAATCATTCTTGGTGAACACTAGTGCCCAAGGAAGGAAAAAAAAATGTGAATTAGATAACAAAAATACTATTTTACTGTGCACATCCACAGTCCATTCCAGAATACTCTTTGCCTGTTTGGCTGCACAGTCTTTAAAGGATGAGTCACAGCTTAAAGGTACGGAGAAATAAATAACAGTGAGCAGAAAGTCAGAAAATCAGAAAATGGAAAATCCCAAGTGGTTTCAAAAAAGTGAAATATCATTGTGTCTTTTGTGCCTACTCTCATTTTGGAGGTCTCTCCTCAGCCATAAAGCAATCACAGTCTGGCTGGTAGCCCTCCAGAGCCCAAAGACTCAGTTTGAATAGTTGCAAAGCGGAGGCTGAGGATGTCCCAGAACGACCTCTGCCATCAGCCTGGGATGGCACAGAATTTATCAGCAGAGATTATCAGAGCTTATCAGTACATGTGCTGCCCAGGCTTTTGCCAGAGCTGAGGCAGAGCAGGAGCAAGCTCTGGATGCTCCCATAACTCCTAAGGTGCCCCACTGCTGGAATGCAGAATGGCAACTCACTCTGGTGAGCAGGCACTCGCCTGGGAAGGACATCTCAATATCATTTTGTCACATGCCTTTACTGTCTCATGTCCTATCAGCCAACTACTTTCTTGACACTCGCTACCTTTGGGACTGGAAAAATAGCTCTCCTCTTGCCAGGTAGCCAAAGCTCCCAAAATGCCCAGAGTACTGCCCTGCCTTCTCTATGCTCCATGGGGAATTTCCTGAGCTGGATGTAGTTTAATACTTAAAAGCCAAGGCAGCTTACAAGCACAGGCACAGGCCACTTCATGCCAGCTGGCCTCAGCGCCTGGGTATGTTTGCTACCAGGCATATTCAATTTGCTGGTAGGAACACCTGTTAGGTTTCAGTGTAATATTCCTTTCCCATGCTGTCTTTTGATTAATTTCTACAGAGCACTCTTGCTGCTGTTTCTTCTGTGATTTTTGTGTGAAGTCCTTTTGACCATGGATGATCTGTCTTCATGGAGACTGCCTGGCTCTGCCTGCTTTCTGCCTGTATACTTTTTGTCCAGACACCATCTGCCCTAAGTTCTGAGGGCAGAAATAAGGCTCCACAGCCCTGACCCAGTTCTGCCTGGGACCTCCACCTAACACCCTGTTCCAGGGACCAGGAGCTCTGTTTAAGCTCAGCTCTGAATATTGTTTCTCCCCGAGTGCAGTCACTGGAGTATTGGTCTCCAGTTCAGCTCTAGTCCCCATTGACCCAGTCCCTGTCCTGCAGACTAAATTTCTGGCTTGACCTGGGACCTGCCACAATAACATGAACATGTCTGGGGGTCTGGACCCTTGGCTGAAGCCAGTCACTGTCCCTGGTTCTACTCACCTTGCATAGGAGCTGTGAGACTGGGCTCTGGCTGAGATCCCTGCCCTGTCATCTGAGTTACTGTTCTTGATTCTTTACTCTCTGTCCTTTAGGGAGCAGCAACCCATTGCTGCTCTTTGATGTGCCCAATCTGACTCCTTTTCAAAAAAATAATGGTTTCTTGCAGCTAGGATTACTGAGACCAGGATTAGGACCCTGCTGCTATGTGGTTTTGCTTCAACAAGGCAAGCGTTTTTATACCACTTATGAAGTCAGTCAATTTGTGTTATGCAGGATAATTGCACAACATTTTCATTCTGTCTCTGCATGAAAATCTGTTAGCTTAGTAGATCCCCTCTACTGTCTCTTCTGTAATCTTCTGGCCAGTGTTAACGTAGTCCATGGAGTCAATTGACATAACACAAATCAAACTGTGCCAAGCACATAATCTAATAGTGATACAGGATTCTCCAGGCTGATTAACATTTAATAAGCCCTGTGGCAAGTGTTTAGCCTCTCCAACTGGCACACTCATCAGCTATGCCTGGGCATGGTCTGGATGTGGAAACAATCCCAGCAGGCAGTATGGACAATATCATGCCCTCTGCCATGTTCACTCTGGCAGTCCCAGCTGACCTTGACACAATAACCTCTCTTCCATGTTTATACTTAATAGAATCAGAGAATCATGGAATGACTTGGGTAAGAAGGGAGGGGACCTTAAAGTTCCAGCCCACCACAAAAGGCATACCTTTCATTAGACCAGGTTGCTCAGAGCCCCATCCAATGTAGCCTGAAACACCTTCAGGAATGGAGCATCCACAGCTTCTCTGGAAAACCTGTTTCCAGAGCCTTACCACACTCAAATTAAAGAATTCCTTTCCCACATCTAATCTAAACCTAGTCTCTTTCAATTAGAATCCATTGCCCTTAGTCCCATTACTGCATGCCCTTGTAAAAGTCTTTCTCCAGCCTTCCTGTAGGCTCTCTTCAGGTACTGGAAGGTCGCAATTAGGTCACCCCTAAACCATCTCTTCTTCAAACAGAAGAATTTTGAATAATCCAAATTCTCTCAAGCTTTGCTTGTAGGAGAGGTGCTCCATCCCTTTGATCATCTTGATGTTCCTCCTCTGGACTCACTGATGTCTTCCCTATGCTGGGGCCCCCAGAGCTGGATGTAGCCCTGCAGGTGGGGTCTCACCAGAGCAGAGGGGCAGAATCCCCTCCTTGGCCCTGCTGGCCACGCTCCTCTGGATGCAGCCCAGGACACTTTTGGCTTTCTGGGCTGGGAGTGCCCATGGCTGGGTCATGTCCAGCCTCTCATCCACCAGCAGCCCCAAGTGCTTCTCAGCAGGGCTGCTCTGATCTGTTCATCCCCATCTTCTGTTGGGGTTGTTCCTTAGGGCCACATCAAACACAGCCCTAGCCCTTTCTCTGCTACAAGGGAAATACCTATTTTTCTTCCTTCCTAGAATGTCAGCTCAAGGGAGAAGAACTTTTTAGTCCTCATTACAGTCAAAGGACAACAGATAGCTGTGTACACTAAGGAGATAGCAACCATTGCCTGTCTTTGTTAAGATCTCCCATAGGACTGAGGGTCTGAAGAAGATTTGGATAACAGCTGTTGTGTCTCTTGCCACTCAAAGAGAGTTAACACAGCAGCTGGGACAGATAAGCCATACACAGATGAGCAGCCATGAAAAAATATAAATGTTTAAGACAGGGCATACAAAGGATCAAGACTGCAGCCCATGTTCTGGTGTAGCTCAGCATGAATCCCACTTCTTTGATAATACAGAGCTTTTTTGCCAGAGCCTGGCAACCCAGGCTGGAATGCAGTGGCTCCCATTCAGGGTCCCATTTTTCAGTTAGGCCTCTTGTGTGCTGGAAGGGGAAAAAAAGAGGCTGAGGATGCCATAAAGGGCTGCTTCCACTCAGAGGGTATGCACTCTAGAAGGTGTGCATGAGAGGAACTTGCACTATTCCCTTGAGTGCAAATGATTGCATGCAGGGCATTATTTTATTCTTGACCAGGGAGATGTAGGGTCCTCCCTTCAGCCAGGAAAACTAATTGTTTGTGCCCATCTGCAACCCTGAAAATGTTTCAGCTCAACAAATCATTTTGTGAGTCAGAAAGCACCAGTGTTGCAACCACCTGCCAAATGATGGATCAGCCAGGAGATGACTCTGTGTGGCTGACTATGTGTGGCTTTGCCTAACATCCGGCTATTTAACAAACAACACCTTGAAAACATCAAGGAATGCAATGAATCTGAGTGTTCCTAGTCTACATACTTTTCCCTCATGGCTAGAGATGCCTGATATGAGGGAAGGGAGTATACAGAAACTAGTAACATGTCAAAGAATATTTGTAAATAGTATCTTAAATTGAGTTTCACCCCTGATGACTCTTTCCTATAGGTAAAGAATGGGGATAGCTCAGTGGTGCTGACAAGGGCCACATCTCTGGGCTACCTCTCTATTCTTTGTCCACGGCAGAATCAAGTCAGCTTGGTTTCCATGGTTTCCAGCCGGGAGAGAAGGAAGAAAACAAGGATAGATTTTTGCAGGGATTGGATGCTTGGTATGCAGTGTACACAAAGCTGGGCAGTATGCCATCGAGAGTGAGGGGAGAAATCTTTCATCACTTCATCAGATAGTCTCCTATAGCAACTGCAGCAGCAAAAGCAGTAGCTGCAGAGGCAGACAGCTGCATAGCAACCAGCTATGTCATACCAAGGGTCCCACACCCCCTCCTCATGCATGCACACTACTATTACAGAACAATTTGATTAGGTACATGCATCTCCCAAACAAGATCAAGCTTTGTAGGCACAGCACCCAAAGGATTCTACTTCCCTGCCCTGGAAGAGGATGAAGTATCACACATGCTGACCTCAGAAAGGTTTTTTGGAAAGCAACAAATGCTGCTGGATTTGCACACTACCAGTGGGGTGAAGCAGTGGTCATGGCAACGGCTCTCCCACCACACCTGTGTTAGCCACAACTCCACTGCAGGTTCCTCTACCTCTTCCTTTTCCACCTCAAGGAATGGAGCACCTTCCACTTCACCACATGGTGCCCAATGAGCTCTCAAGCAGCCCTGTCTGCCCACTGCTGGTCAGTGATAGCCTCTGGTCACTGAGCACTCTGAGCAGGCTGTGCTGCCCCCACCATCTCAGAGCAAACCTGGCAGATGCTGTCCAGGGCTCCGCTGTCAGGGAGACGTCTTGGGAGCAGGAATATTTACAACACAGATGCCAGAATAGAGGGTGTCTTGGAAATGGGGGAAGGTTGTACCCATTTGCTGTGGGCATGTTTATTCAGTGCTGGTGTCTGGGCAGACCCAGGAGTGGGTCAGCAAAGGGTGCAGCGGTGGCCACTGGCTGCCCTCCCTAGGGCACCAACACCAGAGTTTTTCATGCCGAAGTACATCTCATCCCAGTGCAGAGTCTGGGCATTATGCTGTGCTCCAGGAGAAGCCCAAAATCCTGGGAAGTGATTTTTTTTTTTTCCTAGTTACTCTTGAAAGATTTATCCTCCTGCCATTTAAGGCCATGATTCCTTTTTTCTTTCCCAGGCAGGTAGAGGAGGTACTACCCCTGTCCTTTCACTTCATTGGCATGTGGGGCCCAGTGGGCTCTGCTCAGGTTGTTCTGGCCAGCCAGTGTCAGTGCCTGGAGAAGGAGAGACATTGGGAGCAGAAGGAGGAGTTGGGCTTTCTGAATACCAGATGGATATTGTTCCAGAGCTGATCCCTGTCAGGAAGCGTGTGTGCCCTGCTGTGCTAGCTGCATCCATCTTCCTTGTACTTGAAAGACAGCAGTCCATCTGACAGGGATGCTGGCCATGCAAGCCTGCTCTCCAGTGACTGATCCTTTGGTTTGTTTTCAAGTCAGGCTGTCAGCTGAAGAGATGACAGATGGCCCACAGTGCAGACCTCTGTGTTTGCTGCCCAGTATCATGAAACATCTGATTCCAGCAAAAAGTCCAAGTTTTCTCCTTCCCTTACCAGCCAGAGGGAGAAGGATACTCCTCATACCTGCCTCTGTTCTCAAGGCAGATGCTGTGGGTGGTGGTGATGAAGCAGATTAGATCTATGTCTAATCCAGCATGAAAAGTAGACCACCCAGGAATGGCCCCAAAAATGTCAGCCTGTGATGCTGAAGACCATGGAAGCTAAAGAGGATAGGAGCTTTTGTAGGGTCTTAGTTCCCAGAGGCAGGGTACAATGCCACAGCCAAATATTTGGTGAGATTAGCAGAGTGGGGTCAGCCATGACTGGTTACACCAGATCAGCCATTCAGGTCTCTAGTCTGCCTGGAAGCCCCTGTGGAGCTCTAAAATTTACCCTGACCCTGGCTCACAGTCTGTATTCCTCACACTGTCACACTGGGTCCCTCCAGACAGAGAGGGAAACACAGCAGAGGCAAACTTCTTCCATCTCCTGCACTTTTTCTTCATAGGGAACTGCCAGAAGTGGAGGGAACCTGAATTCCCACCAAACCAGAATGCCCCTTTTCCATTTGCCAAAATGGAGGTTCATGCTACCCTGGGGGTCAGATTCCCTTAAGCACATAAATAAAAAATTGGTAATGCTATTTCCCCAGCTAGATTGTTAAATAGCCTTCTCTTTTGGGTATTCATGGACTCCAGTGATCAGCCTTGCCTTCCTGTCTGGAGAATTTGCAAGCCTCCTTGGAGATAAGGCAAGGTACAAGCAAAAAAATCAAACATCTGCTGCAGACTTCTGCAACAAGAGAGTACTGAGAATGATGAAAGAACAAACTGAAGAGGGAAATCATACATATAAATGAGGCAGAAAATCTTGGACATCTGGAGGTAGTGACGTCTGAACACAAGGAGGGAAAAGTGAGCTGAAAGGGATCAGCAAAACAACCAAGGACTTAACTGTAGGAGGGCTGAAATCTGGCTCTAAAGCAGAACAGCAGGTGCAGTGTATATATTATGCTGTGACAAGGTTAATTCATCAAAAAATCTTTGCTAATTGGATTTGGCACAATGATTTTGTAATAGAACTGGTCATTGTATCTTTTAGGGCAAAACATTCTTAATGCAATAGTAATAAGCCTTAAAGCTGAACTCTGAACTTGGACAAATTAACACAAATAAGGGAGAATGAAATGTAGCTCTTACTAACACACACAAGCACATCATATCAGCACAATGAAAAACAAATATTAGCACATCTTATACGAAGTACATAAATGAAATTCATCTTTTGGTTCTAATTATGCAGCCAGAACACTTGTCTGCAATAAGACAACTTGTAATCTTGAAGATTATATCTACTTAGCAGGTCCTCAAAGAGATAGCATCTCAAGACTGATAAAGAAGTAAAAACATGATTTTACAATAATTGGAAAACACGTTAGGCCCTTTCTTGTGTATGGCCCATTTGTATCAGCATTTACATCTTTCTCTTCCGCAGGAGGAGCAGTCAGAGCCTTTCAGGCTTTTGAAAGCTTCACTGTCTTGTGGATTTGGAGGTCAGGGACAGCCTTAACTGCCATGACCGTGAGATGGTGGAGTTCAGGGTTGTGAGAAGAAGGAACAAGACAAATTGCTGAATAACAGCTCTTGGCTTCAAGCTCAAGAAAAATTCATCCTGATGTGCAGAAATTCAAGGAAAAGTAGCCAGCAACTTTTATGTAGCTTCTGAGTAAAACAGGAACATAGTACAAGGAGTTCCTGACTGAAGTCACATCTGAAAAATAGTGTGCAAGAAGTGGAAGCAGGGGCATATCAACCAGAAGAGACACAGTCTGAGCCCACAAGGGTGGGGCTGGGGAAGCCAAAGCCCATCTAATGTTGAATCTGGCAAGGGACATGTAGGAAAACAAGGAGGACTTCTACTCATGTACCACCAACAAACAGGTGAGTTAGGAAAACAGGGCCCAGTGCTGCATGGGGCAAGTCAGGAAAGAACAAAGTGCTCAGTGCATCTTGGCTCATATTTTACCACAAAGACCAGCCTTCAGGAAGGCACCATGCCCTTGGTAGCAGTGGAACAGTCTAGGGCAAGAAAAACTTCACCATCATGCGTGAAGACCATGTGAGTCTATGTGACCTGATGGGATGCACCCACAGGTGCTGAGGTTGCTAGCTCAAGGGATATCCTTATGACCTTACATAACCTTATCCCCCAGTCAGATAAGGATCTGCTGCTTGCTTTGCCTTACAGTTAAGGACATCAGAGACTGCTATAATTTATTTACATTAAAAAGTGGAGTACTACAGTTCTTGTTTCAAAAGCATCTGAAGCATCAGGTAGAAACGCAGCCTTTTGCAGAAAATCAATGCATTGATTTGTTTGGCTTTTTTTTTTTTTGTTAAACAAAGACAAGGAGAGAGCAGAGAAAGAGATAAGGGTAAAATGGCACGAAATCAGGTGTTTGTTTTGGAGCAAGGAAGCCAGAAGCACTAAAAGAAAAGGAAAAAGGAGCAGTCTTTGGAGGAGGCATATATGGAAATTCAATTTAATTGAAGATACTGTAATTTCTTTTTCAGTCTGGTGGTGTAGTGATGGCTTGATCAAAATAATGCAATTGACATTGCATAGGGTGATGGCATTTTAATTTCCACATAGCTGATCAGACAGACACATTTGTTGTTTTACTCCTTCTTTTTATAGCCATCCATGACTATTTGGTCATGGCACATCTGGTCATCAGTCTTTAAAAAGATTCAACACATCACCAAAAATTGCCCACATTTCAATTTTCATCAGCTTTGTAAAAAGAAATATGTTTCATTAATGAAAGAAAAAAAAAAAGCAAAACACAAAAACACATAAGGCTTAAATTGCTTGCTCATGAGCAGCAATTTCTCAAGGGCATTGTCTTCTTTAGGAGAATACTACTACTACAGTAACTATTATGTGCATATATGATGTGTGAAACATGTAAGGTTACCATTAATTTATCACTATGTGATAAATTAGAAGGGGTTGACTTTGTGGTTCTTTTCTAGGAAGGAATGAAAACAGTTTTTTTTAAGGAACGAATATTTGAGAATAAAACATTTTGCCTGAAAATATTAAAAAAATCATTTTTTAAAAGAAACTTATTTTTAAAATACCTACAAGCATCCTGTCAACATGAGTAAAGAAGGGCATAAGCAGAGGGAAGTGATTAAGAAATCACTGGAACCACTGGCTCTTGCCATGCAGGATCAGGACAGGTGAGATTTACTAGAAATAAAAAAGCAAATAAATATGAGAGGGGAAAATCAAATGCAGAAAAACCATGGAAATTAACAGGAGGACCTACAGGTAAAGACACAGGTAATTTGGAGATTAAAAAAAGGCAGTACAAAATAATAGTAAAGCATTTAAAACTATCAGGAGAATCAAAGAATTTATGTCTCTTGTGAGTGACACATTGAGAAAATGTGTTCTTTATACCAGGGATTCTGAAGAGATCATAATGGCAGTATCAATGCTTCTATACCACTAGAATTTTTTCTATAGAGAAATCGAACTTTCAGGAATCAGTATATTCTAGAACTTGTAAATTACATTAAAATGTTGTTCTCAAGATATAGGAAATAAGGTTCTATAAAAATGCTCTGAAAATATCTTCATCATTTTTAAAACTTAGCCTGCTTTGTGGGAAGAAGTGTAATGGTAACAGGCTTTGTCTTCCACTGTCACAAACCTCAGTCAATCAGAGTTCCATTTATGTAGTAACACCTCTACAGATTTATTTAAGCCGTTCCTAATGTGTGCAGCTCAATAGGTTTCAGTCTGTACTGAAGGGCATGTTTTTAAAGAATGCACTTTGAACTCCTGATTTGATTACTGATATACTTAAATCACACAGTGGTTTTGCAGAATCAGAAGTTTAATCTCAACATGATGAGCCCTGTAATGGCAAGAGGGCAAAAGTCAGCCACCACTTACTTTTTGCAATCAAAAAATTGTTTAGATTGTCCATTGAGGCTGTTGATTTATCATAGAAATGCAGTTCTTTACTGAATTTCACTTAATCTGCCTCTTTGATTTGCCTATGCTTCATGTTCTAATAGTTCAAAAGACAGATGCAATGCATCTTCAGGTCTCTGCACCATAACCAAAATATAGTCAGTATCATACAGATACCACTACCAAAAAAAAATTAAAAAAAGAGCCTAGAAAACAACTATTTAATTCTTATGCAAACTTCTAAGTGGCTGAAGCAAGATAAAAATTTACAAAAGTAATTGAATATACAACTCTGTCCAGAATAGATGAGAGGTAAATGCTTTAATCTTTTGGTTTAGGGTAGGCTTTTTGCAAAAAAAGAGTTTGGCTGTTGGCCAAGGGTAACCCACCATTCACTGACTTCAAGCAAGAAAGGTGCCCCTTCAAGAAAAAAATAATGTCAAGGAAGCCATTGAAATTATAAGAAATATGTCCAAGCAATACAACAGTAAAAAAAAATCACTGAGTTTTAAACTTGTAAAATTATAATAAACCTGAAAAGGGATTTCCCACAGCTTTAAATTAATCTGACAGGATCTTCTCTTGTTTCACAAGAACTTATGCTAATGATGCTTTGTTTGTGGTTGGATTAAAAAGGAACCAGCTTTAATAGAAAAGCCAATTTATTGGAATTCAATCACAGATTTTCTTCACAGCTCTTAGCTAAGAAAACTTGGTTTAATACAATTGAAGAAACCTTTTGTTATAGTCCTAAACAAAGAAACAAACCCAAAAAAATATTTAGAAAATAAGAAAAGATTACCTCTTTGTGCAGCTCTTAAAAATTTATTTTTCACCCAACTGAGAAATGCTTCTTTTGTGTCATCTTCAAAATTTTATGTTTTTCCTTAGAAATAATAGGCCAGATTCTGGGGCTTTGCTTGCAGGTAGAACCTGATGGAGATCAAGGTTTGTTTTGTGCAACTACAGAAAGCGATCAGCAATTCAAAACCCATGTCCTTGTTTCAGTTTTACAGATACTTCAATGCATTGCAGACAGTAGTATTTCTTTATTTTATTCTAATAAATTCTGATCTGGGGCTAGGGTCTCTGTTAAAATTGTTTCTTTTTTGAACACATGAAAAATTAGACTTCTTTCACTCAGAGGCAGGGGAACAAATTCAACCTTTTATATCTCTGATGTTGTCTCAAGAATAAGAAGGCATATGTAATTGTTTGTGTAGAAGTTTTTGCTTTCCCCAGCAACAATTTCAGCACTGCAAATGCAGTCCAGCATCTCTGACTGTAAACACAGAAATCCATCAGACTTTGCTGGGAGATGAACTCAGTCCTAACTGCCAAACGTTGCTATTTAATGAGATGGCCTCTGCTGTGTGTTGTGAATATAAAGGAGCTTATTGACTGTTGTTGTGAACCGATGTTTTTAGGTGAGGGGCACAGGGTAAGGCTCTATGGTTTTGCTGAAGGTAAGAGAAGATGTAAAAGTATTTCTTTGCAGTTTTATTACAGCTTTTTTTTTTGTTCATGTTAGTCCCAGAGAATTCATGTTAAGCAAAGGAGAAATTCCTGAGTATCCTTCCTATTGAAAACATTATGTTTCTTTCAGCTATAACACTGAAAAAGTGCCTTCTACATCATAAAGGGAGATGAAAGGATATTTTAATAAAAGGATGACCCTCTCAGTAAAAATGCCTATTTTCCCCATGTGCAGCACGTAACACCTGCTGTCTCCCTATAAAACAAATGATTGATTCTGAATCACTTTGTATGGCAGAGTTACCTTGGGAACAAAATCGTGTACCAGCTGTGTCACAGCCATCACTCAGCAATTAGCTGAACTGGTCCTCAAGCAGAAACAATGTCACTTTATCTCACAGGTCAAAGATTTCATGTCAAAAGAACACAGCTTTGTATTTAATTTGGTATATCTAAATCAGTCTGCAAAATGCTGTAAAGAGACTTATGGGGAAAACTAAGAGGAAATCTTGTTCTGATGCACTGAGATTTAATAAACTGAAACTGGCCAAAATTAAATATTGCACTTGTTCTCTGAAAAATACATTTCACTTTCAATACTGAGGTAACAGACCTTCCCATAAAATGTTACCCAGCTGCTAGATGAATTGTGTGATAATTATGATAATCATGGACTTCATTATATTAGAGATTCTTTCCAACCTAAATGATTTTATGATTCCATAAAATGCAGTCTTATTCTTGTAACATAAGATAAAGACAAAAGGTTTGTTAAATTCTGAGTATTCTGTATTTTGGAAAAAAAAAGATTGCTAATTTAATCAATTCAGGATCCTTTATTAGTGAAACTAATACTGCTAAGGCAGCTCAAGTGGTGACTTCACAAGATTGTATTTGCTGTATTGACCTTAAATTTCTGAAAGCACTGTGGTTTTGCTATTTTGCTCATAAAACCATCCCAAATGGTGGGATCCCAGTTCCCTAGTAAAGAATTCAATTTACCAAAGGCTTACAGGTCTACAGTAATTCTTTGAGATTACACCTTCCCTGATGAACCTGTATGCCTAGGCAAAGCTACAGAATAAGAGTGCAGGAGGTGCAGGGGTGCAGGTGCAATGAGTTTTTTTCAACCCTACCCATTCCTTCTCTCTCTTTCACACATCAGGGAAGCAGTGAGAGGAGCAATCAGTCAAATTATTCTGGAGTTAAAGAAAGAAAAGGCAGCATCATGCCAGCCCTAAAAGTATACCACTCCAACTATTTGTGAGTGACAGCTTGCAGCAAGTTCAATCTGGAGCCCTGGACCTGAGCTTGGTCTTTGAAATAGTTTTACACGCTTCCCTAAAATTGTAGGAAGTGTTTTGCTAAAAGGGATCTCTTGAGGTCTAGCACAGTCCCCAGCTGCTTGCTCTTATCCTTTTACTTTTGTAACACACCCTCTCTACCACTAGTTTTTTGCAAATGACCAAAAGGATCGGTAAAGGTGATGCAGGGCAAGGTGGAGATGGGTACAAAACACAATGAATACAAAAATAGGTAACCAGAAAGTTTTAATCGTTCACCAACCTTGATCATGGAAGAGTGGAATGTGTGAAAACCAATTAATCATCTGGATTTCTATCAACCTTCTAACAGATGCATGGCAGCTACCCATGGAGAGCAAGGCTTCTTTATTCTATAGCTCCAAATTCCCGAGTTCAAGCAATGGCCTAGGATGTGCAATCACTGTCAGAGGTCCCACTCTGCTTTACAGTCATCTCTGATAGTTCCTTGCAGTGCAGAGATATCACACTTGAGACAGGATTTTGTCTGAATGTATGGATTATTTTGAATTAGGAAACTAGTCACCCAGGGAGTTTATACTATTTGGGAGTGGGGGGAGGCTTCTGGAGGGATAGGAAATATCAAAGAGACTTTTCAATGTAGAAAAGAAACAATCATTTGTTGTTTCTTTACAATGAGGGTATTATGAAAAAGGTGAGTTGGGGTTTTTTCAATAGTGAGCTGCAGAGCAGAATTGCAGTGATCTTTATCAGATTTAACTGTTAACACTATCCTCTGTCTTTCTAAATACCTCTGGATTTGTATGTTTGGGTGCCTAAGAAATATTCACATGTAAGATGGTATCCACAGTCTGTTGATTAGTAGAAAATATTGGGTATTATTTACAGAGGAGGAAGTAAATCATCTATTGCTACAGAGATAAAGCTACAACAAAACTAAGGACTAATCAAGGCTGTAAGGGATGGGTTAGCAAGGAATTAATACCAACAGTAACAAAGGTTACAGCGAAGCATTCCTGCAAAGAAAAAGCTTCCAATTAAAATAAAGGCACAATTTGTGTGTTATTCTAACATGAAATAGTTTATACTGCTTAAAAATCCTGGACATTTTGAAATATCTGACAGAGATGAAAGAAGTAACATGTAGAGGTAAATTTTTATCTTTGATGACCTGTCATGAAATGTATTGAGTACCAGCTGCTGTGAATTTAATTTCAAAGTTGTTTTTGACAGCTTGTTCCAATTATATCCTTATTGAAAGGCTAGATTTTTGGTAGATTGACAAGTTTCCTTTTTATTTTTACCTTCTAATGAGCAAAACAATCTGTTACAGTATATTGATCCAGCTTATTTATTTCTGGGTATTTAAAATATGGTCTGTTGTCCTTCTCTTCAGATACTCTTACCACCTGCAGTACAGCAGTAAATATACTTGCATTTTCAAAAATAGGTGGGGAGAAAAGGTCACTTTGAAGGAACTGGTGTTTTTTCTGTGAAATGAAACTATATTAAGAGCTATGGGCTTGTATTATTTAGAGAGAGGATTAAAGTATTTGAAAGTGATTGACATAGGCACACTAAGGGTCATTAGCCCCCTCTAAAAACACAATAGACCATATAGCCTCCTTAAATGGCATGGATTATGACTAACATATAGATACTATCAACATCTGTTGGCATGGTTCTGAGTAGGGCATGAAGACCTGATTGAGGATATCGCAGTTGCAGAGTCATCCTGTAAGAGTGATCGTAACACATGCAGAGTGTGGGAGCAACAAAGACAGTCCCTGCATCCATTCAGTTTCAAGAGAGACACCATCAACAAGAGAGCTTCTCAAAGGATGGGAGACAACAGCCACAACTAGCAGCAGGATACATTTTGAATGAGACAAAGAAATCTTTACTAAAGTAGGTTTAGACACTGCCCAGAGAAGTGACAGAATCACCATCCTTGGAAGATTTTAACACTGCCCAGAATGAGGCCTTGGCCAACCTGCTCTAGCTTTGCAGTTAGCTCTGCTTGGAGTAGGTGACTACAAGAGGAGCTTCCAACCTAAACCCTTCTCTGAGTCTATGATTTTTTTAAAAAGAAGTTATCAATAAAATAAACTACTCACCCAGGCAGCAGAGAGAGCATTCTGATCATCCATCATCTTGGAAATCCAGAATACATTCCATTTACTGGGAAAGGCTTCAGAAAGGCTAGAAAGCTACAAGAATGGTTGAATGGTGGTGTAAAAGAAACAAAAGCAAGGACCATTACGATCCTTCAGCAATAAGGAAAGAGGAAGGATGATCAATACTGCTGGATTAAATATAAAAGTATCCTAGGACTGTCCAGGCAAGAAAATTAAGAATAATCACTTTTAAATGCTTCAGGAGATGAAAGGTAGAGAGACAATCAGCAGAAATAATAAGGAAAGGATACAAAAGAGACAGAGAAAAAATAACTCAGCTGTAGGAAAAAATACTTATCACCAATTTACTATTTCTCTACAATTTCCATCTTACAGGATACATGAAGGGCCAATATATTGTAACATGAAACCAGTTCAGGGATTTAAAATTGTTTTAAGCGTTAAGATAGGAATGCTGCAAATGAACCAGCAGAAAAATTCCCAGAATAAAAGTTCACGAGGTTAAAAGAAGGACCTAGTCCTGAGATTGTAACTGATGGTATAATCAATGGAGTACAGCTGATCTGGATAATTCAGCAATGAGGATTGAGTCTCAACCTTGTTGATATTAATAACATTATATTTTCATTTAACTTGCTTTTGCTATTAATTTAATAGTGGTGCAAGGTACTAATGCTATTACAGCTAAAGTAGCTTCCTAATGAGATGAATCAGATTATGGCCATAATAAGAATTTCCACCTGTGTGAGCACTTGAATTTCCGTTCTGTGAAACAAGAATGGAGATTTCAAAAATACGCCTGTGGCTTTTCATACTACACATGAAAATGCACACATGCACATGGAACATCATTAAGACTGCATTACTAAACATTCTGGTCAGGACATATTTCTACAGCAATTGTGTCTTTGCTTATTTATCTTGTAGTCTGAATGTTAAAAATAAATTCTGTATGCATGGTAAAAGCACATTTTTGTTTATTCTGATGGGATAATGTGTATTCATACTTCAGTAGTATATAATATAGACTCAATTTATTGATAATTCTTAAAAGCATGCCGTATATTCCATCTGTTTGTGCAATGGGATGGAGAATCAGAAAGGCATAAGAATTTCACCATATTGCTTTAATGCTGGGAAATGCTGAACACATTCAGCTCCCATTTAACTTTAGGATGGTTGATCAGAGTTTAAAAACTTTGTACTATGGACAAGGAGATAACAATGTTAATGTTGATACTGTTTATTAAAAAAAAAAAATAGTATACCTTCATCTAATACAATACCCCCTCCCCCCTCCCCAAATATTAAAAATCTATGAAACCTTCAAAACTTATCAGGAACAGACAAATAAGATAATACCATTATTTTTAAAATATCATAAATTAAATAAAAATCAGATGCATTTTTGGTGTTGTCTTGCAATGATATGCCTAAATATTTCTGACAGATGGCTGTTCAGCTTGAAATAGCTTCTAGTAACTTCCCTGTATATGGTAGATGATTCTATCATCAGGTACCCATCCTTCATTCACAGTTTTCAGCATTCAAAGCTAAGCACAAAAATCCCAGATTATATTTCCCCCCTTTTTGCTGTTTATTATTCTAAGTGTCTTTATTTTTGCTTTTTGAGGGGGGGGAAAAAGTTAATGTAAGCTCAAGCATTCTTTATCCCAAAGTAATTATGTTATTTTTGAAGAAGCAGAAGAGTGCACACAGACCTCTATTAAAGGAGATGGAATATTGAGTATTTTGCAGTTCATTTCTTGAAGAGAGTGCACTAAAAAACAATTTGGCTAATTGAATATAATGCTAGAATGTAGTTAAATGTCCTTAGACTCCTTCCAACAAAAAAAGCATATATACTGGTTAAATACTTAAACATATTCTATCAGAGTTAAAATATTTTTGTCAGCCAATACTTTATCTCACTGCTAGAAAGGTTTTCTGCACTGTAATCTAAATTTCTTTTATTGTGATTTCATCATCTTTATCCTTATTCATGTTTCTCTTTTTTGGTGTTAATGAGTTTTAATTGCTTGTAGAATAAAGTCATGAGTTTTAAACAAGAGATACAGGCTGTTATTGCTTTACTTTGTCATGTACCTTCTCAGACTTGAGATCATTTTGAATCTCTGCTTTCAAATCTCTCCAGGATGTCAATACTGAGTAACAAGAACAGCCAAACAAGATTTCACATAGAGTCTTTGTTGTTTAACAATTGCTTAGAGTGCCTGTTCTTTTGCTGGTGTGAGATGTTGCTCTTCATGTGCCAAACAAAACTTGGCAAAACATGCTGCACTCTTTCTGATTTATTGTCATTGCCTAGTCTCTTTCAGACTTCATATTGCTGAAAGGCAAGGATACCTGGGCAAAGTCAGTTTAACCCTCTCTTCTTCTTGTGCAGTTCGGGGGGAAATAACCATCCACAGGAGCAGCTTTGAAGGACTCCCAGTGCAATAAATTTGGAATAGCAGTTGTTTGTGAACAGCCACAGTGCTTTGTTATAATTTTTATTCAACACTCAGTCAGGTAGCATTCTATATTCTTTTTTTCAATAGACAACTTCCATTTGAAGAGAGATAAGAGTATTCTCTAAGAATGTGCAAGTCACCACTGTCTTTATTGGCTTTTTCACTTATTTATATCAAGGCGTACCATCCTCCTCCTGTCTCTAAAAGGAAAAATTTGCAAAGGAAAAAAAGACTGAGGAGAAAAAAATATAATAAATAAACAAATAAAACTAGCATGAGGGAGAAAAAAAGGAAAGTAAAGGAAAGGAGAGGAGTCAAAAAAGTAAAGCTGAAAAAAGAGCAGGGGAGTGTATCACCCTTGTCCTAAAAGTCTTGCATTCTCTTGATTTGGCTTTAATATTATTTATTGAGCTTGCCATCTGTTCATAGATACTGATGAGGGCTTCTGCCAGCTCTAGGGCAACACTACTCAAGATGTTTCTTTCCTGTTCCCACTAAATTGTAGTGTTAAAGGATCAAAGGAAGATTTTTGACTACACAGATTGAAAGCACTGAACAAAATCTCATTAATACCTTTTCAAAATGTCCGTATGAATCACATACTTGTGATTTATTTGTGATTAACCTACTTCTGAAACAAGAAGTATAATGCTCTTCTAGATCACAGGTATAGAGAGAAGATGCAGAGGGCCTGTCATTCCTGGTAGGCATTCTACCTGTCCAGAGCTCTGGTGGTGGCTCTCCACATGTACACTCATCGTGTTTTCTCAGGATTGGCACCATTCATTGTCATGCCTGCAGTAGTTAGGGTACCTTTCCAAACAGCCTTCCTTCCAGGCCTCTCACTCTCCTTCCAAACTGCCCCAATCTCTTCAATGTCAATTTGTTGTGGTACCTTTGGGGATGTATAGTAAGTACAGGAATGGAGAGCAGGGAGACTGACCAATCCAATCCACTGGAGTGAAGTGAAAAAGTTCTGCTGTGCTACAAGTAGGAGCATGTTTTGGACAAGCAATTTAAGTCATTAAATTGAACTTCGTATCTCCCTGCAAACAATACCTAAAGGGTTTCCTTATGAATAACCTAATAATGGTTTTACGACCTTCCTTCTGGCAGCAGCTCACTGTGTGCCAGTGAATTCCTCCTCTTGCAAAGCATTGCAAGGCAGAGTTTGCCAGCTGTGCTAGAATGATGTACACTGATGAAGAGTGCAGTTTTTTGGCAGTGCTATGGACAGCTGAGGAGTGCATTCAGCACTGATGTGGTGTTGCTCTGGAAAGGATCTACTTTGGACAGCACTCTCAGGCACACAGTGTGATTCTTCTTGGGGGGTCCTGTGCAGGGCCAGGAGTTGGATTTAATGATCCTGATGGGTTCCTTCTGACTCAATATATTCTACTCAATGATTCTATGATACATCTGCATCCAGGGTTCTCATTCTACCTGATGTAGAATGCCTATGGAACACCTCTGTGGGCATGTCAAGTGAAGTCTAATTACACTGAGATGAACTGCAGTTATGAAGTGGGGAGCTGGTACCAAATCCTGCCTGGTTTAGGCAAATCCATTACTCGCTACAGAAGGCAGAGTCTGAAGGTACTTCTTTGCCCTTCTCTTTTGCAGACATTTTCTAAAATAGACTAAGGTATTCCTAAGGTATTCCTCTATAGATATGAGCAATTTTGAGTTTGTTTAGGTGTGTGACCAAGTCTAATTAAAATGTTTGAATGACTGTTTGTCTGGTCCTTTTCACTAAAGCATCTATGACAGACAATGGGAAATACCCAGTGGACAATAATAACCCTTGTTGTCTTGGTTGTTTTATCTTATAGTATGCTGTTAATTTTGTATTAGGAATGTCCAAGAAATGTTGAGGCAGTATCTTCACTCTCCAGTGTAAAAAACTTCATTCATAAAGTTATGGCTTTTCTCTCTGATGGGTGATACAAAATTTTTGTTTCCCATCTGTATCTGCTTTATCAGTTAGACACTGCTCCTGGACTTCTAAATTGTTTTGTACTTCACAGGAAGGAGATGTGCATTAAAGGCCCATTTCAACTGTAATAAAAATAGAATCTAATATGGAACAACATATTACAAGTGAAGACATCTGTTCACATTATTATGAGAGTCTCAGTCCAATTACATTCCCTATAAATTATGGAAGAACAATTGAAATAAAAATGTGCATATGATTGTTTCAGAGCTTAAGGCTGAGTTGAAGATTAGGGCTCCATGAATCGTGAATTCTGAAAGCATTCCCTGAGATATCACAACCCAGACTTAATGCAATAACATAAAAATTATATTCAAAATCAGGTTAAACACAACTTTGTAAATATATTTAAACATTGGTTGGCCCAAAAAAAAAAAAAAAAACCCACAGGATTTAAAATATCTAGAATTTAAACACTGTATCTAAATAAGAAACTGTGTCATGTCATACTGTTATGGACAGATACTCTTTCAATATAAAATTTACCTTCTTTTAAAATTGATACTTGGTTTACATAGAAATTAGGAACATTCAGTGCAATTCCATTCTTTGATGCAGCCATATCACTGGTGAATTTAACCTACTGTTTAAAAAAAAAATTCTAAATACTCTGGCTCTGTTGAGAAGAGAAAGGATTTTATTTTTCTGCAGGCATCAACTGGATCATAGGATTACAGAACTTTACAGGTTGGAAAGGACCCATAAGGATCATCTTGGCTCAAACTCTACCTCTTAACAGAACCAACTTAGATCACATTATTCAGGGCATTGAGCAGTTACATTTTAAATAATTCTGAAGCTTGACATTTAATGAAGTCTCTCAGCAATCTCATTAATTTTTTTCCCCTAACAATTAATTAGAATTTCACACTTTGCAATGTCTGCCCATTTCCTCTCACCCTATCATTTTTATCCCTAAAAAGCATCTGTCTCTATCTTTTCTAAACCTTCTCCTTTAGTAGCTGAAGAAAGCAATAAGATCCTTCTCTTCTCCTTCCCGTAAATAGTAATGGAGTGGCAAAACTGGGCACAGTCGATACAATTTCAGCAGTTTTATACAGAAAGGGGAAAACACTTCCCTACCTGCTGGCCTCACTCTTGCTTCTGCAGTTTCAGTATTCTTTGAGCTTTATCACAGGGCTGCACAGTTGACTCATCATGTTGTGCTCCGGAAAATCCCCAGGTCCTTTCTGACTGCAAATGACATTGATGAAAGGGAACTGTTTAAGGCTGGCATTATCCTGGCATTATTTCTTTAAAGAAAAGATTTAATAAACAGGAAGAATATGAGATGGGTCCACATTCTAGCAATTCAGTTTGAGTTTATCAAAAACTGTTGATTTATTTCATGTTATTGCTACAACTTCAGTGTGTCACAATCTCTTAATACCTCAGAACTTTGTTTTACCTCCATAACAGGGCTTTTTATGAAACTAACCATAATTTTCTTCTCACTTTTGATATTAATAACCTATAATTGTTCATGCACAAGAGTGTGAAATGTAGTCTGTATCTACTCTGCAAATGAAAACTACACTTGCTGGCTGCCTTCAGTGACTCTCTCTGGTCAGCCACTGGAAGCTGTCAGGCTGCTCTAGTATTCTGGTGTGTGAGCATCTTCCCTTCACCTTTCCTGATGTGAGTGTAGGTTACTTGTTTGTGTGCTGCAATTAGACACAGGAAGTACATGGACAAAAATTCCTGCTGGTTTTCCTAACTTCTGGTAGGATCCTATATTGCACATGCTCTTTGCTGATTGCGATAAGAGGCCACAAGCTGGAAAGAAAACACACACGTTTTGCATCTTGATTCAAATGACTGACACAAACCTGGAAAACACTTGAAATCTCTAACATCTGGCAACAAAATGGGAATAGCAGTGGCTAGACTGCAAGGCAGGACATAGGTGAAAAACAGTGGTTCATGCTTTGGAGGTTATATATATATATATATATATATACACATATATTTGGTGAATAACCTCCATATAGGAGTCCATATTGAACCTTTTGGTTTCCAGGATCACCACAAGGATCTCAGACTTCTGCAAAGAGTGAAAGTTACTCAGGACTGTGAACTTGTGTGAGGTTAACAGCGTAGAAATACAGGGTAGGTTAACAGCTTGGAATGATTATAACTTTAATTTAGTGCTGCAGGTACAGCAAGTGCCTTGTTATTCATTCAGTAAATGAAAACTAAACTGGGTAAAGCCACAGAACCATCTACTTGGGTATCACCTTCCAAACTCGTTTTCTTCTCCTTACATAGATTTGCTGATGGACAGCTAATGCTTAGACAACAAAATAGGAAGCTCAGACTACTATAGGTATCCAGAATTATTTTAT
Source organism: Vidua macroura (assembly GCF_024509145.1). Taxonomy (NCBI): domain Eukaryota; kingdom Metazoa; phylum Chordata; class Aves; order Passeriformes; family Viduidae; genus Vidua; species Vidua macroura. The sequence goes on along the minus strand of NC_071571.1, from coordinate 83,990,152 downwards.
AAAAATATCCATGGAATACAGTTGTTTGCCATAATTGTTATCATCAAGGATGGCATCTACTGGTTTTACATTTCTGTCTTGCTAAGCTTTTCTATTTCTTGCTTTTTTAACACAGAAAACCAAACAATTTTATCCACTTGCTTTGATCTATTGCAGTAATCATTGCTTTTCTTTTACAATGAATAAATAATCAGTATTTTTCCATTTTTTCCTGGCCTAACTTATTTTCCCAGTCCCTCTCTGCATGTCATTCTTTCTAAAGTGCTCATATCCTTCCTCTTAGAACTCATTCACCAGCCCCTGGATGCATATCTAGTCTGGTTTTCTTTGCATGCCCTGGTCTCTGAGCTCCGGTTATGAGAAATTTCCTTTAGTGATGAATTGGTCAGAACCTTGGGGTAGATCTGTTGCACCTTTTCAACAATAAACCCTACCAAAAATATCTGAAGATCTTTCTAACTCTAAAGTTAGGTCTCGTGAGAACACAAACTGGATTGTGGTTATTTTGCTGACAATGAAAATTCATTTATGTGGGGAGAGATAATTCAGAACAACCATAAACAACTTTTGTAAACAACTTTACCTGTGCTGATTGTCCAGGCAAAGTTACGCCAGATATCACAGTTATAACAAATACCTCACTGAAAATGTGTGCAAAGCCCAGTGCAGTACTCACTGCTCCTTTCTTCAGGAAAACAATCAAGGGGGAAAAAAGGAAAACCACACCAAAACCAACCCAAAACAAAACAAACCCAAACCAATTTTCAAAAAGTAGTTTTCTGATTCTAAGCAAAAATAGTCCAAAGTCCTGAGAAAAACAAATTACTCTAAGTACGTTTCAGACACGTTTTGTAACGCATTAAATGAGCTGTGTGCATACCTGGATTGTCCTTTTGGAGAAGATATGACAACAATGTCTAGATTTTTAGTGTGACCTTGGTTTTTGACTATCATCTTAAAGTGCAAGGATCTCCTGGTAGGAGCTGGAGAAGATTCCTTCCCTAGGGAAGAACTGGGTGTGCTTATGGTGCGGCATGCAGGAGAAATAAGTGACAGCATGGAGGCAGAAATCTACAGCCAAAGAGAAATCTGAACAGCTTTAGACTTAGTTTGTGCTTTTCTTAATAGATCTGAGGGACCCTATGCTTGACTTGCATGCAGGGCACAGTCTGAGATTTTCTTTCACATTTGGTAAAAAGTGGCTGACTTCTCACGTGCATTTAAATATTTACTTTGCTGCTTCTCTCTATACATCAGCCATGGAAAGACTGTCATAAATGACAACTTCACTGAGGCAAATGTGCTACCTACCCATTGGTCAAATACACTGTGCTAAATAGATTAGTTCTATCAGCAAAATTATCAACCACTTTCATATTGTTCCAGGAATTTCTTTTGCTCCTGAATCCAAATCTCTGATCCAGTATATGTCAAATTATGACTCTAGATAATCCAAAATATTTTCTGGGAACATCTGTCCTATCAAGTAATTTAAGGGTTTGCCCCATGCCAGTTTCCTGGTTGTTCAAAATACATACACACATGTAGGTTTATTGGTTTCTGAGCACCACCTCAGAGTAAGTCCAACTAGTTTTCTCTGCAAAAAATGCAAATGCAGTTCCACTGCCTCACCAACTGAAATGGGAAATATGGGTAAGTTCATGGCAGACCTGGCTCTTTCTGCCAAACTCAACCGTCTTGGCACAAGGACCCATGGCACAGAGCACATGAGCACACATTATACCAATGTTACAGAAACACACCTTCTGGTGGGCTGTGACAGAGTCTTTCATGGTGTCCCAAAGGCTTTGAATGAAAAGCCCACAACACCTAATAGCTGTATCCTGGGGCCAAGGTCTTGGCCTGAGGCTCAAGCCTCCTCTGGTCTACAACGACAGTGTGGTTCAGGCAGCCAGTCCTCTTGCTCTCAGCTGCATGGAGCCAGCCTTGCTCAATTCCACTTCCCCAAGCCAGGTCAGTCAGGGAGGGGAAATGAACGGAAATTTGAAGCATACGTGAAGGACAACGTCATGGATGAACGCCAAGTCATTTAAGCATTTCCAGCTACTGGGAGGCTGCTCAAAGGACTCCCCAGAGCCTTCTCTTCTCCAGGATGAGCAGCCCTAGCTCTCTCAGCCTTCCCTCATGCTGAAGATGTTTCATCATCTCCGTGACCTTGTGCTGGACTTTCTCCAGTAAGTTCACATCTCTTTTTGACCTCAGGAGCCTGGAGCTGAATACAGCAGTCCAGATATGTCTCACCAGTGCCAAGCAGAGGTGAAGAGTCATCTCTCTTGACTGCTGCTCCTAAAGCAGTCCAAGATGCTTTTGGACTTGGCAGGCCCCAGCTCCTCACTTCTCTCCCAACTCTCCCAGATTTGAGCTCTCCTAAAGTGCATGTGTTTATCAAGCTTTCACATTGTTTAATGCTTTGAAAGCAGAAATTTGTCCATTCACAGCAGTGCTCCTTCTGCAGCTTGCTTTAGTCATTGAAAATTCCTTACAAGTTTCAGTTACCACAAGGAGGAGTATTTTTTCATAAAAGGGCTGTAAACAACATATAATGTGAACATTTTCACAGCAACACATCCCACCTCCCAAGACAGCATTTTAGCTGGCAGCTAAGTTTACTTTACAGTTTTAGCTCCTAAAGATGGCAGTTGTAAATCTGTATATTATTAATTGTTGTGGCATATAAAGCAGTCAGCATACCAATTTGGCAAAAGCAGTCTCATAATGCAGAATATGCATATAGCATGTGGACTATTAATAAGGAAGTCCCCTGCATCATTATTATTGTGATAGTAAAATTACCTTGATCAATGCTCTATTTTACTGGTACATTTCTCTTGAGTGCTCCTAATGGTGCAATCAGATGTGTGCAGGTCAACCACTTATTTTTTTTATAATGAAGAGTAGAATAATGGCAAATTTTTGGAGATAAATTGCTATCCTCATTGGAGAAAAAAATAAAAAAAGTTGAATGAATGCAAGAATAGGCTGGTTTACATAGAAGCATATTGACATGCAAAAGTTTCTGTGCACATTCTGTTCTTGAATTACAGAAACAAACTGAAGAATATATTAGCGCACAAGAGGCAAAAACGGAGTAAAGTAAAAACTGGGGAGAATCAAAAAGTGCCAGAAGCAAACACCACTTACTGATTAATTCCCCCTTTTCTTGCTCTGTCCAAGTGCTGCAGTCCATTTAAGCTGTCTAGAGCTTCACCTAAACAATGAATAAAAGTAGACTCAAATGGCTTTGTCCTTTTGGGTACATCTGCCCCATTGCCAAGAAACGCTGACATATGCCTGTTAGCTGTAAACAAGACAAACTTGCCAGACACACACCAGAGTCAGACAACTGGATAAATTGGTACCAGAGAAGTCCTGAAGCTTCTGCAGGGGACTTGCTGCAGGTACCAGCTTCAGCATGTTTATATTTGTGTTTGTTCTGAACGCAGAAAAGAAGTTGGAGAAGGAGCGGCAGGTTTATATTGGATTATAATATACGATGATTTGGACATATTAAGCACAGTTCTGACTCAGTGCATCCTCATACAGAAAAAAAGGTCATAATTTTTAGTCTTTTTCTGGGATCAAAATCCTGCACTGCACGCTGTTCAGAGAGACAAATATTTTCAGGATAGACAAACCTCTGTGTTGTGCCTCCTTATGGGGCTTAGCTCTGTTTGTGAGGATTTTTTCTGTATTCTATCTACTGCTCTTTTAAAGCTTTTATGGTCATTATTTTATTTCTTCAGGTTGTTGTAAGTGGTCTCTTAAGTCCTTTTTTTTCAGGCTAAGGGATAATGTGGATTCATTTTGACATTTGCTGCTGTTGGTAAAGCCTTCAAGTTTCATTTTTACTCGATCACTAAATGGGAGCTTGATCTGACCGACAGATCAGTCCATAAAAAAGGCTGTAGTAGATTGCAGTCCTTTCTGCTGTCAAGCTTAGTGAGACCCTTTTACAAAGAAAAAACCTTTGCAGTTGCTAAGATTAAAAAAAATTGTACCTCTTTTTTTTAAAATATGTTGTGCTTCTGTGTAAATGTACTAGGATCCTTCTGTGAAAATAAACTGAGAAAAAAAAAAATCCTGGAAAGCTTTTGAAGGTCTTACACAGTTTCAACCTTAGGTGAAGTATTATAGGTATGCTATAAATCCCCGAAATCACACAGGTTATAATGAAGACATTGGCTCATCCCCAAAAATACAGAGTGTGATACTGTGTCCTTTTCTGATTTTGATCTAGTACACTGATGCACTTCATTTCATGCAGATTGATCAAAATCAATGTCTAGCTCACAGATTTTTCATTTCATTCTGTTGTTCCAGAATACCTGGATCACTGTGCAAGATAATATATGAAAAAGAAATAAAAGGACTGAGATCTAGATATTGCTTCAAGTAGCAAAACCTGTGTTATTCCCTTTGTCTGAAGAAAGTCACTGTGTATTGGGTGATTACCTCTTCCCTTCTGCTTTAGTCAGCCGCTTAATTGAGGTCCTGTTTTACAATACTGAATAATGCATATCGATTCATAGCTTTCAAAAAAAACTGCAAGAGGAAGATTGGCATCTGGTGGACTTGACAGATGCACGAGGTGCTCACAATGCTTTTCTGTCAGGCAATTCAGTCCCCAGAAAAGGAGACTGCATGACTAATGAGTTTTGCACCTCCTCTTCATGTGCTCATCTGCTTTCCCATTGATGTAATTTATGAGGCACTTCTGTGAGTCACGGTTAGCACACTGAAGTGGCAGCGCTTGGTGGCAGACATTATAATAACCATAAAGCAAATAAAACAGGATTCAGGAAAGTGGGAAATGCAGTCCTGGCAGCGGAGAACACCTGTTTTCTGTTTATGCTGTCGCTAAATATTTGCAATTCATTAAATAGCCACAATCAGAGTTTAATAACGTATTTACATTCACAACTGCTTTTACAAACCAGAATTCTTGCATAATTGCTGGACTTCTGAAGAGCAGGTTTTGTTCATCTCTACTAAATAAAAACTTTCATACCAGTTTGCTATGATGAAGTGAGTAGTTTATGTGACATCACTTTAATAAAACTTTTGACACTCACATGACCATCTGCTAAAGAGAACAAAGTAGATATTCCTAAACTGTCACAGGGAGACACTTCTGCAACCCCTACAGACACATCTAACCAAGCAGCAGATGGGGCTCAAAATAAACTTAATGTGTTTGAAATGCAGTTGTGTCACAAAGACACACTTGGAGCCGAGGACAGAAAGTCTTTGGTAACCATCAGAAAACTGCTGCTGTCTGCAAGGGTCAATAGGGAGCCATTTAGTTGGTTCTTTGGAAGTGTATCAGTACAGGTACAGTACATCACAGTTTTTTCTGTGCAGTCCACTGCTTTTTGAGATGAACAGAAACACTGTGTTTCATGAGAATAAAATAAAGCAGGGAAGACTGTGTTCAGTCAGGAGCACAGATTTGATGTAGATCAAGGCAAACAGTGATGTTATTGTACATAGGATTTATTCTGACAGAATATAAAAGTAGGGCTGTCCAGGGTCTTTTAGATACAAGCCAATAGGACAAGTCATGAATTTCTATTAGCATCCCAAAAGCTGTATTGCTAGAAGTCCAGAAAGCTGAGCAATGCTTGTATGCATGTTATGAAAGAGGGCATAATAAAGTGAATGTGTTCGGCAAGTCATTAGATATTTTTATAAAAGCAGACTTTTGCTGACTGTGACAAACATCTAGCAATCCAAAGCTGAGCTAATCATTAGGGAGAACAGAGACAGGAAGTTCAATAAGAAGTGCAAAACTCAGCATTGAAACTGGCTGCATGAACAGCAGTCCTGCTGAGGAGAACCCAGAGACAACAGGGAATGGCAGGCTGAGTACAAGCTGACAGTGTGGTACTACTGTACATAGGGCAGGTTATGGACTGCCCCACGTTGGGATCATGGCAAGCAGACTGAGGGAAGTTCTTAGCTTCCTTCTCTCAGTATTATTGATGAATCCCCATGTATGTGCAGATAGGGGTCCTTAAGTTCAATAGGGCCATGGAGAAACTGGAGAGGTTTCAGCAGATAAAAGCTAGGATGGGACACAGAATGTCCGTGAGGAGCTGGACTTTGGTCTTGTGAAGAGGAGCTGGGCTTTCAGAGGGGTCATCAGCCTAAGTCTGTGCAAATGGCAGCTAAAAGCTGATGGCGTCACTCATCTCTGCAGAAGCTCAAGACAGACTTGAGTTGCAGTTTGGGAGGCCTAAGGTGGACATTAGGAAAAGATACATTCACCAGGAAGGTAGTGCAGCACTGAAACGGGTTATTCATGGGGCAGCCAGAATCTATGATTTTGGAGGTTTTCAAGACTTCTTAAACATAAACATGACTTACTTAATCTGCTGCAGCAACAGCCCTGTTTCAACCAGAAGGCTGGAGTAGAGACCCCAAGAATTCCCTGCCAAACAACATTTTTTACAGTTTTAGGATGGTCTCAGGATTTAAAACCAGCTGGCAACAAAGTACCACACATCCACTTGCTCACTTCCCCAGCAAGATCAGAGAAATAATTGGAAGGGCAAAAGTGAGAAAACTCATGGGGTAAAGAATGGTTTAAAGGTAAAGCAAAAGCCACACACACACAAGTAAAGCAAAACAAGGAATTCATTCATCCCCTCCTGTGGTCAGCCAGGCATTCAATCATCCCCAGAAAAGCAGGGGATGCTTATACACTGATTTGGGAAGACAAATGCCATCATTCCAAATATCTCTCTATTCGTTCCTCTTCCCCCAGCTTTATGTACTGAGCATGATGTCATATGGTCTGCAACATCCCCTTCATCAGCTGTGGTCAGCTATCCTGGCTGTGTCTCCTTCCATCTTCCCATGCACCTCCACCCCTCTCACCATCGAAGCAGAAAAGGCTCTGTGTGAGCCCTGCTCAGCAATAACAAAAACATCTCCATATTATCAACCCTGTGTTCAGCGCAAATCCAAAACACAGCCCCATACCAGCCACTGTGAAGAAAATCAAATCTGCCCCAGCCCAAACCAGCACAGATTGTTTTCTTATCCAACCTGCCCCACATGATCTAGTTGTAAGCAGTCTAAAAGCAGGTGGGAAGACTGGAGCCATATCAGCAACACACAGGTTAAAAGGCTGACTTAAAACTGAAGTAAAGCATTCATAGAGATTGCTTGCAAAGGCATCCAGAGAGAGAGAGTGGAAAACAAATTAAAACTCTGAGAAAAGGCAATCTGAGATGAACAGAACTCAAGCTGAAAAGAAGTATTGAGAGGTAAGAGTACTCTAAGCCCATTTTTTAAGGTTAAAAAGGTGAGGTAGTATATTGCAGTATTGAAATAAAAAGTTATATTTCTAATACCATTTGCAGAGAGGTGTCACTCCTTTATGAAAACAAACATTGGCACTCAAAGAAGAAACAAAGATCCTGCAGAAAAGAAGTAGCTTTCTTTCTCTTCTGCACAGACCTATGAAGTCCCAAATCTTTCTCTGCCTGTGAAAGTCTGGAGAAGAAAGATTAAATGAAAGACTTTATTTATTGGATAGACCCACTTCAACAGACAGAAGCTTAGTGGGGCAGAGCACCCTGATACCCTTACAGGCTGTGATGAAGCACTTTCTACTTGCTGAAGTAATGAATTAAAAGTAGAGGAATGGCATAGAATTTAGCAATTTTCTAAAGATGAGTCTAAAGATGTTTAAAAAGTCACTGTAGCCATTGATTCAAAAGCAGTTCTATTTGAAAGCCGTTTCAGTAGATTATACCTAGGTCGTGTGTGAAGACACTAACATTTCTTGAAGGTCAGTGCTATAAGTGAAGGGCCATGATGATAAGGACGTGAAGAAGATCAGAGGGCTGAAGCACTCTCCTACAGGCTGAGAGAGCAAAGGTTGTTCATCCTGGAGAAGAGAAGGCTCCAGAGAGACCTTAGAGCAGTTTTTCAGTACTTAAAGGGGGCCTATAAGAAAGATGGGAACAGAATTTTTACAAGCACATGCAGCAGTAGGATGAGGGTCAGTCACTTTAAACTAGAAGAAGGGAGATTTAGCTAGCTGTAAGGGTGACATTTTTAACAATGAGGATAGTGAATAGATTAGAATATAGAACAGATTGCCCAGAGAGATGGTAGATGCTCCATCCCTGGAAACAGCTAAGGTCAGGTTGGATGGAGCTTTGAGAAACCTGTTATAGTGGAAGGTATCCCTGCTCATTGCAGGAATATTGAACTAGATGAGCTCAAAAGGTCCCTTCCAACCTAAACCATTCTGTGATTGAACTCATGAACTCAATAGGCTGCTCTATGATTAAACTCTATACATAGCATTATTTCTGAGGTGAGCCACACTCTTTTGATAGTAGCACAGCTATTTACTAGCATAAGTCAACCAAGACCCTGTGTCTCAGCACTGAAACAAATCTATCTACAATTACCCAAGACAATTACACTGCAGTCTCTGTGGTTCAGAGTTTGAGTTTACTGCATTTGTATCATTTACTCTTAACTGAAATTGCTGATTTATGGATCAAATTTAAATTTTCACCTGAATTTGGTTATTGTGCTAAATAATGCATTGCCAGTTTAGTAAAATAATAGTAATTTAGCTAATTTATAGTAATAGTGCATTCTCAGTTAAGTAAATATTGATGTGTCCAATACAAGTGAGTTGTATGGAATGAACATTGAGACCTTAAGTAACCTTAGACAAGAAATTTACGACTCAGCTGTCTCTCTGCAGGTTCATTTCCTCTCAGCAGCAATTCAAAAAATAATTATTCCACTGCAGAATTAGCTTTCTCCAGAAATGCAAATCTTCTTCAGCAGAGCAGCATTATTTAAGCACATTTATTGCTCAAGCAATTGGGGGTGACGTCTTCTTGGAAGAGCTTATAGAGTTTGTAGAGTGAAAGTTACAGCAATATGCAACCACAGTACAGAGACGGAGATAGATGCAAGAAGACAGGAACCTGAACTGTATGGAAAGAAGCCAGTTTTATATTTCATTATGATTTTAGAGGTAACCTTCTCAGCCAATGCCTCTGTTCCACATCTGTTATTAAAAATTGGAAGTTGTTCATAATCTTTGTATTTACATTTTCTTCACACTTCTGAATCATTACATTCTCTTGAAACACAAGGTTAAAGATACAGGGTCTCATAGTCCAATTATTCACCCTGTTGCAAACCATCTTATGGCATAATATTTTGAAACCTTAATTAAAAAGAATTTGTTTTCTTGCCTTCTAATGTAGAAGCAGATAAATCATAAAGACAAGGACATTTCTGAAGAAGCAGCAGAACAGCTTCTTCCACAGCTACATATATACCAGAAAACAACACAGACATATATAGATTTGATCTATTCACCTCCTTCAATACTGAAAAGCATTTCCAGTTAGAAATTGAATTATTTTGGGGGTGGGTAAGGGGAAGAGGCAATAGAAAAAGAGGAGATGGAAGAAAAATTACTACAACAGGATGATGCTACATTTTTCTAGTTGTTAGACAAGAATTACTTGAATTGTATAGGCCAAAGAGTGATTCTCTAGTCTGCTATTTAAAACACAACTGTAACATTTGAGTTCTTCACAGCTTTGAATATTTTCACACATTCCATCTTCCCAAAGAGAGCACAAGTGACACCAGCCTGATTTCAGAACACGAAAGCATGGGTAAATTCCCCAAAGCAGTTGAGTAAGTCAAGTAAAACGATCTAATTTCCAGAGCAGAGCTGAGGAACATGTTTTGAGTTGTATGAGTTCCCTACATAGAACATGAAGAGAGTTAAGATGCATTCAAATGCTGACTCTAAAGAGCCAGTTCAGACAGACAACCTGTTGTGAATATTTGCTTCAAGCTAACATGAACCCATCTCTTTGCTGGTTACACATGGAGCCAGGTGTGATTTGCTTGGATGTAAATATGTAAATTGTAAACCTTTTATTTTAATCAAATGAATGTTACCTGGAACAGCTACAGTCTGCCTAAAGTAAGCTGATGGAGAACATTCAGTACACATAAGACTCTTAAGTCTTCTCTGGAGGCTTCCAGGGCAGATCTTCAGCTGCTGAGAAGTGTTCCATCATCCTTCTGTAACAGTGGGTAGAAAATTTCCCTCATAATTCAGCACTCAGGCTCATTCTTTCTGCTGCCTTAGAGTGCAAGAATGGGGACTGTATCTTCTTATCTCTTTGAAAAGTTTCCTAGTCATTAGGCCATGGGCTGTTTGGGACATAGCAGCTGGGAGACAGGGACAAAGAGAAAAGGTTTGGATTAGAAGGGCCACATCCTCTCTTTACCTTTTGGCACCATGAGCTGTTTGCAAAGGAACTGCAGACTGCCTGGAAGGCAGCTGGAAGGGAGAACACCGACACATGCTCTCACTTGCTCTGGATGGTGCCTCAAGCACGCTGGAGCCCCTGTGACCCACGGCTGCTCCCCAGCTGCTGCACACAGAACCCCACAAACACACAGGGAACAGGGAGCCCCACAATCAGGAAAAGAGAAACAAAATTTCAGGGGAAGACAGGATGGACTGCACTGGTGAGGCACTGGTCATGGCTTTTTCACAAAACCTTTGTTTGCTAGCTCAGGTCTCTTGGAAAAAAAAGTAATTAAAATGGTAGCTGCTGCATCTGTAGGTTGCCAGGAACAGAGCTGGATATGGCTGCTGTGCATGAGGCATGATTGCACCAGCCCCACTCCCTTCACAAAAAAGCCTGCCTGCTCCAGTGGGGAGAGAGTGTTTGGGGTTTCATATGCTTTGTTTTTACAATCAGGCATTAATTACGCTTAAGGTCCATGAATCTGGTCTTGTGGTTTAAAAAATAGTACAACACTCTGTATAAGCTATGCAGCATAGGGTTGGGGGTTTTTGTTCAAGTGGTATTACAAAATGGGAAGATTTGTGTAACAAGCCAGGAAATTTCAAGAACAAATCTATTTGCTGTAAGTTTCTCCCTTGTTTTTACAGTTTCAAAAGATTTTCTTGCAAGACTTATTCATGGCCAGTCCCACATCCTGGGATCCAAATTAAATTCTTCCCATCTTAATCATTTAGTGAAGAACATAGATGTGTGAAAAGCCCCTAAAAGCAGGTATAACATAGAAAATGAATGCAATAATCCACAAATATTTCAATATGGAGAATATTATGCAGTTAGCATATAGCAGCTAAATTAGAAGCAGGTAAGCAACAAAAATAATCGCCAAACTTCACAAACTCATTTGAATGGAAAAATACTGTTGTAAGAGCATCCAAATTTGAAACATGCTTTGCAGTATTCTTAGCATATTCTGTTTACTAACCCTGCATTCTGACAAGTATTCAGAGCTTTCTTACTGCAGGAGATGATCTGATGGTCTAAACCATCAGGTTTAGACCCTGTGTTATCTGTAATAACCCTCCTCTTCTTCCTCCATTTTAATGCTGGAGACAATAAAACATTCAGGTATTCAAGGATCTGCATGCATTTTTGGAAACCATAGACTGCCTTCTCTGTTATTTTTTAACCAAAGAATCAAGACTGGCCACAAGTAGCAGCGAGGCATTACTGCATGAGCTTAGTCTTTGCCATATGACACATCAAATGGAAAGATAATTAAGAAACAATTTTTACTGAATTAAATACAATTGATTTGTCTAACCTGACTTCAGGCATGTGGAAGGTGGCTCCTTCTCCACTTGCAGGACAGATGCAGGATAGGTTTGGTGACCTGGTAGCAGGAGGGAAGCAGAATGTTGCACCTGTGGAAGCATCCAAGTTGTCCATGCATAAACCACATATTAGTGACAGGAGGCAATGGAAGGGGACAGTAGTGGTAGGTTTCCATTTGTGGTGGACAGAAGCCCCCATCTGCCTCCTTGGCTTGCTATCTAGATTGATTCATGGCTTGCCAGGGGCTCAGATCCAAGAAGAAGCAGAGGTACTACCAAGGATCTTAGACTATCACTTCCTGCTGCTTATCCACATGGGGGCCAATAACACTGCCAGAGGAGATCAGTGGGGTCAAGAGTGCCTACAAGGATCTGAGAGCAAAGATGAGGAATTATAGGCTGGCCAGCCTGCAAAAATCCTGGACCAAGGCCCCTTGGAGCACATTTCTGGGCCCATGCAGACGAAAGTGATTAGGAAGAATCATCATGGGTTTACCAAGTGTCAGTCATGCCTGAACAATCTGATTGCTCTCTATGATAAAATGACTGGACTTGTGGACAAAGGGAGAGCAATGGATGACTTTGACCTTGTCTTTAGCACTTCTCAGCCCTTTTTAAAACACTCTTCTTCTCTCAACTTAAAAATAAAAATTACAACCAATAAAGTTCCGTAGTATTTCTACCAGTTAGCACATGGGTCCTTAGCTCCTTCACACTTCTTGCTCCCTGTGGCACAAGGGCATCCTCCTGCCATGGGCATGAAGCTTCACAGCTGTGACAGGAGTTCAGGTAGTGCCTTTGTGGTGCTTTTGCCTACTTGCTTTTTCCCTTGGGCACCATGCCAGTGTAACTGTAGCCCTGTAATGTGATATTGTCACTGCTAGTGACATGCCATAAGCCTGGTATTGAGTCTGCAAGGACTCAGGACTGAGGCTTGTCTGCTCTGTCTCAGTTTCTTGTGACCTGTCTGCAGCTTTATTTGATGTGGTTTGGATGTGGCAGCAATTTTTGTAAATGCCGTATCTATACCAGATCTGTTTGCTTTATCTTTGCTTGATAGAAGCATTGTTTGCTATAGGTAGCAGTAACAAGCAGTTGTTCCAAGTAGACCAAGAATTTTACAACTCAAATAAAATGCTATTGAGTAGAGAAATACAGGTCTGCAGTGAAAACCACAAGATGTGGCAGACAGGATTACAGCTATGGAATGAGAAGAGATGGGGCACAGGATTGGCACTGGACATCCCACGCTATAAAAAGATCAGTCATGATCAATTAATCTGCAGACCTGGAGCTGGGCAAAACTGGGGTTTGGGCCAGGAAGAACAAAGAAATAGTATATAACATAGGTAAATCTAAATTTTATGTAAATGGTGCTGAGTAACCTGCACCAAGGATGAAAGAGAAAGGTGTACAGGCATGTTAGCAAACATACAGTTTGTGTGTACACGGTATTATGTGTACCATACTGTCAAAATGAACATCATATTTCTCCTGGTAAAGGATTCCACAAGTTGTCCACTTGCCATAATATTCCCTCCCCTGCTGACACCAGCATGAAACTGCTGACCTTCAGACACAGAAGAGCAATGGAAGGGTGAGGATAACACGAAGAAAATGGCAGAAACTAAAAGATGTGTGCTTTACAATTACATTTGTATTACTGCTATTACTATGGCTTTTTATCTGTACATAAATATTCTACCTGCATTTTTTTCTGAAATAATTACATCTAGACCAATAATGATTTCTGAATTAGACTTAAGATTTTACCTTTGCTAACAATAACTTCTTGGCCTTTGTACAGAAGGTGTGCTTCCTCTTTGCACATAGACTTGAAAGCAACATCACATGAGTGGGTTTGAATCTGTCTGTATTGAGAGCCTCCACTGATAGCTTTTGATCTGGGATCTTTAGCAGTTTCCATTACAATCATTGATATTTGTCCACGTGTTGCTTGTTACATGTTTGTATTGTTGCTTGTGTATTTGCTTGTCTGTATATAATACTCCTTGCTTGGATTCTTTTACTGTTTCTATACACATTTAATTACAATGCTTATGATTATAATCCACATTTGTCTTCTATCACAAAGCAGAGACACGCTCCCAGCAAACTATTATTTACAACAAAATTGGTGAGTGTCACAAAGGTGAGATAGGGATTCATAAAGTTATAAATATTTAGCACTAGAATAAGTTACTGTGTTCCATTCAGTGATTTCTACAGCTACAGCCTATGGCGTCCCCTTTGCATTCTGACTTACATAGTGAAAGTGTAATTAAATAGGTGATTATTGGAGCTACAGCTTCTGTTTAAGCTTCGTGTTCAAGTAAAAGAATGAGTTATTTCATTAGAAGGAGGGAATCAAATAATTTCCACCTGTATTCTGATTTACAGGGTTAGTAGCACTGCATTTGTGTTAAGCATGAACATATATATCGCCTTGGCTTCTCTTTGTTTCAGAAGTGGAACTGGTCTGGGAATAACCAGATGACCTTCTGAGAAGGTCAAAGTGAAGGAAGAAAGAAGTGGTATTAATAATTCTAGCAAGGCAAGAAGTTATGCACTCAACTGTTGTCCAGTTATCCCTCAAATTTTAGGTACTCAGAAGTTCCCTTTTGCTTGATGCCTAAGCCCTTAAAAATCTGGCTAGAAGTGTCAATGTTTACATGCTAACAATTCACATTCTTTAAAGTCCTGTAGAGGATGGTCTCACCCAGTACACAGACAGGAACTAAGGAGGAAAGAGAACACAGTGAGTAGAGGAAGCAGTGCTGTCATCTCTTTTATAAAAGAACCCTGAGGTTGACATCAGAGACAATGCTGCTGAGACAGTGTTTCTCTGCCTGTTGAAATCAGAATCTAAAGCTCTTTTTGAACACTCACTCCATGAAACTTCATTGCAGTTTCTCAAGTGGCACTTCACAGGCTAATTTGAACTGCAAGCAACCAACAAGTATCCTGCTGATAGCAGGAGTCTTTCTCTGCACCAGACTTCACAGGATGTGATAAGTGTGTGTGAGCAAGGGAAGGGCCAGAGATCACTTGTAGGCTTTTGCAGTAAGACTAGAGTAAGCATACTACTGCTCAATCCTTGCTTCCTCAATCCAACCCTTTGAATGTGCATATTCACCTCCCTTTAATTAGTCAGATCTCACCCCCACAAATAAAAGGGTGGAACATTCTTGATGCTAGGAAGTCTGAGATGAAAAGCCCTCAGTATCCCAACCTGTCCTACTTTGTATGGAATAATTATTGATTATTGAATCAGAAACTTATGGCAACTATAGCTCAAGTTTTAGAACAAGTTTCTTTGCCTAGAAGCTGCTGAATACCCAATATGACAGTGATATATTCGAAAAACAAGGACTGTAACCCTTTCAAATTAAAGTAATGAAAATCAATATCCCTATGAGAAAGAAAGGTGATATTAATTTTAAACAAAATTTATTCTCCACCCATCCTATCATTCTTTCCTCAGTTTTACTCATATAAACATATACACTGGTACTATGGGATGGATCACTTCTGCTTAACATGAAGAATGTGATGTGTCAGCCGCTGAATCCTTGCTATGTATTCTGAAATCTCTTTGCTTGTAGATATATTGGGCCAATTATTTTGTACCCCTCAGGAGTCCCCAGTCACTGAAGCATAATCTTTTGCCTCAGGAATTCACTTACAACAGCCTCCAAAAATGTTAGCCCATTTTCTGTTATTTCTTCATTTTGGGTGTCTTGTGGTACAGTCTGTCTTCCTGCTGGAATTCCAGGATGAGAGGGGCACAACCCACATGATAAAGCTGTGCAGCCATTCTCTTGTTGTCAGAGAGTCAGTCTTCCACTGCTGAGGCAGCTGTCCTGCTACCTTGCTGCAAGCAGCACCTTCCTCAGCTGCTACTGATTTCATTTCTGTCACATACACCATTGGCCATTGATGCTGGCCATTCTTCCAACCTGTGCTCTAGTGCTTCTTGGGGTGCTTTCATGTAGATCAGTTTCTGTTCATGCTGTCATCTCAGTCTGTGTATTTCTGTTCTTTTCCTCCAGCCTGGTTGAAGGCATGACAGATTTTGAGAGCAAGGCTTAAAGCACATGCCTTGCTTCAACCTCTTTTATGAGCAGGAGAGACTCTCAAGGTGCTGGGCTTTCTTCTCTCTTATTGGCAGGCATCAGAATGCATGGGGAGAATGAGTATATTCCTATTAAGCCTTCCAGAGGCACTAACTTAAACAAGTGCAGCGGTCTATACATGCAGATATACTCGTCCCAGCTATGGAAGCAGATCAGAGATGTCAAGTGTAGAAATTCTCCTTCTGGAAGAGTTGCCTATGGAAAGATGAATCAAATATCAAATTAAATGTCAATAGTTTGCCACCATCTCCCCTTTTTTGCTCAGCTGCTTAAGCCTTACTGAAATACAAGAAAAAAAAAACACAGAACAAAGCTCATAGAGTCAAATAAATTATTACAACAACTCACAGACAAAATTCTCGTTCTTCAAAACTCATTTCAAAATCTCATATATGGAGAGACAGTCCTTAGACTCAAGTTTTTGAGAGACCATTGAAAGACAATACAGTTTGTAGATGCGAGGTTTGGAATTCCTAAAGCAAATCTCTTCTGAAATACTTTATTTTTAAGGTTTGATAGACGTACAGAGCTATAGAATTGCATGTGCACAAATTACGGTAGTTCCTGCTGGAACTATGCACTACACTTATCTCCATGGTAGCCAAGCAATTAAGAAAAGAATAAGCAAACATCTGCCGCTGCATACTTCTTTCCCTCAGCTCTCTTGTTTTTTGTTATTTGCCAGCAATATGCACTATGATGTTTGGATCAGAAACGTCAAGGTTAAGAGAACAGTTTCTGAACAGGGCAAAACATTTTATATCCACCCCTTCAAAGTTCTGTTCCTGCTGAAGGTATTCAGCCCAATCCTGTTCCACCTGGAACGAGGAGGGACTAAGGAATGAATGCTGTAACAACTGGGTATCAGCTATCAGCTCTTCCCAGAAGCAGCTCTGACAAGTCTTCCACTTCATATTGGCAACTCATAGGCTCCAGCCCTAACCTCCTTTCCCTCATCACAGAGGGATGTCTACATCCTCTGCTGTTCTATTGTTGGCACTGTGAACCCTTGTGACCCATGGCCCCTTCTCTGGTTGCTGACAGAGACTTCTCCACACAAGCACAGGCTAGAGAGTGAGACTGCACAGGAAAAATAGAAAAAAGAATATTTTAGGAAGAAGGTAAGAGAAACTGCAGTTGAAGCAGGACTTGATCAGACAGCCATATCAACCAGCAGCTTGCTTGGTTGTCCTCATCTATCCACACTTTTCTCCATTTTCCCATGCTTCTAATTCCTGCCCCCACCTTGATCCATCTATTTTTCCACCCTTGTCTCCTCCCAAATAAACAACTGTAGTTACTTTTTCGCCATTAGTTCCAGTTTTGCTACATCCATAACCAAATTTGGCATTTCTGATACCTTTATCTATTACATCTCAACCTTACATGATACAGAACCATTAAGGTTGGAAAACATGTCTAAGATCATTCAGTCCAGCTGTTAACCCAGCACTGCCAAGTCCACCTCTAAACCATGTCCCCAAGTGCCACATTTACACATTTTTTAAATATCTTCATGGATAGTGACTCTACCACTTCCCTGGGCAGCCTGTTCCAATGCTTGACAACCCTATCTGTGAAGTTTTCCCAAACCTCTACAAGATTTATTGATATGGTAACCTGGATGCTGAGGGTTTTTTTCCCAAGATTGCACTCTTCACAGAGACTCCAATATTGCCTTCCAGTTCTCTTACAGTTACCTGGGAAGCTTGTCCTTCTCTCACACAGTTCCCTACAACCACTGCTTACTCTAGTCTTACTGCAAAAGCCTAGAAGTGATCTCTGTGAAATCCAGCCGTTTTTCATGGTGTTACACTCTAATGTTTGCCAGCTGCTCACTCTGCTGTTTGTTATGTTTGGCAGTTTCTCTTGTTATGGTCCCTATTTTCTCATGTTCTGTTCCATTACCTAAGCCTCACCATGGGGCCTAGTCATCTTCATAATGTATTTCAGTGGAGAAAGTAATTCATAATGTGTCCCGGTGCAGAACTCACAGAAAAATACAAATAACTTGTCCCCTAGATGGAATCACAGAAAACATGATTGGAAAGGGCTTCTGGAAGTCATCCAGGTGAGTCTTGAGAACTACCAAGGAAGGAAATTCACCACCTCTTTGGTCAACCTGAGAGTAGTAAGTAGTGCTTAACTACTCTCACCATGGAAGAATCCCTTCCTTACACATCACTGGCAGTTCTATTGCTCTGCCTTCTTGCTGAAAAATTTTCCTCGTCATTTCACTGCATATATCTGATCCAAGTTTGGTGCAAAGTTCTCTTTTACAGCATGAAAGGAAAGTTTGTTCCTGTATCCTATCCACTTTTCTGCTTATCCCATCAAAACAGCAACATTTGTGGTTCAGGACAAAGAAGAGGTTAAAAAAAATCAATTAAAATTAACCAACTTACTTAATGAAAACAAAAGTCAGCTGCCTTTCCTTATAAATTGCTCAAAGGCCACATCACAGTTTTCAGTTCTGTGGAATCACTTCCCCTAAATCAAGGCTACCTCTTGTACAGAGAGAAAAGGAAGGGGAGAGCTTTGGGTTTAGAGCAGAAGAGGCAGGGAAGTTATTCCAAAGCTTTAAATGAAAGATACTGTCAGAAATTCAGAAAAGGAACTCTATACCTGGCTAAGGATGTATTGTCTGAGTTGATAAGCAACTACATAAGTTATTAATTTTAACATTAAGTAAATTCTGTTATTTCAAGAATGAATTACAATTTACTTTGTATTATTTAGAAGAAACCAAAATGTACTTAGTAGTGATAGAGTACTTCTGTCTTTCACTTTACAGCAAACTGCTACTAACATATATAACACTCATACACTGGTTAAAAAATATAAAATTCTTAATCCAAATGTGGATACCCAGATAGAAGCAAACTTCTTTCCTCAGTTTTTCCCCTTTCCCTGAGATGTTTTAATGTCACCAAACCTGAAGTTCATCTCTACCACTCAAGTCCTTACATTTTTTTGTATCTGCATCTCTGTCAGTTCATGGCAGAAAGACATATTATAGTAATCAGTGTTCTGCTGAAGGTATGGCATCTTTTTTGATGCTTATAAGATTTATG
Source organism: Vidua macroura (assembly GCF_024509145.1). NCBI lineage: Eukaryota > Metazoa > Chordata > Aves > Passeriformes > Viduidae > Vidua > Vidua macroura. The sequence goes on along the minus strand of NC_071571.1, from coordinate 83,971,268 downwards.
AGCTAAAATAAGCCCTAGTCAGCATAGATGCTAACTATTTCAAAAAATGCTGTTGAAATCATCCCTGAGTACGGTTTTTTCTTTATAGTTTTTACCTTTTTTTTTTTTTTTGTGCTGAAATATGTGCCAAAGCATATTCAGACATTTTGGTTATTGTACCATCTTATGGTAAAGAAAAATTTCAGTGACATGAAAAAAGAGAAAGCCACAGAGGATAAGATGGGAAATCATTTAAAAGAAGATCAGCAGCTTAATGCATTTGCAGACGTAAGTATTTACTTATGACCTTTTGTGATTTGTACCATGTAAGAAATTCGTACCACATACTTAGAAGTAATACATAGATCATTGCATAACTTCTCATCAGTTAGAATAATTCTGCTTTTGATAGTACCATGAATACGATGGGCCAAATGATAATTGTCACCTAGTGAAAGCTGAGGAGGTTTTACAGATCTCAAAAGACCAATTTACACTGGTCAAGCACCTGATTCATCCTTCTTCCTCCTCTCCTTGCACTTCCTTATTGCTTCTTTGGAGAAGGAAGGTAATTTCACATTTGCAATCTACCTAGGAATTTGTTTATTTTTAAATAAGGAAAAGTTTCTCCTGGGTGTTATTTGAGGGTGAACAATAGCCTCAGAACTTAATTCAAAAAGCAGCTCTTAAGCACACAGTTGCATCATGAATATTTATCTGGCCGCATGCAAAAGCTCTGAATATCTTGGCTCCGCTGTTCTCCTTCTGCATGAGACCCCCCTTTGCTGGGAAAACGCTGCCATCGCAACCAAGGGCAGCAGAAGGCGAGGGGGCTGGCAGGCAGGGAGAGAAAGCAGGTTGGGTTTTCAGGCTAATTACAAGGTTTTGTGTTCTGGGTCACCTTGTAAATGAGATATGATGCTCAGAAAGCTGCAGCCAAAGCCGCTCAGCAGAAAGTGGAGCAAATGCACAAAGGTTCTGCTGGTGTTTAGCCTTTCTTGAACACAACCTGCAATTTTCATGGTGAGCAATTACAATGGCTCTAGAAAATTGGTTCCTAGGGCATCTTGCTAAATAGACAAAAGTTGCTTTTATATGCCAGGCTGTAAAACTGTTCACTCTGGGTCTGGTGAGTGATCTGTATCAATAGACTTCTCTCCTCAGAATTCTTTTGACACACTTGCTAAAATGCATTAAAATTAATTTTAACACAGCCTCAACGAAACAGATTTGAGCAGCTTTGCAATCTAATGCTGCTTCAAAACATTTTGTCATATTGATCAGTTTAGCACTCCTTCAGTTTAAGGCTGGCATGATTTCTGATTATCTGTACTGCACATGTAAAACATTTCTAGGCTATCTGAGGAACAGATCTGAAGGCAGCTGGAGTCTGGTTCCTACATCTCCTCTACCTGTGGCCTCTGCTTATGTTGTTCATTCACCTTATAATTCTGCAACTTGAACCACATTTGCCAAAGGAATATTGTGAAAATTAGTATTTTCACTGTTCTTTGGTAATGCCTCGCCCTCACTCCTGCTGTTTTCTGGATGACAGTGAGCTGGTTGTTTATTTACACAGTAGAGTTCTGTTTTCAAATGCTGCTTCACATAAATGAGCACCAAGGGCACTTTCACTCTTAAAAAACTGTACGGGGTCTATATGTGATAGACCATACCAGGGAAGATGCCTGATACAGGGTAGGGATGTTGTGGGGACATGAAATTGCAGGCAGGACTGTAAGAGCACTTTGGGAGCCCCTCAGATAATTGCAGCCTAACGCACCTGCACACTGCACCTCAGCTTTACCTGTGCAGCTCTGCAAGGAAAGGACTTTGCTGCTGAACATTTGCAGCCCTGGGGGTTTTAAAAAGCTGTGTAGGTGTGGCAATTAGGATACGGTTTCATGTTGGACTTGGCAGTGCTGGATTAATGGCTGGACTCAATGGTCTTAAAGGCCTTTTCCAATCTGAACAATTCTATGATAGTGTTTACCTGAGGTGTTGATGAGGACATCAGGATGGACTTCTGTCCCTCACTATTCCCAGTCTGCCTGTCACAGACTATTCCCAGCACACCATTAACAAGACTTACTCTCTTAAGGTTTTGGCTTTGTTCCTGTCTGCCTTGAGCAACACGGATAACTCACTTGCAGAGAGAAAAACAAAGGATACAATGAGTCATCACTTTGATAGCTCAGATCAGGCACATAACTGCTAGAGCTTGCTCATAAATTCGGAGGTCCAAAGGTTTAGTGTACATCAGAGCCATCATGTCTAAAACCTACTTTTGGACTCTGCCTGCTTTTTAGTGAAACATTTTAGCCTAGCTCAACTTTTATAACTAAGTCAAAGAATGCCTGAGTGAAACCTTATGTTCTCCAATTATAAGAATTTCTCAGGAATGTGGTAGGGCTGGTAAGATGATCTTGTCTCTTCCAGCCTTATACATAAGCATTTTATTAAATTCTTTATCTTCTTTTGAATTCTCTGGGTTTAATATTTACAGTCACTCTGGTTTGCTTTTTTTTTTATTTATCTTAGTTGTAGTAGTACTAAAGGTTGCTGTTTTATAAGAGCTTTAACTGTATGAAAAAATCCAGTCAATTTTGCATATTCTCTCTGCAACAATAGGGCAGCATTTTCCTTTAAAATACGTCAGTCCTTTGAAATTAGCAAGCAATTTGTTGGTCAGTGCAACTAAACACTAAAGAGGCAGTAAATTGATCCCTGCCTTCGGGTCCCTCGGTTCCATAGTAATTGCAAAAGATGCAAAATTAAACAAGATTTTTATTCTAGTGAACAGAGTCAATTCAGACCAATGGAAGAATGGGAGAATATTGTCTAGTCCTCAGGCAAATCTAAATCTTCCTGCCCTTACTGGGGCTGCCTCAGGACTGTTGCAAAGACAACTACTATAAAAATGGATCAGAATAGACTTTTGCCTCATCATCACATCTCCCCAAATACTGCTGCCTCTGCAATACTTTTTTCTGTTGCTATTCCCAGGAGATAAACCAGCTTCAATAATTTGCAGCAATTTATAATTATTGATGAGTCTTCAGGTTGCCTTCTTTGAAGGGAAATACACATCCCATTAACCATGTATTTGATTATTAGGACCCACTTCAACCCCCTCTTATTCTACTGCCAACTGGACAAAATTGTGTGGAAATTGCACTGCAGTTTTCTAGCTCTGCAGTTTACAAGACCACTTAGAGAAAACAGACCAGCAAAATTGCTATAATTCCTTTCAGTTTTTAATAGCTCTCTTGTGATGGGACTTTAATCTGTATGAAATTGCTAAAGCACTGAGTAAATAAAGCAGCTGTTACAGCTCATGGAGCTACAATATGTGTGGCAGCAGCTCTCTGGCCATGCACAAACATGACAGCAATGCACAAATATGGCCATGGCTTCCTGGAGAATGTTCAATACTACTACACAGAGTACATACAGTCATTTATAAAAATACAAGTTAGTAGAGAATATAGAATTATAGTTTAAAAAAGGACAGCCCTATAGTAAAAAAAGGACACATTTTCTCTCTTATATGAGAAAATGTCAGTATTGCATGATATACACAGGTGGTGTGGAACCATTAGAACCTGACAGATGCACAATTCCAAGTTGCGCAGGGCTGGACAACTGCATACCTGTACATTTAAATACCATTTTTATATCTGTTTACGCATAATCACTAACACGTGTCTGTGGCTGTTTAAATGATTGTACAACTGCAGGCTATGATAGTTTGAACTTTTACATATTCATTTAAATGTGTCTGTGTTTACTTGACCACCCCCAGAGTGCAGATAAGAAGATAAGAAAAGGAAATGCCAAAGCTGTGAGACAGAAATTCTTTTTTTCTGTACTTTTCAAAATGTATATCTGATGTAGTTCCCAGATGGCTTACAGGGGTGAGTTAACATGCTACAATATTAAAACTCAGTCTATTAAGCTGTTTTGAAATTAAACTTAATGCTATATCAGTGGCAAGAGGTCTTAGGCACAGCAATATGGTTTTATGCTGGAGGATCTTTGTGCAAAGGAGAATGTGTCTATAATTCCCAGTTTAATATTTACTCTCAAAAAAGCACTTGTACCTGATCAGCAAATGCACATGTGGCTAAGGTCCTTTTCCTTTGCCATCATTTAGAAAAGAGGATTTCTAAACATTCTATCAGTGTAGACAAATCCTCTGAAAAAATACTGGAGGGTTTAATACGTGAACCGAAATTGACATAAACTTTATGCAAATGTTTGCTTAAAAGCTGTGTACATTGTCTTTGCCTTAAATGGCATGGTCCTGGATAAAAAGTGTGTGCAGATATCTTTGTAAGTCAGGAATCTGACTTGCCAACTACATTTGTAATCCTGAAATAAGGAAGAACGATCATAGACGAACAGCAAAAGCAAGATTATATATTAAGGGAAGCATGTATTAGAAATAAGCTAACACAGCTTTTGGTGCAGGGAAGGCTTTACATATATACAGGGAGGGCTGTTGGAGCTGCCTAAAAGTGTCTGTGAATGTTGGACATCAAAAATGCATAGACAGGCTCTGTTTGGATTCCTGATGGCCTTCAACAAGATACCTTATAAAGAATCTTAGAGCATCTCAGGTTTTAAAATACTGAAGTGAATGTTGGAAACAGTTCAGAGTAGCAAGTATGATCTGAAGCATACAAAGGTTTCTGTATGAGGAACAGCTAAACAGAGTAGCTTGAAACCTGGAAAAATATGACTGGGAAGGGAATATTGCAGTATTCTACACAACCATAAGTGGAGAGAAGGAGATGTGTTCTCCATACATCTTCCAATGCAAGCACTCAGAATTAAATTAGTGGATGACTGAATCAAAACAAATGAAAGCAGACTTCTTCACATAATGCAAATATGAACTGTGGAACTCCTTGCTCTGAGATTTTGTAGATGTTGCAGTTTAAAGGCATTCAGAGGGCAGCCCAAAAAAATCGTGGAGGAAAAAAATTGAGACTTATAAAACTCAAAAGGTAATATACATCAAGATGATGATGTCACAGGATCATAGAATTGTTAAGGTTGGAAAAGACCCTCAAGATCATTGATCCCAACCATTAACCCAGCACTGCCAAGTTCACCACAAAACCACTTCCCCAAGTGCTGCATCTAAGCATCCTAAATCAGTGGAGACTGGAGAAACATAGTCAGTCAGTCAGCTGTGTACTGCTACATTGTTCTGAGGCATAATTTTCATGTGCCTGTGATCTTGGGCTGTTTGTGCTCCTCAGATAATGATATAAGGTAACAGCAACACTACTATTTGGATGGCAAGCTTTGTCACTGATTCTATGATAAATTTTGGAACCAAAAAGATGAGAGGAAAAAAAGAGGTTTACTAATGACTTCCTTTCTTTTGCTTTCACCATGCTCTCAGTGAGTTACATGTACTCCTAAGGACTCTTTCCCCTCCACTCAATCTGAGTATCTAAGCAAGGTTTTTCTTGGAATCATAATGCTCTGCAAACTAACTTGAGCAGCAAGTTAGATTTTTCTTGGAATCATAATGCTCTGCAACCATGAATATCAACCTCTAGAGATGATACAGATTATGTGTCATCTCCAGAGCAGAGCAACTTTAGGAAGTCCATTTATATAAAAGCAGAAAGCCTGTCCAAGGAAACAGTGTATCTGTGAAGCTACATGTCTTCTGCAGTGTGCTGCATAAGGAGAGAAATTCCCAGGTTGCGTAAAAAGCAATGTCACACCATTTATGCATAAGGTCTCTGAAAGAAGAAATGTTGTTGGGTTTCTTTCACATACTTCTGTTAAACAGGATTTGTTGTATCACTGAATTAATCTTTTGTTTTATTGAGTAGCAGATGCCTATTCAATTATTCATTTAAGTATTCTAACCTAATAAGTGATGATTGGAAATTTTATTAAATAATCTTAGACCGAGTGACATCTGGTGTTTGATCAGAGATCTATTCAAAGCCATTTTTATCTGCTGGAACTTCTTGGGTCTTATGCTTTCACCAAATCAGAGAATGTCTCAAAAAAGTATAGGTCAAATGAAATAAAATAGTAGGTAATAGTCTATTATTGAAAATGTAGTAATACTTTAAAACAAATAATAAGCTTGAAGATGGAATTTCTCATATATTTAAATTAAAATCTCTTACTTTAGCAGTGTTTTTCTAAGGTGACTCAGGGTAAAATATTTTCTCTGTAAAAATGGGACCTACCAGTGATTTCAGAGACAATTACAAGCTTCTGTTTGTTTACTGACAAGGAGTGAAAATGTCCATGATGGTACAGAAGTGGCTTGGTATATGCCATTACATTATATAGACACAGGAATTTTGAATCTCTAATAACACTCCAAATAAAAGTTTATGAATGTCAACTATTAACATGCTATTTTTTTTTTGTTGCAGAAATGATATAAATATCACCCAGGTAACTTATAAAATAATGCAGCAGGACACTAATTTGAATTACCTTTTCCCAGATTATATATAAAAGCAGGTTTGTCTTCCTTTAAGGAATATTTGGAAAAATTTGTCTAATGTAATGAAATTGCAGACAGCAAGTGACGTAGATTCAGGTCAGGTCTGTAGGTAAAGAAATTTTAAGTGCCATTCCTTATAGCACATGAAGGGACTTTTCTTCCAGGAGAGGAGAAAGAATTGTTTTGGAAATTTTCATACTGTGCAGAAAGATGTTTCCTTTTTACTGTCTGCATTACATCTTGTTGAGACTAAATATAATATAGTTCTCAGTATGAAATATGTCACAATACAGAAAATACAGACTCCTGATTTAAGAGCATTGCAAGAACTGTTACAGAAGTATCCTTTCTTGTGTGCTCGCTTTTCCATTACTTTAATTAAGAAAATATACAGAAGGATCTTAAGCATATGGAAGTAATTGAAATACATGCAGCAAGCACAGTTTTCTCAGAGCAGGGCAGATATTCGTGTCACCTTGGCTCTCTGCTCTGCAGATCTGGAAGGACATCTGGCACCTGCCCAGAAACGCTGCAGCTATTAATCATAGTAGAGTAAGAAATGACTTTGTGTTGAAACATGAGTATCCAGAAATATTCCTGGCAGGGATATTTCTCTATTATGAACTTGACATTAAGCTGAGTGTTTGGAACACTTCTTACACGTTTTTTAGGTCCTCGTTTATAAAATTCACCATTAAAATACTTCATAAATAATTTATTAATATACTAAATAAATAATTTATTTAGCAAGGTGTCAGTAAAACTACAAGTTCAATGAGTAGTTTCTAACTGATCTAGTTAAAATCTCAAAGATCACTTAGGGCAAAAAGAAGTGGATTGCAGGGTTTATCTGCTTTATTTCTGTGATCAGAGGAGAGTCAGATATGAGATTATATAGTACCTGGGGTAGCTGCTAGAATCACACAGTAAGCACTTTCAGTCACTTGGGAACTGCACTCATCAAGAAAGCAATTTATAAAAACATCACAATATGAAATATCTGGGAAATTGTCAAACCATTCCCAGCACTTAGCAGTTCATCCAACTGAATTAGAAAGGTCAATCACTGAAACCCAAACTGCTCTGCCTAGGACGAATTTTTTGCCATCAAGAGACTCTTTTCTGAGTGGTATGAGAGAAACAGATTGTCTCAGGCACACTGGTGATTCATCTTATGCTGAGAACTGGCTAACAATGACAGTGCCTTGATCTGCATGAAAAAAAAAAACAAATTAACAAGAGCTATAGGTTGGATAAACCAACAGCTGAGCAGCATCCAACTCCTGCAGCACCTATGTCTGTCCCTGTCAGACTGCACAGCTCTTCATTACTTGTTCTTCACAAGGAGGTTTAAGCAAAAAATGTTTCAAAGACAGGGGAAGGCTGGGCACTCAACTGTTTCTCCTTCCAGTAAAGAAGGGACAGAGAGGATGCCGAGCCTTAACAGGTTGCAGCAAAATCCTCAGCACCTTCTTGATCCGTTTCTTTCTGTGCCTGAGCAAAAGAATTTTACACTGACTTTATCCTAAATGTAGGATAAAAAATAGAAATAGGAACACACACTCCATTTTAAACAACTGTGTACTGAGCAGTATTATCCAGCATCTTCTCATCTCACAATGTATGTAATAAAGATAATTGTTAAAAAAATAATTACCTGTAATTACATATTCAGTTTTATTTCCAAAATCTTATTAATCTTACTAAAAATTCAAGGATGCACTTGAAACCTGAAGGGCTTCAAACTTTCCTTTGAGATAATTAAAGGGAAACAAAAATCTATTTTATAAGCTTTGCTGATTGCCTGATATTGTTTTAATGTTACACTTAAATAAAATTCCATCTCACCTCCAACCATGCAGGTAAGAGAGTGGGAAAGAGGAAAGATCTAACAGTCTCCTTTACCAAATGCCTTGAAGGTTATCATCAAACAAAGCAGACATTAGGATAATTCAGACAACCAATTGACAAATGAGAAAAATTAGGTTGGATTTTTCTGTTCCATATGCAACTGGAAATGGAAAACACCATTGCTTCTAGCAATTCTCATTCTACATTATAAACTCATATACACTCATTCTGGCCACCTTTTCTTGTTTGAGACAAACATAATTTACAAGTTACCTCTCTTCAATATTATGCTAAATATGGGCAGTTGCAGCAATAGCAATATTATGAATCGCAAGCCCAGAAACCATAAGCAAAACAAGCATAAAATAATAGAATAAGAAAGTATCAAAAAGTTGGAACAGAAGATGAGCAGAACATGAAACCTGATTACTTAACTGAGGGTTTTTTTGGGTTTTTTAAATTTATTTTTATTTCTAATGTATATATCCACCACCCAAAAAGAAGTTTTCTTAGATCCCTCACAAAACACAGGCAGCTGAGATTTCATGATGATGTGACCTAATATTAAAACCTTATCCTCCATCTCCAGCAACTAACCCAGTCATCATGTTTACAACTACCTAGGTATCAGGGAAAGCATGTGATCCATGCTTTGCCTGTAAATCACCTCTCTTGAGCTAGGGAAGCCTGAAACCTTCTTCTCATCAGCAGGCATGGGTGTCAGTGTTATGGGGGTAGTCATCTTCACTGTGGCCAGCCTTGGGTACCTAGTTCATTAACTAAGGACAATAAGTCGCAGACATTTCACAAATTTTCAGGGCCTCTGGAGCTGCTTATCCCTCATGGCCCTCTAACTCCAAGCTAATCCCAGGACAAAGGGTGATGGCTTCAAAATAAAGTGGGCAGGTTCAGGTATTAGGAAGAAATTCTTCACTGTGAGGGTGGTGAAACACTAGAATGGGTTGTCCTGAGAAGCTGTGAATGCCCATGTCTGGAAGGGCTCAAGGCCAGGTTGGAGAGTGCTTTGAGCAAGTCCCCCATGGCAGGGGAGTTGAAACTAGGTAACCTTTAAGATCCCTTCCAATGCAAACTATTCTGTGATTCTATGAATCCATGAGATATAAATAAGACTTCTCGGAAGCACCAGTTTTAAACAGTGCTACTCCACCAAATCTGACACACAAGCTGGTGTCAGTGCTAGGTGACAAAATACTCCAATATCCAGACCAGTATCTACAGGCCTCTTGCCTCCTAAATGTTCTCTCAACTATCATTTAGATAGTTTCCCCTGCCTGCTGTCAACAGTTTTGCTCTTAAGCTCCTTTTCTGACTACATTATACACACATGAAAAATCCTCTTTACCCTCTTGTGTCCTATATACATCCCACTTGGCAGTCACAGGCCTTGCTCCAACAGCTCCTAGGGACCCAGGGCAATCCAGGCTGAGCCAAACACAAACATGGAGCACCTTTTCCTTGTCACTCTTCCAAGTTCATACATTAAAATTGTGAAGGTGAAAGTGATTAGAGGTAGAACAAATACAAGGAAAAGCAAGTGTGCAGGGCAGGGTAATATCAGGCAGCAATTAGACTAACTTAGACTGGTAGGTAGCAAATTTTAAAAGGAACAGCTAGTTCTCTGTTTTTGTTTCTCCTCTCACTATGTCAAAGTTTGGTGGTACCTGGCATCACGGGTGGGCTGTGCTTCAGGCAGCTAAGTGAGCACAGACGGTGCTTCAGATGTGCGAACTATGGCACCAGTAACTCAACGTGCCTAAATCCCTGTTAAGCCTTTAGCAGACTAGGCAGGCCTGCTACGGAGCACATGCTTATAATGCTATTTTGGAGCTCCTGCCCAAAACCACTCAATTTAGCAACCAGAAGAAAGTTAAAGCAATAAAATAATTTGCTGGTGCAAAAAGTCAAGATAGATCTGGGAGAACAAACATAAGCACAAAGGGCTGCAGCTTCACAAATACCCAAGACTAAAAGGGCTCCTCTTGCTCCCACTGCAAACCCCATCTATCCCACAAACCTCTGACCTCTGGGTGAGGAGCCACCATCCCGTTCCATACTGGAGCTCTCTTATGCATGAACACTTACAGATCCCATAGATGAGCTCACAGCTAACCAGGACTTCAGGTGACAATTGCTGATTCCCAAAATCTCCTGTTTCAGATACTAAAATGGAAGTTTTCATCATAAAACCAAATAACCAAGCTGACACCATCTTCAGACATAAAATTTTAAGAGCCAAGTTTTGATACACATTTTATTTCTATCAGTGTGGAACTGAAGAATATGCTGTTTTTTCACAGCTTTCAGTTCACACTCCAAAGAGAAGCATATAAAAGAAAAATGTCAGGATTTAGATTTTTTCAAATTTTTATTCAACAACCTGCTTGCAGAAAATGAAAAAACAAAAGCTTACATTAAATACTGTACAAAATAGTGAAGTTGTAGAGGAGCTAGTCCCCAGGTATGTTCACTTTTTATATCCTTAGCCATCTGCACTGCAGCTCCCAGAACAAAAGATCTGAAGATTTTCCTGGCTGCAACTAATTATGACACATGAGAACTGCAGCCCTTGACAGGCTCCTGCTCAGTAGAATATGGCAACACAAAAGCAGTCAACTGTTCGTACTGCAGTAAAAAAACCCTGAAGTTTACAAATGAAAAATAATCAAGTGTAATAAATGCATTTCTCTTAAAAAACAGATGAGCCCACAATCCTGAGGCACACTTTTCAGAAAACAAAAAACCTTGTTTTTCTGCATGGAAATGCACTTTGTGGAAAATGCTCTGCATTGATGACCTGTAGCCAATTACAAACCCTCCAGGAAAGAAAAGCAGATTACCATAGGAAGTTTCAACCACAATCACTGAGCAGAAGTCTTCAGAAAGATTCAGCAGCTTCAGATCAGAACCATGAACAACCATCAAGCTCCTTTACAGTCACCACTGCCATTTTTAGTACAGTTGTTAGGAGGGCTTGGATTCTCTCTCTCTCTCTCTCCAATCAATGTTTTTATAACGTGGTGTCAGTTTATGAGACATTTTTAGAGCTATCAAAGGCCAACTTAAGGAGGAGGATCTTCTCCTCTAATAGCTTTGTACTTTGCCATATCTTCTGGGAACACCTTTGTCAGTTCTTGAATTAACAGGCTTTTAAATTTCTGGAAAGAGAAAAAAAATGTATATACATCATCTGGACAATTTATTTAGATTTCATCAAGCAATATTACCTGATGAACAGAAATGTTCATACCCAACATACCTCTCACTGAACTGAAAACCCCAAAACCACGCAAAGAAAGAAAGTTATATTTACAAAATCCACAGAAAATGCCCAAGTGAAATCCACAAGGAATGCACCAGGCAAAGTAAAGTGTCTGTGAATTCCCAGAAATTCACTTGCATTTTCTCCTAAGAAATACAAAGCAGTTGGACCTCTCTAGTAAACTCTGATGCACCCATACCTGCCTGACCTTATTAAGGAAAGCTGATTAAGGACATGTCCTCCTGATTTGACACGGAATCCACTCCACTTTCAAAAAGCAACTCACACCTGCCTTAGAAGTACACAATTTCACAAGCACAGAGGAAAGAAAAAGAAGCTCAAGACTTATCTCCATAAGTCTACATTCTGCAGTACAACTTGTCATCCTCCATACTAATTTCAGCCAAAGAACATTCTCAGAATTCACTTAACTTCCTTTTCTGATTGTGTTTTTCTGCAGTAGTTCCAGGAGTTAAATAGTATCGCAGAATGCTTAGGTTCGTACTAAATGAAAGTACAAATTCAGAAACCTCTAAGCACTGGCATGCATTTTCACTAATTATATAAAGATTGACAGATGATTATAGAACATATTTGACATTTTAAACCTCTACTTTCCATTCTAGAGTGGAAAAATACCCCTTCTGTTTCGCTTATTTTTAAATTTGCACACAGCAAAATTCCACACCTGCAAAAAACCCAAGTAAAATATCTCTACTGCTACATAAAGCTTTAACCAATATAAAATCACAGTGAAACCTGCATCCCCAACTGCGGGATGAACTACAGGTTTCCTTTCCTGAACAGTCTGTATCGGCATCAATTAAGATACAGGGATGCAGAGCAATTTCTAAGACAAACCATATAATAACAGAAGTTAATAACTGCACAAGTGAAAAATACCCACATATTTACAGAGAATTATACTTCCATTAATTCTGGTTTACCTTCATAGTGTCAATTTTTCCTTTCACTTGCTCATTTTTAGCCAAAGCTCGCTCCAGACACTCTTTAGTGTAAAGCTGAGGATTGCGGCCTTGATCTATGTATCTGAAAGCCAAAAAGATATTATTAAATGATCATATTCCTACTAGGATGCTCTCCAAGGTACAGAATTACTCATCTTGCTGTCTTTTTCTTTCTACCATTATCTGAAATGTGCATTTTAAAAACCACCACAGTTAAACTCAGCCACTTCCAAAAGGCAGCTCAAGGACGAGGCCATGGCCAGCAAATCTCTGTCGGCAGAAAGCCTGGAGAGCTTTGAACGAAGTATTAAAGGCACATTTAAAAAAAAAAGATATATATCTACCAGATCCTCACAGGCACAGATGATCAAAGGAAGATGATCCTTTTCCAAGCAACTGGAAGGGCACTAACCAGGAAGCGGATTAGTTAGGACATGGTGACCATTAAGGAATAAAGCATCCAGCAAATCAAGGATGATACCACAGTAAAGAGTAAAAAACTAGCACTACTGTATCAGCAAACCTATGTGCAATTTTGTTTTGCAATACAAGTCCTGGCAAAGGGAAACTCGCCAGAGAGAATATTTCAGAGAGTCATCACAAATTTATAGCTGGAGTAAAAGCCCAATTGAAAAAAAGCAGTGTACAGCCAGTAACACACTGGAGTACAGCAGACCAGTAACATCTGGACTTAGAAGAAACACCAGTAAATTAACTTGTCAGCTACATCACAAAAGCTCTCTAGAATAGCTCTTCCTCTATGTTCATTTTTATTTTAATGCTGCAATTTTCTGCCACACTGCCACTCCTGAAACTGAGCATATTCTGACTTATCTTATTTTCACTTGCAACTTTAAATCCTGATCCTAATCTAGTGTAAAAGTCGATTTTTAAAAATGAAACCTGATTTACTAAATGGGTGTCCCTGCCCACGGCAGAGGTGTTAGAAACAGACGTTCTTGAAGGTCCCTTCTAACGTAACACATTCTGTGATGTTATAAAATCACTAAATTTGGCAGAATTCGTGTTACTGCCTCCATATGCAGAAGTCAAAAAAATGTCTGAAAAGCCAGGCTGGGCAGGGCTCTGAGCAATTTATCTAGTAGGTGGCATCCCTGCCCACGGTGGGGAAGTTAGAACTAGATGAGCTTTAAGGTCCTTTCCAATGCAAAGCATCCCGTGGTTCTATGAAGACAGGTGTATATTGTGTATATTTTTCTCTTCTCCTACCTTTCTGCCTTCTCACAGGCAGAAGGTATTTCTGACCTCCTTCTGCCTGCCCACGTTCTCGTGAGGCATTCAGAAGGACTGGGTTTGAGACAAGCAGCCCTCAGCCAAAATACCCACGCTGCGAAGCCAAGCTACCTCCAGTCACCGACTGCAGCACCTCCCCTTCAAGGCAGACACAGACTTACTCAAAAACTTCCAAGGGCACGCTGATATCGTGAAGCTGCTGCCGGCATTTGTCAATATCCTGCAAGCCCGTCACCATGAAATTCCTGTTGGGAATAAAAATGGGTCAGGTTTAGCCGGTTTCGGGGTCGCTGCGCTGCCCCTGACGGGCGGTGCGAGGCCAGCGATACCCGGGCAGAGAGAGAGCCCTGAGGCACCACCCTGGGCCTGAAGGGGGAAAAGGCCCCGCAGCCCGGCCCGGCGCCGACAACGGCCCCTCACAATTTCTGATTGAGGCCCGTCTGGCTGCTGGGCTGGAAATCGCTGACGATGATGCCGAGCTGCCTGATGTTCTCCACGAACTTCTCCAGGTGCTCCTCCAGGGAGTCGAACTTCTCCGCCATCGCCGCCGCCGCCCCCCGCCCGCGCCGCGCCACTTCCGCTCAGGGGCGCCTGCGCGGCAGGGAAGGCGGGAGGCGCGAGGCGGGGCGGCCGCGCCCCCTGGCCCAAGCCACGCCCCCTCCCCCCGCCGGCGGCCCCGTCCCGGCTGCCGCCGCCGCCGCCTGAGGGGAAAGCGGGACAGCGGCGCTCCGGCGGCCGCGCCCCGGCATTGCGTGTTCGAGCGTGTCCCGTGTCTGCCAGCTCCGAGCGTCTTCGGGCCTGTGTAAGAGATAGAAGCGGTGACAGGCAGAGGTTTCTGCTTCATAATAAGCCCCACACTGGAATCATCTGGGGAATAGCAAAACGTAGAAACACGGAATCGCAGAGTGGTTTGGGATGGAAGGGACAGTCTAGTGCCAGTTCTCTGCCATAGGCAGAGAAACCTCCCATTAGACCAGGGGGCCCAAAGCCCCTTCCAGCCTGTCCTTTAACACCTCTGGAGATGGGGCATCCACAGCTTCTATGGGCAGCCTGTTCCAGTGCCCCACTACCCTCACATTAAAGAATTTATTCCTAGTATCCAATCCAAATGCACCCTCTCTCAGCTTGAGCCCATTACTTCTTGTTCTGTTCTGAATCGGTCTATATTCAATAATCCAGCTCTCAGTGATCCCTGCGGGAAGGTTGTCTGACATGTTTAGACCCCTCATGGCATATCACAATAATTATGTTTTACAAATAGCTTGTTTCCTCAGGTTGAACCTGAGCAGATCAGTGCAGTAATGTCAGGGAGTAACTCATCCAGCTCTGGGGTCCCCAACACGGGAAGGACGTGGACCCTTGGAGAGAGTCCGGAGGAGGCCACCAGGTTGATCAGAAGGATGGAGCACCTCTTCTGTGAGGAAAGGCTGAGAGGCTTGGGATTTTTCAGCCTAGAAAAGGGAATGGGCAACCTAATTACAGCCTTCCAGGACTTGTTGGGAGTCTACAAAAAAGATGGAGGGGGACTTTTTACAAGAGCGTGTAGTGACAGGACGAGGGGGAATGGCTTCAAACTGAAAGACAGTAGGATTAGATTAGATATTAGAAATAAATTCTTTACTGTGGGCATAGTGAGATACTAGGAGAAGTTGCCCAGAGAAGCTGTGGATGTCCCATCCCTGCAAGTGTTCAAGACCAGGCTGATTAGGGCTCTGAGCAGAAGGTGTCCCTGCCCATGACAGGGGGTTGTAACTGGATTATACCTTCCATCCCAAACTGGGATTTAATGTATTTTAGCAATTTTGTACTTATAACTAGCAGTGATTTTTGCTGCACAGTGAGACCATCAAAATCTGCAAATCTTCATTTCTTGGATGTATCTTATTTTTCCATTTTCTATTCATGACAATTACGTCATCAAATGGTCGGTTTCTGTTCTGGGTTACCATGCTAGACCAGTAGCAGGAAGTTGAGTTTTTTGCAAAATATAAAGCACTGTTTGGGAGTTCATAGAATTAAGTATGCTAACCTAAAATTAAAAAGCAAGCAACTGTAAACAGCAGTGAATATTAAGGAAGGTATAGGACTATGCAGATGAGAAATTAAAACATAATCCTAGGACGCAGAAAACAATTTATCAATTCTAGGCCTTGACAAGTATTGTCATCCTATGATAAAACAATCCCACTGTCTATTGATCAGCAGTTGCTGACCATCCTGTATCTGTCATTGGCAGAATGTTGTCTGGACAACAGAAATCTCAGGATTATGAAATTTTAACACAAGTACTTCACACATGAGAGATCTTGGTATGAGGAAAAGAATAACATTTTCTAATATTTGGAAGGAAAAAATGTAGAATAGGGCGCACTTACCAAGTTAGATATGAACATGAGGAATGGGGCATCAAGTTTTGAAAGAACAGTGTAAACACAAACGATTGTGTCAGACGTGGCTCTGCAGGCACAAGAGACTGGGATTGAAACAGAAGAGTTGCTTTATGTCCATTTTTCCACATGGGCAACCACATCCAGTGGAAGTAGAGAGCAGAACCACTTCCACTAAATTCAGTAACAAACAAGGGTTTTGAGATACTGTTAAAACTTCCTCTCCTTCCTGTTTGGGTGAAAGCCTTTGGTTCTTGGAACTGAGCACATGTTACTTCTAGCTTGCCTGGGATAAATCCTATAGATGTCCATGATCACATCTAACTCAGGGAATGCATTCAACAGAAGAAAATAATGGAAATTTAACATCAAATATAGAGATATTCAGCTCACTGTAAATTTGTATTTACTAGCCTGGTTAGGTTAGTATAATGAATTATGTTAGATAAATGTATACAGTGCTTTTAAGGTTAAAATTTGCTACAAATATATTAGCAGTTGTTAAATTTTTCTCATGATCACCAGCTGGAGCATCATTTTCATGCTCAGGGGTAAAATGTAAAAGTGAGAAACTTGTGTTCCAGTGACAGAGAGAGAGAGAGAGAGAGAGAGAAACAGAAAGAAAGGAAGTCAGTCTGTCAACTGAATTGATCAATAGGCATGTAGAGACAGAAGAATTTAGAAAGAAAATGTCATGGCTCATGATGTAAGTAACCATATTGCACTCGTACCCTGATTTTCATACAGGGAATGGGCAATTACAGACTTGTAAGCTGGACATCTGCACTGGCAGTTAAGTAGGGTTTGAAATAAAGGATGGAATGAGAGGCCATATGGATCAATATGACCCATGTGGGAAGAGTAGCACAGATTACATGAAAGAAAATCCTGTTTTGCAAACCCCTAATGAGTTTTTCAAGGGGTCAGCAAGGATGGAAATAAAAGTGATCTAAACAATACAATCTACTTGATTTCTCATCAGCTCTTAGATAAATCCTTAAAAAAAATCTTTTAAGGAAATAAAGGAATGAAATAAGGGGATAAATCCTAGACTGAATAAAGAACTGAATTCCAGATAGGAAATGCAGGACAGGGGCAAACATTTAATTCTTGCAAGGGGAGAATTGACCCCAGAAGAGTTCAGCGGGGAACTAGGCTGAAAATTGGGCCATTTAGTATGTTCACAGATGACCCAAAAAAGAGATCAGATGGTACCATGAGTAAATTTGCTTATGACAAAATGACTTAGAAGACTAAAGATGAATGCAGTTTGTAGGAAATTATAGAATGACCTGAAAAGACTTTAGATGGATCATGTAAAGCGATGCACATAGCAAGCAAAAATCCCCTAGTTTCACATGAAGATTCATGACCTCTTGACCATTACCATACAGGAGAAAGACCTGGGGATCAGAATAGAAAGTTCTTTGAAAACATCAGGTCAGCACTCAGCAGTGTTCAGAAATCATGTGGAGAGTTAGGAATTGTCAGGAAAGGAATGTGAGAACAAAACAGAAAATGTCATGCTACTGCATAAATCCACAGTTTGCCCCAACCTTGAATACTGTGTGCATTGCATTTCTCATTCCCTGGAGTGGATCTGGAAAGGAGTCAGAACAGGGCTGCCAAGTTAAGTGTAGATATGAAATGGCTTCTGTAATAGGAAAACATGGACAGACAGGGACTCTTCAGCTTGAGAAAGAGAGCCCATTAATGAGACTTATGGTGAATACTTCACTGTTTACAGAGCCATACGCAGTCTGGAGCCTAGACTGTCTTTCAGCACAAAAATCAGGGGCCATCAAAGTAAAGCCAAGAAATGACAACTTCAGAACATGCAAAAAACAGTGATTTTTGTCATACAAAGTTCATAAGCCCTGTGGGACTATTTGCCAATGAATGTTATGGACAGAAAATGCTTCGCTGTGTTGAAGGGAATACAGGACAAATGCTTAGTAAACAGCCAGGGGAATGTAGGTAAACCACTCCTGGCTCAAGAAATCACATGAACTGAAGGTAGCCCAAGGCCAGGAGGGTAGTCAGGAGAGGTCTCATAGATGCTTTTCTTGTCTTTGCTCTTCAGTATTTACTTCTTGTTAGTGCTGAACACAGGATACTGACCCAGATGGAGCCTTCATCTGAAATCTGGGGGGTTACTGCTATGAGGGCCTCCTTGCTTGGAATGTCAAATGATGACCTATGCTGTGAAGGATGCAGACAGATTGCATAATGGTTTCTTACCAAGCAGAACATAAAAAGATTGATTTGAGACTGTTTATACAGCCTTTAGGTCTGGAAAAAAGCTCAGCTCGCTGTTTTCTTATTTAGTCTTACATATACTCTAGATAAATTACTTGTCCAATATAATACGACACAACTTGGTGTTTAAGATTCATTACCGAAAGTGCTGAGACAGTCAACTTCTCATGAATACAAAAAGCAACATATAATTCATCTGTTTGTCCATTTCTAGAACTATAACTCTCCCCCCAGCTCATGTGTTCTGCTGCTGGCCAGTAAAGTGGAGGAAAATTAATAAAGAAAGTAAAATAGATCAGGTTTTCTCTCCTATCTTTCTCTCTTTTTTCTGCATGATTTTATCGCTTCTTCTTCATTCTGCAGACAAAGAAGTGGAGGTTGAAATTTCAGGCATTAACTGGGAGCATCACCTGCTAAGAATTCCATTGTGTGAGCCATCTACCCTTCATTGTTTTAATTACAACAAGTAATAAATAAGCAGAAGAGAAGCAGGGGAGATAGATGTGAACAGCACAGAGGATACCATTCACCTGCTCCTGATATGTCAGGCTAATGGCAATTTTGTTTAGGATGTTTTTCAGCTGACTCAGAAGCATGTGGTACTATCACATTTTACTGCATAAAAATAATGTGATACAATAAAATAAAATAAACAATTTTAAAAATCAATTATGCAGCTGAATGAGAGCTGTAATTATAATTTCCATACAGATTTTGTGTTTAGTAATGTGTTCATTAATGACTTGAAATAATACATGCCTTACCACAAATTAGCAGGATGATGCATTTATTTATCATCGCTGGATCTCAGTCTTACTGAGATTATCTAAATTTATTTATCTAAGAAACAGCAGTATCAGGATTTTGTCCATAAGATAATTTCGTGGTCTTCCAAGTCCTGCAGATCTGGGAATGTTCTGGGACCTGATCCAAAGATAACTGAGACTCATGAGGTTCTTTCTATTGATGGTAAAGGACATTGGATGACAGTCTGTTCTCACAATGCTGCCTCCAAGGAGGTCAGCAAGACACAGCAAAGGACTTACATATATGTTTCAGGACAGGAATATTATTTTCACAGTGTAGTGATAACTCATCTAGATCTGCAATACTGAAACCTTTTATTTCATAGTGCCTTTAATATCCCATAAAGAATTAATTCTTAATTTTGTTTTTCAAAAATATGCTGAGAAATCAGGGGAATTATCTGTGTTTTTTTCCCCTGAAATATTAAACTTATTCATCAGACTCAGTTTATATTACATTCATATTGCTGACATATGTCATTTAAAGCAAAACTAAGGTGTACTCTTCTGAAATGCAGAGTTGCTTTCAACAGTTTTTGAGTAGCTTCTTTTTACCACACATCTGAGAAAGACGAGTATTTAAATATATATGTACACATATATGTATATGCATATATAATCATACTCCTAGAAAAATGCTCCTCTGATTATGCAACACGAACAAGTAAGGTTGATTTGCTTATTGCTGTTTTTTATTTTTTCTCCTGTAACTCAGAATAAGTAGCATCCTGTATTTAAAACTGATACTTTTTTTCATTACTAATGATACAGGAAAGAAAGTATAGGAATATCCTGGGCAGGGACAATTTCTAAGACTTGCAGACAACATGTGTGCTAGCAAATGAAAAAGACCTAGGACCATTTTCTAGCACTGGGTCCAGCTGGCATGGAGCAGCCCTTATTTGTATTCGAAATCCTGAAATGTACCTGAAAGCAGTTCTGGAAGAATATGAGTGGTCCAGATGAAAAAGCTGACTGTGTACCTTTGTCACTGTTCTACAGTGTGGTGCCTGTGCTCCTGTCTCAAGTCAGGAGACAAATCAGCAAATCAGAAAAATTACTTAGCATGCAGGGTTATGCCCCTGAAAAAGGTTTAGATAAGCAAGTTGAGCACAGCCATGGTCACAGCTGGTATGGAGCCACTGGCACCACTTACTTGGGGCTAGAGTATCATAGAAGGATAGAATATAAAAGGATAGAATGGTTTGGAAGGACCTTAAAATCATCTCGTTCCAACTTCCCTTCCATGGGCATGACACTTTTTAGTAGATCAGGTTTCTCAAAGCCCCATCCAGTTTGGCTTTGAACACTTCTAGGGATGGGGCACCTGCAGTTTCTCTGAGCAACCTGTTCCAGAGTCTCACCACCCTCACAGTGAAGAATTTCTTCCTAGCATCTAATCTAAATCTCTCCTCTTTAGTTTAAAACCACTTCCCCTTGTCCTATCATTATCTGTCTGGGTAAAAAAATTGCTCTCCCTCTTTTTTATAATCCTGGGCCTTATGGGGATGTCCTGTAGTAGAGGCTGGAATCAGTGAACACTACAGGGTTCAGCCTGATCAATACAAAGTGTCTCATGCTCACAGAAATCCCCACAAGCTGCCTCCAGAACTGGGACTACCAGTTCTTCTGAAGTGCACAGGTTTAAACCAATAATTGTGTACGAATGTGTGGGTGACAGTAGGCTCTGGGGGACTTCAGGACATTATGAAGCAAAAGGTTTGAATAGATGGCTCCTCCAGTCCATCCTGTCCTGTGGACTCTTGGGACAATAATCCTAGCCTGTTGGCTCTCTGGTATACTTTATCATGTCAGTAGGAATTCCTTCCTGGAAGGCACTAGGACACAGGCAGGCAGTACACCAAAGACTCTCTTTGTACTATTATTTGGGAGGGGCCTTCAAGTGACTCTTCAATTTTAAAGTTGTTCTTCACACTCTTGCATGTTGATATCCCACTGTTTCCACAATCTGCCTGCATAGCTGTGAAAGATACTTTACTATTCATACCCAGCATCCAGTCTTCAAATAGGTTTTATTTACAGAAGTTGCCTGAGGAAGACTCTAATTTATAGCTATTGATTCTTTCCACACCTCTGTCTACTAGATGAAGAAATGCTTTATTGCCCAGTTAGTTTAAATATAGATAATACACATATCTAGTCTGTGCTTTAATCAAATGATTGAATAATCTCTCAGACTTCTAAATGATAAATTAAACACACTGAATTCTTCACACCTTTTTTCTTTAATGAATTTCAGCTTTTTTGGTGTTTCAATTTTTTTTCAATATCAGCAGAAAAGGGAAAGTGACCTGCACATTTCAATCTAGTATTGGTCCCCACAATGGTGTTGGTCCCTGTTCCCCCATGCCTTGTGCCTCTTCCCTATCCCTTCCTATTTACGCACTACAGGGCTGCAGAATTCCTCTATTCAACAAGATTCCTCTATGCCACCAGATTGTGATGATCTGGTACATAGTGACCCCTAATTTCCTTTAATGTTTCCTTTTACAGGGAATATGTAAAACTTGCATGATTTGCTCCTAGAAGGATGACTTCACAAATTATTTTTATTAAAATACATTAATTTCACAAACACAGCTATTCAATTCAGTCTGCCTCCACACTCTATCACTTTGATGGCCTTTCTGTATGCTTTTCTTTTATTTGCAAGTTTTATTTACCTCCAGACCATCAACACAACTATTAAATTATGGCAGCAGCAGTCCCCTGGGAATTCTGCTGGCAATATTGCCAGATAAAGTCACACTTGTAAACAGATCACCTGGTCTGTCATATTGCTTCCAAAACTCAATTTGGAATGATTAGAACAGCCTGATGTGAGGCAAATTCCAGGTTAAATCTGGCATAAGGGACTGCCAGAGGGGCCTCTTTTTACAAACTGTATGGATGAGTTTTCTCAGATTTGTCATGCTCAGGCCATTAGTCCAATGCTATTCCAACAGGCCTCATGTCCCTGCATGTCTCCACAAGCCCTGGCTCAGGCTGTGCCATGTAATATCATCATATAATAAAAACACTATTTTCATGGTCCTTCAGTGTCCCTGACTTTCCAAAACAGTTAGTAGCACAGGCTGTCAGACTGCTTTCTGTACTGTGAAGGATGAAAAGCTAGAGCAGGAGAAGCCCATTCTCACAATGATCACCTCACAGACCCCATAGTTTGGCTCTTTTCCATGCCTACTGCCTCCTTTCTGCTACCCAGCACAGGTCTTCAGACACAGCCTCAGAGCACGTCTCCAGGGAATGCCAGTTGGCCCTCCTGCCCTGGCAGTTCTTCTGGAATGGGACAAAATGTGACTAGAGATGGAGGTAAAAAAAATCCATATGAGCACAGTTCACCATGGTGTTGTTGCTGGGGCTCATATATCTTCCCTGATTTTCACCTTAGCAGGCATCTACTGAAGAAACAGAAGACACTGTGTGTCCTAGGGACAATGGCAGAGAAGACTGATCATGCATAGGTAGGGAGCAGCCTGCCCTGATGCCAGAGAAAGGCTGATGGAAGAGGAAGGGACCATCTGTCCTCAGAACAGGAGGAAATCAAGTAAGTTAAACTGATTCAAGAGGTATTTGGTCCCCTGCCTGCTCAAGGCCCTGGTGCTACTGGGTTAATAGCAGCCTTTCCACTCTCTGAACCATAATGTCAGATCTGGTTACAGCCTCCTTGGATGAGTACCACAGGTAGGATGAGTCCTTGGGCAAGCTTCATGAGACACTTCTGAAAATAAACACACTCTACCTAAAAGCTTGGATAGATCCTGCTTTTCCAGTTTTCACTTATTTTTATGCTTTTACATTTCATTTACCACAAAATGCATTTCAAATGCCACCACTGGCTAACAGTTCAAGAATATGTATGAATCTTGTTGCATGGGATTCTGCTGCAATAGCCAGCTATGGCTGAGAGGTTGTGTTTAACTCTACCCATCACCACTGCTGTAGTTGTGGTCTAAGTCTACAAGAGACCTAATTTAACCTACTTTGAATGCATGTCTTAGACCCAAGAAGATTTTTTGTTTCTATTTCCCATATTTCAGTCTAGAAACAAGGATGTCCAGGGTCATCTTCTGTCTCATAAATCCAGATATAGCAGTATTCTTTAGAAACAAAAGAAGTTACTTATTTCTTCTAATTTAGTTAATTGTAACAAATTAGTTTTCACAGGAACAGCTAGATATGAATCAGCCAGCTGAGGTTTGCTCTACAGTACAATCATCCCAACCCTGACAAACCCCCTCTAAAGTGCACAGCAAGCCAGCAGCTAGGCTGCTTCCAGTGCTTCCAGGACTCAAGCACAGGTTTGCTCCTACCATTCTTTTGTAGATGATATTGCAGGAGGAAGTGCCTGTTGTTCCTAAATCTAACAGAAAAAAGACTTCATCTTTTTGGCTTGCTAATGATAAACCCAGCAGCTGATCTACAACTGTGTGCAGATTCTGATAATCCACCATCTCTATGTGCCTCTTAATGTGTACAAAGGACCACTGACCTGCACTGATCCCACACGTGGCAAAATCCCTTCTTTTACACCTATGACTGCAGCCACAGGGTGACAAACCATTTGTTCTTCACATGATATACAATGAAGAACATGGTATTCAGTGTTCACTATATTCCTCCTTTTATAGGTTTTGTAGAAGCAGCAATGAATCATGCAAGGAACTGTCATTTCTACTTCAAATGGAGCTGCCACCCAAAAACTTTATTTCTTGAACCTCAGTGGTGAAGCACATGATGTCATTTAATCATAGAAAGAACCAGTGTGGCATGCCTGATGCTGTGAATTCAGCAGGCTTGCTGTTGTAGCCATGCCTGTGGATAACTGCTGACTGGGAATGTTATCATCGGTTGGCCCTGTTCACACAGAATCATAGAATCAGGTTGGAAAAAATCTCTAAGATGATTGAGTTCAACCATTAACCTAGAACTGCCACAAACCCATGTCCCTAAGTGCCACATCTACACATAATACAGGTATTTTTTTCATATTCCAAAATGTATTTTGGACTAGATCAATGTTTCTATAACATTCTGTAGATGTGACCTCCCTCAGGGTCCACCTGTCTCCCTGGGAGTTTTTTGTGTAAGCTATGTACTCATCTCTCCAGCCAAGGACCGGGGAACTACCAGCTGGTGGCAGCAGCAGCTTCTCCAAGATCAGAATGTGAGGACTTCATCTTAGTTCCTGGTGACACTGTATGAAAGTAAGCAAATACACACTCCTCATTTTATAGAAACTGAGCCATTATCACTAACCTTGCAACTAATCTAACTATTTTTAAAAGAACTTTCCTTCGCTAATCCTTTGATACCTTTTGAATTTTTTGCTTAGTAGTTTGGGGTTTGTAATTGGCACTGAGAAACAAGAAGCTAAAACATGTCTCTCACTGTTGTGATGACCAGGCTGATGTTAAGGTTTTAGGATAAAGGAGGAAGAGTTCATTGCCCATAAATGCATTGCAAGTGACCTTTCTTATGGCTGTGCACTGTAAAGAGGAAAATGAAATATGGTGAGAATTAAGGGAATGTAAAGGTAATGGATTGACTGGAGTCAAAGAAAAACTGTTGAGCTGGCATCAAAGAGGAGTGTGTGTTGTTCTGGGATTCAGGTGTGATCTTATATCATCTTATACAAATATAAATACTCAAAATACATCACTGAGTGCCATCTTCAGTCACATCAACCTGTTCTTTTAAAGCTGCATCACTCTGGCAGCACATATTTTTAATCTCTTCTACTAACATATCCTTCTTTTTTTATCTCTTCATTCTTTGTCTGCTTCTCTGGATTTATGTAAAAACTCCTTATCATTGGTCCCTCAGCACTTTGTACATTGTACTATATCATGTTCCTGTCACTTCAGGAGAGCAAAAGGTCTGTGATGCTATTTAAAAACTTCAGGATCCAAAAATTATTTCACGGCACCATAAGGTTTTTGAGGCTAAGTTTCTGAAATTCCAGCATTCTGCCTTTAAAGTCTAGCTAAAGTTGGTGTCTCTTTGTTAATTTTGTGTGGTTTACACCAACATCCATCTGTTGCTTAGATGATCTACAGTGCTTTTGCTGATCCAGAGGTTAATCTGGTGCTCTGAGCAGGTAGCAAGAGACATTTGTGTGTCCTTTTGGTGCTGTGAACCAGAGTACTGGAACACCTGATGTGCTGCTTTCAGGCTCAGCTGCTGGGCACTGACAAGTGAGAGAGGTCTGGCAGCAGCCTTCAGCTTCATGAGGGATGGACTGCAGCTGAGGCAGGAGACCCCTCAGACTTTTCCAGGGGTAAAGAGACACCCATGAACTGGATACTCTGCAAAAAAGAGGCTACCTAGGGCTCAGATTCATATTGTTTTCCCCCAGTTAAAAGCAAGATTGTTGCAAGGCCTCACCAATGGCCCTGGCTCTCAGGTTATATGTAGAAGCTTAGAAAAGTTCATGATCTCAGGCCTTTAAAAATTCTAGTCATAACTGACAGAAGTCACACAAACAAAAATTTTTGTATCTAAAGTAGAGGGACCGTCAGATATTTGCCATTCCTCCAACCATTCCATGGAATACAGCTTCCTCACTGAGCAGTTACAGATTTACTTCAAAGATGATATTGTAGGACCAAAATGTGGCCAGATGTCCAGGCTGAAGGTGGAACAAGGTAAAGCATGCATTGTACTTTTATTTGGGAAGAAGTTTTAAGTGACTTCTGCCCTGTACTGGCCACATCTTGAATTTGTGTATGAGTGCAAGAATTTAAAAATACTTTTGTGTGTATGTGAGAAGGTCACCTCTGACACAGAGTTCTGTGATTCATACTTGTTGGATGCAAATGTCTTTTAGTCAGTAAGTAGCAATACATGGAAATGAACACCCTGAACATAAAAAGCTTCTCCTAAGCATGTCCAGTGCTGTGCAGACTTAAAATCAGACAGACAACCACATTCTCCATGGCTATTGTTTACCTCACTCATTCTCAAAAGCTATCACTGTGATACAATGGCTATTCATTTACCCAGGTATCCTCTGCATTTAGCTGGGCTTATCATGTCTGTTGAGTGGAGGTCACCTCAAGGATGTTGTTAGTATCTAAGTCAGTAAAAGAGATCAGCATTGCCAGATGGACTTCCAACACCAAGGAGAAGGTAATTTCAAAGGATGTGTTAACAGGAACGTAGGAATCACACATATACCTTTATAAGTTTAAATATTTCAGGAATGAACAATTTTATGTCTTTCTTCATCCTTGCTGTTTGTTGCTGAAAATGCCTTTCTTCTGAATGTCCTTCTAAAAATAAATGGTGTTGTCACTTTGGAGGATGAAAGGAGGCAAACAGAAAATGAACAGTCAAATGTGCCCAGTGAGATACTAGTAAGCATCAGGACAATTCAGGCAAAAGATGGGGAGATTAATAAATAGTTTGCCTGTTGAAAAAGTGTGTTTGCAAAGTGGCAAAGAATTAGCTAAATATAAGTCCATTTGATTCTAGGAAGGAGGCTGTGTCCTGTGCTATAAATGAAATCAATGGAGCCTACCAAGCCAACCTAGGTAAATAACTCCTTCAAAAGAATTCCAGGCCTAGAGGCTGACCTAATCCTGAGTATACCAGCAGGATAAATGAACCCTAAGATTCTAATGCCACCTATAACAATTTATCTTCAGACCTGCAGAGGAAGGCAAAAAAAGATCAGTAGAGGATAAATCATGCATCAGGAAGAATAAAATAAAATCTTTCCCAACTCCACTGAAAGCCCTGAGGCATGGAATTATTATAATGCAAATTGACAGTCATCTAATCTATTTTCTCACACACTTGGGGATACTGACACACCAGATGCCCAGGGAGTCATAATATAAGCTTAATTTTCTCTCTTCAGGCATTTTCCTATTCTATTGTGTTGTACAATTATGCCCAGAAACTTCTCAAGCTCCTTGCTACCAGACTGCAAGCTATTCCTTCCAGTGCTCAGGAGAGTATTCAATTGCTTCCTTCATCATATACCTGGAAGCCTTTAGATTTCCAGTGCAGTTGTATTCAGGATTACTCACTGTACTGCCATTTGATCATGTGATGAAGTCAATATCCCTCTCTGACATTTACTTCTCAAATATATTTATTAAGTGTTATCACAGCCCTATTTAGTCTTTGCTGAACTATACTAAACAAGAAAAAATCTTTTAATTCTCCTACAAAGATAGGACTTTTGTTCCCCTAATCATTCTAGAAATGCTTCTGTGCACTTGTTTAATTTAGGCATTAAAATTCTGGTGCATTTAAATGGAAGTAAACAATACACATATGAACTTTTTGCTGAACCAAAGGTAACTCTTTTTTTGCAAATCAGCAAAACCAAGAAAACCACTGGCCAATATTATCCTACCAGAAAAAATAAACAAACGACAAAAACCTTCCTGCCAGCCCCAGTATCAAATTGGTACTGCAGTGGGAGTTCAATCTCCAGCTAGTGGCAGATGCTTCTCTACCACAAGAAGAGACTGAGATGCTCTTCATCAACTGCACCCTGCTCCTCATGGAGCTGAGGGCTGCTGCCAGACCTGAGCTTTGCTGTCCTGTGTCACTAATAAGCCTGAAAGCTGCTCTCCAACTGAATATATAGGAGAAATATCTGCCAGAGTTCAGTCTGTTTTGCATACCCAGATGCCTCTCTAATTTGAAAGTCATTGCATCAGTCTAGGATGTCTTTATGCCCTGTAAGTGGATCAACCAGTCCTGTTCCAAGACAAGAACAGGAGAGCCTTGTCTGGTAGATGGCAGGTAAGTTCAGTGTGACTCCCGCACTTGGCCAACTGGTGAGAAGGTATAATAATGAACAAAGTTAATAGATATGTTTCTAGTATTTAAGATACTAAGGAACAGAAATTTATTAGGAATGTGTAAAGGGAGATCATGGATCAAACTTGATCTTTTTTTTTTTTTTTCAGTCAGGGAATATGTGGATAAGGACAGTCTAGATACAGGGGAAGTCTCCCCTGCAAGATGTTTTACTACCTGTTTTCCCTCAAGACTTTGTCACAGACAGGTAGAGAAATTATAAAAGAAAGGCCTCATAAAATCAGGCCTGCTCTGCTAAATTAATAGCTGGCCTCTTACTTCTTCTAAGTGCAGCTAAGTACTTTGCAAGTTGCCACACAAAAACAATCTTGGAATGAGAACTCATTAAAACAACAATCTATTCCTCGGGTTAAAAACAAGTGCACCTATATAAGCAATAAGATCTGTCCCAGGAGAATCAGTAGAAGAAGTATGTAAACTACAGATGTGCAAAATGTCATGTACTGACCAATGTGAATGTATTGTTAACCAATTAGATCTGACACAGTGCCTTCTGATAATGTTGTAAAATACAACCCGTACAATAAAGATCTGGCATTTTCCTGCATGAAGAAAATGGAGTGTCAGCTCGTTTATTACAGGAGACTTGACTTCAAGGCATCCAGAGTCCATACTGGACTAACCAAATAACTTGCTTGCTGAGGAAGCCTGGGTATGAAAAAGAACAGTTTGCTCCATCACTTCAGCTTTTTAACCCTGCAGACAGCATGGGCACAAACTGTGATGAATTTCACTACTTTCAGCACCACCAGAGCAGCACCCTGTGGCAGCAGAACCCTGTTTGGCCAGGCACAGCTATTACACCTTCCTCATCACTGAAACAACTTTCTTATAATTTCTTCATTAATCTTGTACCATTTCAGAAGGCCACAGAGGGGATGCTTGGCTCTGGCCCACCTTTGCAGAGACCTTGCTCTTTTCTTTTGGCTTCACCACTAGGTAGATACCTCAGTTATGAGAGACAGGTAAATAACTTCCATAATGTTAAATTAATGATCACAGCTCCTGCTGCCACCTGCCACAGGAACACCATGCAGAGACCTTTCAGTTTAAAACATTAATGTAGCTGACAAAAAGGCTCACGTTGCTGATTGGCAGTGTGGTTCAGTTCTGCATCTGTGCCACACCACCCTGCCTTACCTTAGGTATTCATCCAGAGGTGACCACTGAGCACCTTGTTTCACCTGACTGCCCATGGGGACTGAAGCTGCAGGCGAAGATTCTGTGACTGCCAGTTTTTGCACCAGAGCAGGAACAGTCTTCCAAGCTGTCCCATCAGGTTTCTCAGTGCCCTGTTCCATATGCTGATAAGAATTTCCATGTCTGCCTTAGCTTCTTCCCCTGCAAGTCCTGCTGGAGTCACTTTCTGATGAAGCACAGATTACTTTGTTTCCTGGAAGCCACGAGATGTCTGGATGCAGTTTGTCTGCATTTCAGAAATTTCCCAGCTCCATGGATGGGCCATCAATAGTTCAGGGGAGTGGCATTTCTGCCACACCAGAAAGCTACTAATGGAAGGCTTAGACACAGTTTTCAATAACCTATAAACTGGAGGTTTCTTCAACTGCTCAGGCAAATGTAGAAGGTAGAAGATGAATATTGGATGAACAGAACAATCTTTGACACTTCAGCCTCCACCCACTTCACATTCGCCTGGATGTCTGATCTCCAGGGAAACACTCTGTCAACAGTACTTCACAATACAGATCTCAGGGGCAGGGCATTTAGCAAGACCCAGCTGGGTATCTGCACACAGGAGAAGATCAGAGCAACTCAAAGGGTTATCACACTTGGATTGGCAAGGTCAACAGGACAGAGGGCAGGAGCAAACAAGGACAGTGTTGTGGCACCTAGGCCTCCCAGGCCATCACTGACAGTTTGCTCACAGCCCTTCATTTTCTCTCTGTTCAAAGCAGGCTGATGGAGAAGCACTGGCTACCACACACAGGTCAACTCTGCCACTATCTCCTGACATTGCTCTACGGACTCTTCAGGGAGCAAGAGGAGATCCACCTCCAGATCCTCCACTGGGAAATGTATTATGGAATATAATGCTGCTATGCACACACACTGCTTATTGCTTTACATCCTCCGTACAACACATGTAATCACACTTTGTGCCCTGCCTTCACTATTCTTCAATCCAAAACATTTCTTGTAATTTTTTTTTCTTTTCCAGTCTCTGAAGGTAAAGATGATGGGAACAGAGATTCTGGGAAGCAGCTGCTCCTTCCTGTGTTACAGAGAGTCCCAAGACGGCAGACCTACTAGGTCTAGAGGGGAGGGATGGGATATGTATATCTGCTGTACTGAAGAAAGCAAGATGGTCCCGTCATTCCCAACACAACAAACACCAAAATGTGCACACACACACACACACACACACACATATATATACACGTTATACACTTACAACTATTTTAACCATGTTTATATATCGATTTTTATAGACATTACATATGTGATTATACGTATTTAGGCAGGTAGGTGTAACTATATACGCACATGCACTTACATGCCATCGTGTCCTTACACATGCCCACAGAGCTGTCGTGTCTCTGCGTTAGGTGCGGGCTCTGTCCGTGTGCACACACGTGCGCGGAACTGCCGCGGTGTCGTTTCCCGGCCGTGTGGGCGCCCACACGCGCGCACACACACACGTAAGTGTGCAACACCTGCCCACGCACCCGCGGGTCCGTCCCGGCGCCCCTCCCCGCCGTCACCGCCCCCGGCCCGCCCGGCCGGCGGGGCCGCTGCCGCAGCGCGGGGCGGAGCGGAACGGGACGGTCCCCGCGCTGCCCGCCGGCCGCCGCCCCGCCGAGCCCCTCAGCGGCGGTGCCGCCAGGAGCGCGGGGAGCGCGGCGGGGCTGTGGCGGCGCTGCCCGGGCGGGCGGCCCCTCTCCCCGAACAAAGGGCCGAGCGCGCTGCGGGCCGGCGCGGACACAGTGGGGGCTGCGCGGGCGGGCTCCGACCCCCCCGCCCGCCTCGGGGGGAGGCGCCCGGAGCGGCGCGGGGCCCGGCCCGCCGGGAGCCGCCGGGGATTGGCTCGGCCGAGCGCGATCCGAAGGTGCCGGGGAAGCCATCTGCAGCGCAGGCGGTTTCGCCGCCGCTGTGCGGGGGGAGGGAGGGGGCTCTCCCGTGCGGGAGGCTGGGGGATTTTTTTTTTTTTTTTTGCCTTCCTACCTTTCCCCCCCGCCACCACCCTCCTTCCTTTTCACGGGATCATGGCCACGGCGGCGGGGCCGTGATGTCCGCGGGAGCAGCCCCGCTGCGGCAATGCTGCCCGCCGCAGCTCTAGGCAGGGGAGGCGTTTGAGCGGCGGCCGCGCATCCTCCGGCACCGCGGCGGCACCGCCGCCTCTCCGCGCCCGGACCGGTGGAGAGGCGCTTCGCCGCCCGCCCGCCAACAGCACACCCGCCGAGCCGGGCTTTAAATTGATAATAACGACACTAGAGCCCCACCGGCGCTCAGAAGCAGGAGGGATCGCAGAGCCGCGCACAACATGGCCACTCTGCTGCGGAAAATCGGGCTGATCCGGCTGCACAGCCGGGACACGGAGGACCCCAAGCACCACCACCACCGCAGCAGCAGCCAGCAGGGCTCCTCACTCCGCGGCAGAGGCAACCAGAAGAACAGCAGCAACAAGCCGCAGCCGCAGGGCCCCCCCGGGGGCGGCTGCAGCAGCAGCAGCAGCGAGGGCAGCCCCGGGGGCCACAAGAACAAGAAGGCGCCGGAGCCGGCCAAGCAGCCCCCGCAGCAGGCGCGCTCGGGAGTCGGCCGGGAGAAGCCGCGGGAGGTGGGAAAGGAGCCCGGCGCCGGCAAGGAGGCGGCGCAGCGGCCCGGCCCCGGCTCCGGCCCGGGGTGCGGGTCGGGGCCGGCGGCGCTGGTGCCCGCGGGCCGGCAGCAGCACTGCACGCAGGTGCGGACCCGGCGGCTGATGAAGGAGCTGCAGGACATCGCGCGGCTCAGCGACCGCTTCATCTCGGTGGAGCTGGTGGACGAGAGCCTCTTCGACTGGAACGTGAAGCTGCACCAGGTGGACAAGGACTCGGTGCTGTGGCAGGACATGAAGGAGACCAACACGGAGTACATCCTGCTCAACCTCACCTTCCCCGACAACTTTCCCTTCTCGCCGCCCTTCATGAGGGTGCTTAGCCCCCGCCTGGAGAACGGCTACGTCCTGGATGGCGGGGCCATCTGCATGGAGCTGCTCACCCCCCGCGGCTGGTCCAGCGCCTACACGGTGGAGGCCGTCATGAGGCAGTTCGCCGCCAGCCTGGTCAAGGGGCAGGTAGGGCTCCCTGCTCGGGGAGGAGCACACGCACCCATCGCTCGGGATGCGGGTCTGAGCGGTGTTCGGGTGGGAACCCCAAAGGCGGCCAGCCCGCGGCTGTCCGCCCCCAGGCCCGGTCCTCCCCGAGTACCTGGTGTCACCGGTGGGGCGAAGGCAGGGACACACGAGTTTGGCTCCGGGGTCCCTTCTCCGGTAGGTGCGGCAGAGGTGCGGGGCAGCTTAGAGGGACGAGGAGCACATGCATCCATCGTGTCCCTCCCGCCCAGCTTTTGTCCCTGTGCTTGGCTCTGCTGCCTGTGGCACGCCAAGATATCGTGCTTGTTACCCCTGATGGGCACCTCCTTCGCCCCACAGCAAAAGGGGCTCTCCGGGCTCCAGTGGGGTTTGGGATTGGTGCCTCCTGCCCTTCACCAAGCAGTCGGCCATACTCGCTGGTCCCTTGCGTGCAGTGCTGCCGCTGGCGGAGGGCGCGACGCTGGAGCTGCTGCCCCCAGGTCTTTGTCTGTGCTGTCCCGCATAGCATCCCTCCGGGGACGAGGGGCGAGCCCGGCTTTGGGGCTTGGCACACTGCGCTGAGGTGTGCCGCGGGGTCACGCCGCGAGTCGCTGCCCGAGCTGCTGGGCAAACTTGTAGAGGTTTCAAATCGTCCGGCCCGAAAGGAACAAGTCATTTGGGCTAGGTGCTGCAGCTGCAGCAGCCAGACGGCTCCTGCCAACTCTCCTCTTCAAAGGAGGTGATCGGTTCTCCCGGCAGAGGATCTAGTCTGACCTGGATCGATGCATTTTATGCTGCTTTTTTTTTTTTTTCCCCTTTTTCTCCTGCAGAATATCCGTAGAAAAGAAATATTTCATAAGCAGTTTTTAATAAATGGGCAAATAGTGCTGGTAGGCAGTAGCTCTTTATGCCTTATATTACCCTTTGTATTGTAGTGGGCAGTGCACAAATGGCTGTGACAGGGTGGTTTTCCTGTTCGCGAATGCCCTTGAACTCGGGGGACATGCACAGCTCCGTGTCTGTCAGGAAATTATACTAAGTAACTTCTTAAATTTCTATCTTCGGAAGGAGGTGGGGAAAGAGTAAATAATAACCTACTTTTTATTTGCTTGAAAATGTGGTTACTCCTGTTGCTTCTGTGGAATTGCTTGCCTGAGCAGAAGTAAAGGCTTGTTTCTTCTTAAGACTGAAATTTTGATTTTTCAACAGGCTCTTTTGTAAGTGGCTTGTCCTCCCTTTAACCTATTTGATTTGGGCCTACTGCTCCTTTTTTAAAAATCAGATAGTGTTTTTCTCTGCACTTCATTTCAATAGGTCAGTTTCCTAGGTCACCTTGGGATATAAAAAAACATCTACCAAGAAAAAAAAGAAAGTTTTAATTAACACAGAGGCTGAGATATGTTGAAGTTCTGTAGCTGCTCTTACTGCATTACACTGTTTGTTAACCTGTCAGTTTTTAGAGAGGCCGTAGTTCTTGTTATTTGTTACAAAAATTAAGAAGTACAATTCTAAATTCTCTCATTTTGTAACAATTCAGCCTCTTTCTGCAGTGTTGAAGTTAAAGGGGTTCAGTGAATATTTACTGGGATCATAAAATGGCTCAGTGAAGAGAAGCACTGAATTGTTTTATTAGTAATAAATTCTGAGCTATATAATCTGACAATTTTCTTCCCTAAATCACTTATGAGATTTCCAGAAAGTCATAGCAGTTTTTGATTATCAGAGGATGTTCATGTGTGCATCATTAATAAACACATTTAAAAAGCAAGAGTTTCAATAACATTCTTCCAGAAGTTTGCAAAGTCAATTATGACAAAAAGAGAACTGGATTAAAAAAAAAAAAAAAGGCAGAAATAAACTGCTGACAGTAACTTAGTAGTTAAATTGATATAACATGGCACATGTCAACCTCTCAGATTGTTCAATCCAAGTGGAAAGGTTATTAGGCAGTGCAGCCAATACATTTATTTTCTGGGTTAGAGAGATCTTGCCTGTGATGGGTTTGCCGACCTGTCACCGTTGCTGGGTTCTGTGTCATGGGAGCCACGTTTCTGTAATTGCACTCCTCTCGTTATGTAATCCCCACTCCATTGCATAATAGGGCTCAAAATACGACTGGCGCTCCCCTATCCCTGTTTCATTTTACAGGTGATCCACTTTAGACCAGTTAGTTTTTAAAAATAAAAATGGAGCCAACGGAGCATCGAGGGCTGAGGTGCTGCATTCCCCAGCGCTGTGTGGCCAGGTTTGGGTGACTCCTGCCATGCCGTGGGCAGTCTTGGTGCCTGCAAGGAGCCATCCTGAACAAATAGCCATGGCTGTCACCAGGTTAATTGTGTAGGTTCTGTAAGCAGCCTGCAACCTGCAATAGCATGAAATATTCAAGGTGCGGTTCATCAGCAAGACTGGAAGGGTGAGGGTCATTCTCCATCGCCTCAGAATGAGTCTGCCTGAGCAAATGGAAGCAGCCATTGGGCTCAGGGGGAGATGGGGCACTGCATCCACCAGTGAGTCAAAGGGACCTTCCAGAGAAATGTCACTGGTTCCCAGCAGTGATTTAGCATGAAATCACCATGAATACTCCAGCCTGTGACGCATCCAAGAGTGCGCCTGGCTGGCACGGGTGCCAGTGTGAGTGGGCAGGGCTGAGTGTTCTGCTGGCACACCTTCCTCCCTGGGGCAGTTCAGGGGATCGAACCAAGGTGGCTCATTTCGTTGGACATTTCTCATCAGTCCCATTTTGCTGAGCTAGCTGTGGCACTGTCATTCTCTGCTGGTTCTTAGAGGAGAAACAGCACTTCTTGGTCTCCTGGTAGAGCTAGTAGTAGCTGTGAGCATGTATGACCTTCTGTTTTTTGACAAAGCAATCCAAAAGCAGATAAAATTAACATTGAAAATGCATTCTCAGTTAAGATTCTTGACAAACTCAAAAGTTTTTTCATGGATTTCACAGATCTTTTAGCAGAGTAGAAGAGAAATTGAGATAAGTCATTCTGACATCTCATGGGATGTCACTCAGGAGTTGTGTCTGTACAGAAACTTAAGCGTGCAACAGAGAAATTAAGAGTTAGCACTTTTCTGTTACTTTTCAGCATTGTACTTGTAAATGGCGAAACCTGTGTCCAAGTTCCCAGACCTGAGCATGCCTCCCAGGGCTTGGATTTTAAAGCACGGTTGCTGTTTCTCTAGATTTCACCAAGCAGGAACCATACGCCTCAGGTGACCTTGCTTGAGAGATGCCCTACCTTATGGCATTCACACTCTAGCTTCCCATCATGAATCTAGCATTTTATTTTTAGATTTTTTTTGTCTGTAAATAAAAATGTTCAAAATGGAAGAGAAATTACTTTTGTTTGAATATAACAATTCAACAGCCCCAAATTGAACTTTTTTTTCCCCCCAGTTTTCAAGGAAAAAATGTTAATTAACAAACAAGTTGGGGTTTGTTTGGTTGGTTGCTTCAGCTATTCAGCTGAGAAAATCAATTATTCACACAGCTCTAGTCGGTATCTTGAGGGGAATTCTCAGTACATCAAAGGCCAAAGACTGTTTATCTGTCTGGGATCCAGAATACTATTTTAAAAAACTTGGTGTTGTCCTTAACTCAACTGTAGCCTTGCTTTTAAAGGGATGACTTTGTACTTGCTTCCTGCACAGTCAGCTGCTCGCTGGCTCCTGTCATCACAGGCAAGAGCTTGACCCTGCTGAGCCAGCGAAACAGTCGCCGTAAGCCGCCACAGAGCTGGGGTGCCAGCCAGGGAGGTGGGGTAATGCTAATGAAATAATTTAAATACCAGTTGTTTATCATCCTGGAGGCAACTGTTTGACATGTCTGTCTAGGCAGAGCTTCCCTTGACTGTCTCTCTGTGTCTGTCCAGGCCATTGAGATGGTCCATGGAGCATTACTCCTTCTTAGC
Organism: Vidua macroura; assembly: GCF_024509145.1. Taxonomy (NCBI): domain Eukaryota; kingdom Metazoa; phylum Chordata; class Aves; order Passeriformes; family Viduidae; genus Vidua; species Vidua macroura. The sequence goes on along the minus strand of NC_071571.1, from coordinate 83,934,924 downwards.
CCTTTAAAATGATTTATTCATCATTTCAGAGAGAGGTTTAAAAATTAGTCAATTGCTCTCCACTTCCAGATAATGGTGTCATTGTCATAATAATATCAATAATTGAAGGAAAGAAGGAAGGAGGAATGGTACTGGTTGTAGGGGAGGGGTGTCACAGCAGGACGTTCATCATGGCTCTCCTTGAGTGATAATGCACACAGATGAGACCAGTGCCCAGGTTTCAGGGAGGAGGAACCTCTCTCATTTGAAAACATGGTAGATGATGTGGTCCCAAAGGAAAAGGGGCGGACTTTGTCCAGAACTAAGAGAGGGTTTTGTGTCTTCTAATAGATATGTTGTTTCTCACTGGACAGAATGGTTTGATGGACATTTAAAAGAGGACAAAGCTATATACACCAGTGTCCAAGTAATGTATCAAGGTTTTGGTTTTTTTTTTCTTTTTTTGAGAACAACAAACAGAGCTGCATCTGATGTCTTGGGGACTTCAGATGTAAGCTTGCAGTAGTGCTGACCAGTAGATGCCTTGTCCTCTTTTTTACAAGTCCCTTGTTCTGTCCATGGAGGCTGGGGACTGGACTGCCAGACAAGGCAGCTGTCAGGTAACTGTCAGCTCTGCAGATTGTCATGAAAAAAAGGTCCTCGTTTTGAGGGAAGCACTCCCTTGTTCTTTCAGTGAATAGGAGGAGCATAAAAATTTTTCAGGATTCTTGCAGAGAATAGAAGAAACATAGAAATTTTGCCAGGACATATTACAATAGGAACAGTATACTCCTAATTCTGAGTATTGTTGCTGTTGTGGGCTTCTATATAATGATTTAAATAAAAATCAAAAGATAGTTTATAGTAAAGCTTTACTTTTGTATCAGAAAAGTTCCTGAATTCAAATAAAAGTTGTTGGTGTCTTTGATCCCTACATTGTAACGTCAGAAATACCTCAGTGGAACCCTCTTTGTTTGCTTCAAATGCTGTGTGCCCTGTATGACTATTGAATGGATTTGTCTCTCCATTTTAAAGATTCAAATATCCTAGCTGAGTTTTACCAGATTAAAACAGCAGAAATTGGCTTGTTTTATGGCAAACAGCTAGAGAAGGTAGCTGTTAATCATAGTCTAAATTACTCCCTCTTCATCCTTCCAAACAAAAGTGTGATGGCAGATGGGACTTGCACGGTGTCCAGGAGGTCAGCAGACTCCGGGTCTTTCAAATATGTATAGCAGAAATTAATTGCAGATCCATGGGTTTTCATACTCCAGATGCTGGGTTTGAGCAGTGTAGCCATGAATAAATTAGCTAATCTCAAAGGCTGCAGAAATGTACAGAGAGCACAGTGGTCTCTGAATTATCTGGAGCCATTGTGTCCTATTAGGACCTTAAAAAATTGAATTGTTTTACTTTTTGCTTTTGATTAGTTGCCTGAGAAAGCTATGATGGTTATCCTCAAGAGGGGAAATGTTGCTTTAGGTCCATGGGTGAAAAACATTGAGTCATATACAAGGATGACAGAGGAGACCAAATCTGTGTTAGGGCACTTGTTTCCCATGAAAAGGTATAAATGCTGGGCCAAAGAGATAACAGAATATTGTTTGTCTACAGAGGAAAATCAGATGTATTGGCCTTCTAAGATGTCTCTTTCATTCCATTAGAGAAACATAGGATTGGAAGCTGAAGTTTAAGTGGGAGCATATGTATTGAGATGCTGGACCTGATAAACAGGCTGGAAAAAATAATTGTTAATGTGTACTCTGATAAATTGATGTTCTGACCATCCACTATTATTATGTAAATATTCAACTGAGAGGAATGAAGACACCAGGATTCCAACTCATTGAAATAGGAGGTTGGTTTAATTCTTTTAAAAAGCAGAGGGACCATAATCTCCATTTTTCTCCTTCAAAGCATAAAAATGAAAATTTTAAAATACTTTCAACTATCCCTATTATTGTTAAAATAGTTATCAAATAAATGAAATCCCTAAATTAAGCCAAATACTAATTTTAAAACATGTTTTTATTCTTCTTGGCAATACTTAGCTGATCTCCTAAATAAAAATTTGAAAGAATTGTGGCTTTGGATTTTGTGAGAAAATTGAATTTGCTGAAAAGAGCAAGATTCTTCTTCCCTGAATTATATAAGAAGTGTTCATTTTCTTCAGTGTGAGTGTTCAGGCAGAGAGAACCATGTAGTATTGGGGTGCTTTGTCAGATAATTCTTTGAAAATTGTATTTTTTCAAATGCAGAAAGCCGTGCAGACATCACGAAGGGTGATGTCCTGAAGGAGTAACCTAAATAACCCACTTTCTATTGTGAGGAGGATTTACTTTTCCTTTTACAGGCTAGCCTTGAAAATATGCAGCTTTCCTAGCATCCACACATGGATTTCCATGCATGACCAGATACTTCAGACTGAAGACTGGTAACTCCACAGTAATTCAGCTCCTCATATCCTGGGAGTCTGATTGCCAGGCATGATCTGTGGCATGTCCCCCTGTGGGCATCTGCTCTCACAAAGTGGGACGGTGGTTAAGTAACATAATATTTACTGCGTTTCTTTTTCCCGTCTCAGCTCCTCTGGGCTGGTGGGAGTCAGTGAAGGGCTCTTCTTTTCCTTGACGTATTCAGTCCTTCACATGCAGTTTCCAGTTTTCTCTTGTAAATGCCAAAAAAGGTAATGCTGACATTCAGTGCAAAGGGAGATGGGCGGTGGGAGGATTGCTGGGTGCAGTTCCTCTGCAGTTAAACAGGGAGAACCTCAGATGCTGTGGTAGTTATGCTGGCTGAATGGCTCAAAGTGTGTCTTAACTGTAAGGTGCACAGGATCCAGTTGTCGCACTTGTAAATGGAATAGCAGGTTTCTCTTGGATGTCACTGTATTTTTTGAAAGTGCGAGGTCTGGTCTGTGTTGTACTCCACAGATCATTTCTGGATGCTGCTGGGCATTACACATTGGCCTTTAACTCCATCTGGAAACTGCAGTAACTGAGATCCTGGAAGTCTCAGGACAAGCTTTACAGGAACAATGTGATACTGTTACCTAACCCGGCTCACAGTGAAATGCACTGGGAATGGAAAGTACCTGAGCTAGGGAGAAGCGTAGGTGTGCTTTGATGAAAGTGAATTTGTAGTCTTTAGTGCTGTGCACAGAACAGGTAAGTAGGCACCAAACTACAGATGTTCAGGTGATTCCTCTTCTGAAACAGGATCAAGGTGCCAGTCTGATTTGCCCCGTTCCCATTAAAAGTCACGCTGAGGAAGGATACATCAGGCATGTCTGTCCCCAGCCACGCGTGGCAGATGCGTGCCTGGCTCATGCACGTGCAGAGTCTGCCCTTGGAAAATGTCTTTTTATCTGCTTCACGATCTTGTGCATTTTCTTTGTTTAAATCGATGATCCTCATCGATTTAATCCTTTGCTGCACAGTCTCTCCGAAACCCATGGAACTGCAGTGACTCCTTGATAGAGTTACAAGTCAGTTATAATCCCAAACCTGCTTTCAAAGATGAGTGAAGATAAACCCGAGGAAGGAAGACATAAGCCTGTGTTATGAAATGGCCCGGAGCTCAGATGCTTGTCATAGTCAGGCTTTATGAGCTGTGGAATGACTTGGTATTTCTCATGTTTCTAGGCTTGTGCTGCAAATGGTAACAAGCCCCCAGCTGCAGTGAGAAGGAGTTGTTTCCGTAATACATGTCCATGAAAAAACCAAAGCAACGCGAAAGATAAGAAATTGAAATTAGTTTTTCAAATTTTCTATGAATTTTTATAAATACTAGATTTTCTGTAAATTTGACAGTATTATTTCCATTAAAATATACCTGGCATCGAAGTGTTCTATAATTATTTGTGGGAGGACGTTGGAGCACTTAGCCTGTGAAACAGTGATCTGAGTTTATCTTCCAGGTTTTGCCACTGACTTCAAGTGTAGTCATGGGCAAGTCATATAACTTCACTATATTCCTCTTTCCCACACGTAAAGTACAGACAAATTTATAAATGACACAAAGGTTATTTGAGGATATGTGCTTGAAGCACTGAGAGGGCTCTCTGAGTAGATGTCCATGTGCATCAGTATGAAACATACTGCAGTCAAGAGATTGGCACATTCATATAAATAGCAGTAGAAAAGCACATCCACTTGTGACTCTGATCTTACTAAGTTTGGGTTTAACTCGATTAGATGTTCCCAGAGGCAACCTGCTTTTTACTTCTGTTTTGTTCTTGTTTTTTTTCTTTTAGCATTGTAAAACTTAGGGGAATGTGAAGGTAGGCATTGTTGTGGTGCCTTTGCCTTTACAGCCTGTCACAAAGGATGTTTGGGTTGGCTTTGCTTTGGTTGGGTTCACACCCATGACTGTGTTTGACTTGGGTGGCTTCAGGTTCCTGATGTGGAGGATCTGTGGGCTTATGCAGAGTTGCTGTCATGTTCCCATCCTTCTCACCTGGACTGGCCCTCAGGAACTCTGCCAGTGCCTGATTCCACAGAGGGGTACTCCAGGGAGCTCAGCAAAAGACTGAGAATACATAGCAGAGAAAACATCCCTCTGTCACCTAGACAAGTAAGTGCACTTCTGATGGCAGGGAACAGGGACTGTCTCTTTTGACAGAAGCCCACCATGTTGTCATACCTTCAGCCCTGGAGATGCTTGAGTCACCAGTAACGTAGCCAGCCACCCAAATTTTCTTATTCTTTTGCCAGCACAGAGTTTGTCCCACCCAGAAAATGCAGGGAGGGAGTTTCTTAACCCTCATCTGTGCTGAAATCACACTGCCAGCTCGGTGCTGACTTAGGGAAAGACGAGGGAGAGCAGCACAGTGCTCTGTAGCTGTCAGACAGAGATTGGGGCTGTAAGCGTTTGTATCGATTAAGAGCTACTGGCACCAGGCTACTGGCACAGACAAATGAGCATGAATAATTACTCAGCTGCAACTCAGATTTCTTTTTCCTGGACAAAGAACAGTTATGCTCCCAGAAGGCACAATTTAAAGGATGCTTTAAAGTTAGAACTTGCTATGTTTTCACTTCTCTTATGGATAATTCTTAAAAAGGAGACCAAAAAAGGCATGGAATTCCTGCTTTGTAAATTACACATTTGCAGGAAAACCTCCTTGTTTTAATTCACTTATGCAACAGCATTATGAGTATTTGTCTGTATCACTTTCTATACTGCTTTATTTTAGCTATAGCTAATAATCATATACAGTGCAATATAAATTGTGTGCAGTTTTTGAGACATGATTAACTGTGCCTCATCAGTAGATGAAGGAAAAAAATTATAAACCGTGTAATTGGGGGGAGAGACTGTGTATATTGCGCTCTAACAGCGATGTTGTGACACATTGCAATCACTGCACTGAGAGCATGACAGTACTCACTTCAGCATCACTCTGCTTTTGAATGTGTCTCTAAAGCCAGTGGAAATATTTTCCTCTGAAAGCTTGTTTAAATATTCTAGGATGAGGCTGGTTCAGGCTTAAGCACTGAGTGCCTCTGTTCCTTATCAGAAAATGTTTGAGTATGTTTGTATAGAATAGTTGGGGCCCAAAGCTGTTAGTCACTGGCACATTATGGAACATGTTACATACTGGAAACTCATAGCATGCTTCAGTGTTTAGGAAATTCATGGATTTTGTGTCATACATGGAGAAACCTGGCACAACAGACTTGGAAAATGGGCATATCGTTGTGGGTCCTGTCCATGGTGGGATCGCCATAGATGCTGTGCCTGGCATAGTGACTCTCTGCAGTCTTTTGTGTGCTTCTCTCTCTCTGCTTGTTTTCCGTCTCTTGACATTTACCTAGGGTTGGGTCAGCAGAACCTGCTGTAGAGATCTGTTAAGAGATGGAGACAGAAAAGGAAATTGCAGCCATCCATGTGTCCTTACGCTAGCTTACATGATGGGCCAAGGTTAGCCCCACGTGCAGAAGGCTTGTGCGATTTGCCCTTGGGAGACCAACCTGGAGTTATTTGCATTGCCAGGACGAAGGAAAGTACACAGGGCTGAGGAGATTGCATTAAGAGCTGTGCTAACAACACGAAGGTTTGCCTGCTTCTGAGTCTCTTAGCTGTGCACTACTGGAAATTTACACAGCTTTTTGTTCGCTGGTCCAGGTAAAACGCCTGGATGTGACTGAAGGTTTGCTGTGACACCTCAGAGATCCACAGCACAGAAGCTTACATTGTTTCCACAATAACATGAGGCCTGTAAGGGCTCATGGCTGTGTACATTAAAGCTCTGAAAATCTGGGACCTAATAAAGCAGGGAGTAGCATCAGGAGTGGACTGAGCACAACCTTGAAGGGTTCAGGACCTGGCTGTGCAGTGCCACAGTGACCTGTGTTGGCAGTTCATCTCCAAGCATCTAAGCTGGACTTGGAGAGCACCACATGTCCCTTTCAGCCATACTTTTGGTGATTGTATGATCCTGTGGAAGATTGACCTCTGTTACATAGCCCTGTCCTCCTAGGGAGTGCCAACAGGACACACACAGAAGCATACCTGGTACTGTCCTAAAGTCATTGGGTTTGGATCTGGGAGTTACTATCATTTATTTGACAAGAGAGGGAACTCCGTTTGCCCAGAGAAATCCTCTTGAGGCTGTCCTGACTCGGGAAGGACCAGAAGAAATGGCAAGATTGATTGTCATGACACCATAGGCCAGCTGTGGGTAAGGTAAATATATGGTCATAGTGGGCTCAAGAGTTTCAGGCTTTATATTTTGTTTCTGTAGAGGACATAACTCTGTCTTCGGACTACTTTGTGATCTGGTGATGCTGGGGAAGAATTGACATGGCACATTGCTGACAGTGGTACTGACAGATTTTAAAGGGCTAATAGTTGTTGAGTTGGATATTTTTGAGGATATGCTTCAGTGTCACAGAACATTATGAAGGGGAGATGTGTTCACAGAGACTACTGTGGCATCACTTGGAAGTAAAGAAGCTGCCAGATTTGCCCACAGAGGTCCATAGATGTGAATGCGTCATGTTTTAACCTCAGCTGCCAACCAAATACTACACAGTCACTCCCTCACCTCATCCCCTGGCTGGCTGGGGAGGAGAATCAGAAAAAATGAGTAAAAACTTGTGGGTTAAGATAAGGAGTTTGATAACTGAAACTAAGTGAAATAGAATACTAATAATAATAACAAACACCCCAACTGTAATTAAAGACAGAGAGACACAAAAAAAACCCACAAGAAAACCAAGTGATGCACAATACCATTACTCACCACCCACTGACAGATGCCCAGCCCCATCCCCAAGCAGTGATTGGCCCCTCCCAGCCAACTCTCCCTAGTTAATGTACTGGGCATGATGTTCTATGATGTGGAACGTCCCTTTGGCCCGTTCAGTTCAGCTGTCCTGGCCATATTCCCTCTTGGCTTCTTGTGTGCCTGCGCACTGGTAGAGCACAAGGCACTGTGAAAAATCCTTGGCTTAGTGTGAGCATTGCTCAGCATCAACTAAAACATAGGGGTGTTATCAATATCATTCTCATGCTGAATTCAAACCACCACTTCTACTAGAAAGAAAATGAACTCTATTACAACTGGAACCAGGACAGGGGGACAAATCATGAGATTCACCTTGGGTCATTTGCTGAACGTGGCAGGAGGGAGTGGTTGGTCCCTCGGTACAGCTGGGGTCCTGAGAAGGCTGCCCACAGCAGATCGTGTTCCAGGAGGTCTTTCTGCCCGCCATTATCAGGGTTATAGACTGGATGCTTACCAGCTGTTTGTGCAGGCTCATTAGTTTGGGCAAAGCCCGGATGAGTGGCATGCGATCGCTCACTGTGCCACGCAGGCTGGCCACAGCAGGAGCACGAGCGAGGGAGGAGGCTGAGCGCAGCACACGTCCCCCTGCGCTTCAGCGCGGCTGCATAAAAACCAGTTGGGTGCTGTGGCATTGCTTTCACCTTTCATATGTTTCTAGCTTGTTAAAATTATATCTTGATAAGTACATGAAGTCACAGCAGATGGTAAAATCTGAAACGTTCTCTCCAACTCTTTAATTAGGTTTTCAGTTATTCCTTTATGAAAGGCACTCTGCGAGTGTCTGAAAGTATTGCGAGTATTTAAATAAGCTCCTGGAGCAACTTCTCAGAGCCGAAGTCGACAGTGATGTCTTTATGAAAGGCTTTCTTGGGTTTTTGCTGTTGTGTTTAACCTCTTGTGGAATGTTTTGATCTTGTTCAGATACCAGTTTGATATCTTTCCTTGATGTGGTGCTGGACACATAAAAAGTTGGCCATGCAAATGATCTGTATTCCTTACCCCAGCAGTAGTGACACATGTGGTTTGGGGATTGGTCAAAATGCAGTTGTGCCCAACAGAGCTGTGGACAGCACATATTTACATACTGTATTTACCATCACTGCCATGTTTACATAATGCAGCAGCTCACAGGCTCCTGTCCAGAGTTAAAATGACTGCATGTTTAAGTAGCAGGCTGAAAATAAACTGTAGTCAGGGCTGGTAGCGGTGCCTGGTAAAACATTTGACACTTTCTTCTATAATTGCGTCCAAAATGACATTTTACTTAAATTTGGGAAGAATTTTTTGAGAATGGCAAAAAACTAAAAATCAGTAAGACAGTAGATACCACCCAAGTATATGCTTGAAAACATCTGAAGTTGGTCAGCTGAAATTCCAGCCTTCTTTCTTTTTACCCCAGGTTTACTTGAGGCAGCAAATAGAGAATCTTTCAGTCTAGGACATTAAATTTTATCCAAATTATAAACAGCTGACAGGATGTTGGTTAATAAGAGACAGTGCTGACCATGCCACCCATAGTTCCTGTATAAGCATAGAAATACATGGACTGCAGCAGGGTAGAATTAGCTGGCCTTTGATGGTGCAGTTCACATACAACCTCTATATGGTACCAGAGTGGAAGTCGATTTAATGATCTGTTGCATTAATAACAGAAAGGTTTCAGAATAAACTCATGAAATTATGTTTCTTTCATCTGATATGGCTCCAGTAACATTTTACGTGATATGATGATCTTTACCGCATCATTATGACACCAGAGAATTCTTACGTTCCTGCTTTGAAAGCTGTGCATAGTCGAAACCAAACGTGAGCTGTTCACAATGCAAAAGTCCTACTTTTAGGTACAACTTAGTATTATTATTTTGTAAAAGCTAAGTGAGATGTGAATCATACTGTCCTAGGTGCTATGCATATAATTCAGAAAGTATCAAAGACTTAAAGGATAAGAAATAATGTGCAAAACACAGGAGATGACAAATGGATCTAATCCAGAAATTAGGAAGCAGAGTAAATTTATATTTTCTTTCAAAAGTATTTCATCAATGAGATTTTGAGGACAGCATTTTCTGTGCTGATTTAATCTTCTGTTGCACTTTGTTTTTTCTTTTCCTATGTTTCTCTGAGTGTGCTTCCAACAAAAGCTCAGATTAGGAAGAAATTACTAAATGTTTTGTAACAACAAAAATACTCCTGCAGAATAATTATGATTGATAATTATATATGATATAATTATGTATTATAATTATGGAATAAGATTTTAAAAATATGTTACCCAGCTTTATTTAATTATTCCATCTGTCACAACTAAAAAATGAGCATTTTTTAGTTAGAAAATTTATGATCGAGACTCAGTTGAGAACCATTCAGATCATCCTTATTTAGGACATATTAATTGCTGAATTTGTGTGGAGATGTAGAGGGTATCTTGCTGTTTGGTCTATCAAGGGAATTTAAAGAGGAAATAGATTTCTAGTCCGTAAATGGCAGCTAGGGAGAAAGGCAAGGAAAAGCATCGACAGGTAAAACAGATGTTTTGGGGAAAAACAAATGGGTATAAATTGACTGTGAGTAAATCGAGGTGGGAATTGGAGGATATTTGTAATCTTTGGTTAAGGTATGCTGTGAGAGAGAGCTCAAACTGCACCGAAAAATTATTTGTTGAGCAGGAGTAGGAAACAGCTTTTTGTTTCATGTGTCCATAGTTTTACTGTAACAGGAGCAGTGCTGAACACAATATTGTGCAATATTGTGACAGCTTTTTAGATAGAAATTGTTTGTCCACACTGCAGACTAATCTTACTCATTTTAGTCTGTAAAAGTAAATTTGATACTCTGAGGACAGATTTTGCTTTCTTTTTCCCCATTTCCTCCCTTTTCTTCTCTCCGTATACCTGACTATTTTCTCAGTATTTGTTGCATGCTATTGCAAATGCCAATTTTTGGTTTAAATTCCAAATTGACAGTAAAATCAGGAAAGTAAAAGATGATTTTTGAGCTAAAGAACATAAAAAAATGAGAACATACTAAGTTGGTTCTTAATAATTGTAACACTGTAATATGGTATCCGCTCATCAAATACAATTCAATATTAAAAAGTGCAGTCTGTCAAACAATTACTAAAATTAATAGACTAGTGACTTTAATAAACTTCTATTTTGTAACAAATCCAGTAGGCATAAATATTTTAAAGGTATTTATTTTATTTTAATTATTTTGTTTAAAGGTATTCATTGTTGTAGAGTGGTATTAATCTGCAGCTGTAATTCTTTCTTTTATCTCTGTTGGTTGGTAATTGACACAGACCAGTGTGAAAAATAAGGTAAGATATTGATAACTCAGTAAAAGTCTCTACTGCCAAACAAGGGTTTGAACTTTCATACAGCTGTGCAGTTAGAGGTAATATAATAATATAATAACAGCAGGGTAATAAAAATGCAGTATATGCAAATGGGTATGTTTTCATTCATTATCAAACTTGGCATGAAGGGGTAAAAAACAAATTAGAACTTTCGATTTAAGATGGAGGCAAGTTGGTTTAAGGCGCTCCGTTTAGAAGGGGCAGAGCTGTTCGTTTCTCACGAGTCGGTCGCGGGAAGAAGGACGGAGTGTGTCCCGCGGGATGGATGGCACCTTTGGTGTCCCTGCGCGGTGGCAGCGGGGGTGAGGCGCGGACAGCCCTGAGCGCAGCCGTGCCCGGGCAGTCGCTGTCTGCCAGCCCCCGGCGGGGCAGGAGGGGTGGGCAGGAGGGGCCTCAGCCAAGCATGGAGTGCCGGGGGTGTCCGGGAGCAGCCGAGAGGGAGGCGAGCCCGAGGCACGGCCGCAGCAGCAGCCGCGGGTTGCTTCAAGCGGGGCAGCGTGCCAGCACAGGGGCTCGCCGGGAAGGAACAGCCCCCCAGATGCCTTCTTTCTTTCTTGGTTTTTTTTTTTTTTTTCTTGGTTTTTTTTTTTTTTTTTTTCCATCTTCTTACCCGTTCACTGAATATCATTTTAAAACATCTCTGATAATGCATTTGTCTGTTCAGGTTTGGGAACTATGCTTGCTGGAACCTGTAAATGAATGCCTCTCGTCCTGATGAGTTGAAAAGTTAAGCTGTGGTTTCCAGATGTGTGTTCACATCTTTAATGAAGGTTTTCTTTTTGTGTTTGGTGCAGGGCCGTATCTGCAGAAAAGCTGGCAAATCAAAAAAGTCATTCAGTCGAAAGGAAGCTGAAGCAACATTTAAGAGTTTGGTGAAGACCCATGAAAAATATGGGTGGGTCACCCCGCCCGTCTCTGATGGCTGATGTTAGCAACCTGCACTTGACAAAAATGCTGAATAAAAGTACTGTGACATCTCCTCAGTGCTGTACACCGCCCATCTTTTTCTACTTCAGCTTCAGTTACATACCATGAATGTCAAGGAGACATCTAAGTTATTTATGAACAGATGTGTTTACAGAGGGAGAGAAAAAAAAAATGCTGTGTAGGATTATATTTCAAGACTGGAGAATGGTCATCATTGAAGTCACTTGAGCGGATGCTGAGATTGCGTCATTTGCCCCCATACAGCCCACATTGTCTTCAGCTTCTTTCCATGACAGCAGCACCAAACAGCAGTACTGGAAAGTCTATCCATTACTGCTCAGTTCATTTAAATGTAAATGAAACAGTTAATATTTAATAGGGAAGCAGTGCATTGCAGGTACATGTTTGCTGTGCTGTTTATCTTTGTCTCCTAGCAGGTCAACATAACTTGAAGATTTGTCTTTATGTGGAACTGTGGTCTGCTGTGACTAAATTTAGACCTCATTTGTGCTCTATATATGACCTTTAATTCATAAATGAGACCAGAATTAAAATGCTGAAAGGTCCTAGTGTTGAAAAATTATTAAGTGGAATCACCCAACCGGTTACAATGTGCTCTCTGTGCTGATATTGTGATGTGCTGTTCAGAAATAAACCAGTGCAGTTAGCTGAAGGTTAGGTGGTTTTTTAAAACATGTCCACACCAGAGCTCAGAGGGGTTGGTTGGTGGTAGCAGAAAAATGATTACCCTGGTGGTACCTTCTGCAGTAGCATGTGGCCTGTCAGTTCTTCAAAACAGCAAAACAAATGAGTGGAAATGGACAAAGCAACCTTAAAATTTTATCTGTTTAATTTTGAAATGATATGCCAGTAACAGAGTAAAAATTTTCAAGACAAATGGAACATGGTTTGTAAGATGACTTGCATGACTGGAATTTTTCTTTTTTATTTTTACTCAATAGACATTGTATGTACTTAGAGCCCAGTATCTGAGAAAACCCACTGATGTATATAAATGTCCTATTATTTAATCATTAAAATTTAAGTTTTCTGGTAAACAGATTGAAAAAACCAACTTTCTAAGGGACTCCATAAAAGCTGAAGGTAATGTTAAGAATGGTATAGAAAAGCATTTAAAAATGTGGATTCCGAATGGAAAATCGTATTGGACACGTGCTGAATAAAATCACCAGTATCGTTTCTGTTGCCTCAGGAATTCAATCATTTTGGCAAGCTTTTGTATTCAAAGTAATGGGTTTTCTTTTGTGAGATTCTAAGCACCATTTAGATGTATCTGTCGTGGTGGTATTTTAATTGAAAGTAGGACAGTATTGATTGTAAGACTGATTTGGAGGGGGAAAGCAGTGTGTGTTTGGAAGCACTTTCCATTATACGGCTAATGCAAGAACAAATCGAAATGGTTGACCAGTTTCTGTTTGTATTACAGCAACATTGGAGACTGTACAGAGAGCTTGGGGGTCTGAAGTTTGATTTAAAACTACACGCAGCATAGAAGAACAAAAGGAGTACAATGGAGTTCAAACACAAGAGAAGAAGCAGCAGAGCAGATATCCTTGCAGTGCTGGTGCAAAAACACTGTTCAGTGAGGCTGTCGAGCTTTGTCAGATAGATAGAGAGAAAAATAATCAAAGCCTTCACCAAAAGGAATATGCAGGTAGAGCCACTCAGTTTTGTGGGCACTGCAAGAACCTCGTTTCTTGCGCTTCTGATCTCCATCAGTAGTCACTTCTCTTTCTCCTCTGATCGTTTGTGGTGTGCCTTAACTCAGCTACAAAGAGAAATGCTTCATACCACAAATCTGCCCAGATCTTGCTGCCATTTATCTCACTCTCCTTTATACTTGGAGACAAGGCTATAAGAAGTGTATGTATGTACTTTTCCTCAAACTGCGTATCAGTTCTGTGCATGCAGCAGCAGAATGTATCTTTTGAGTGAGGAATAACATTTCAAGTAATTCACTTTCTCAACTTTTATAAACTTTCTTTGCTCTCTCTTGTGGAAGAGGAAACTGGTATGTTTATTTAAGCATCAAATTATTTGTAATCCCTAGCAGGACTCCCTGAGAACATAGAGAGTGATCTAGCACTGGAAATCATAAGGTTTGTTATTTCCCTTCAGGAAGGCTCTTCCCTCATCAGCCCAGTAAAATTATGTTAAAAACAGCATGAAGGTGTGGTAAGTCTTTGGGGGGATTATTTCATTTTCTGCTGTTTTTTAACCTATCTCTTTTTTTTCTGTCAGTGGGTTATTTTAAATCTTCCTGAGAACCATATCTTTAATATTTAATTAAAGGGTTAGCTAAAAGGAACATAGTGGGTGGATTGCTACCACTTCCTTCAAACCTACTTATTATGTGTCTTCTTAAGTGTGCTTTAAATAGTTAGAGCAAACATCATCGCTAAAAATCACAGTTACTTTCTGGCTGTAGGAGGTTCTCTGCATCACTCAGTGTCTTGGAGCAGTAGGAGAGGCAAATCAAAAAATCTGGAGTGCTTTGAAGCTGTAGCAGAAGGGGAGCAGAGTGCGTGTGATCATAAGCTGCGGCAACAACTCGTGCAAGGAGGAAAGAAGGCAAAGTACACTGCATGAACTAGGGCAGGATGAAGTTCCTGCTGCACCAAAAATAATCCTGCTGCTATTAAAGAGACGATGGCTTATGGAAGGAGCAGCCTGTGCTGGGGGCATGCAGGAAAAAGGGGACAGCAGGGAGTGCAGAAGCTTTGTGCTTCTGAGCAGGAAGGGAGAGAGGGAGATGGCTAGGAGAGTGGTTAATTAAGAGATCTATAAAGAGAGTTTATCTGTTTTAGGGAAAATTAGTTCATGGTTTTTGTCTAGCTGTATGCTAGACAAGTTCTACTTTCTCTGCTACAGATAAGCCTAAAAGAAAAGTGTAGGAGAAATTGGGAAAGTGTATGAGGGGAAGGAAAAGAGGAAGACCTGAGAAGAGAGAGAAAGAGAGAGAGAGAGAGAGAGTGTATGGTCTGGAGAAAATATAACTGGACAAGTAAAACACATGACACTATAAAAAGGCTGATAATAGAAGGGTGTAAAACGAGGGAAGCAGCACAGCATCAGAAAAAGCAGTTTAGGGAGGACATACTGCAGGAACTTACTGCAGAGCTGCTCCAGGTACCTAAGATCCAATAATATCCTTTTTGTTTGTATCCCCTGTTTTTGTTTATATTCCCTGTTCTATCCTAGCCACTGAGAAGAAGGATGTTAGGATTTGGAGCTCTGTTGTGGAACTCAAATCAGGCCATCACGTCTCTTCTGTGACTGAGAAATAAACCCAAGTGTCATTCCCAGATTCTAAATTCCAGGAGGCCAAAATGAAAACAGATTGGACAGTCATCTGCTTGGTCAAAGTTCCTCAAAATCAGCAAAGTGGGAGGATGTCTTTTGCAGACAGCAAACCTCAATATTCCCCATTTATCCAATCAAAAGTCTCCTTAGGATTTCTTGTAAAATTAGCAGTCAGCACAGGTCCTTCGGCTCTCATTAGACCCATTTTACCAGGAACATTATTTTCCATCTGCTGTCCCCAGAACAGATGATTAATTTGAACCTATCATCTGGGGAGGTGTGAAGCTGTATTGGGAAGTTACTTCCTGGCTTCTTTAGAATATATCCTTTTGGAGGATCTTCTTTGAGACTGAGAAAGCTATTTGAATAAGTACAGGCATTGAGAAAAGCAAGCTTATGATAAGGGAAGAAGGCTATCCCTTAATACCTAAATGCTGAAAGATTTCCACGAGGAACAGAATTGATGATTTATATGGGAATGTATTTCTGTGTCATTAGAAGTTGGTCCTAAAAATTCAACAATCGAAACTTTAGCAGTCAAAGACCTCTTGAATTTATGTTGTTTTCTGTCTCAAACACAGCGTGTCTCCTTCATTCCAGCCTAAACTTCAGTCCTGAGCCCAGAGAAAGATCATAGGTATGGTCTGTTTATTTGGTGCTGTGATACTGTATTATGTTAAAAAAAGAGACTTGTTTCATTATCCTTCTCAAAAGTAGTGCATAAGATCCTAAACTGAAACTTCTTTAGTGAACAGCAGGGTTGGAACAAAGCCTTTCTAGTATGACAAATACACATATGACAATGTAACATATATATACTTTTAGAGAAATCATTTAGAAAGACAGAGTCACAACTGCCAAGCAGTGATGGCTGTGATGGCCAATGCTCCGATGTGCTTGCAATTTCCATTCCACAGGAACTTGCAGTAGAGAGAAATAGCTTCTTGATAGGCTGACTGTACAGAGAAAAATAGTGTAGTATTAACTGGCTTTGGGTTTAAAGAATTAATTCAAAGTAAATGGTTTTTCTTCTCCACTTTTTAATTTTTTTTTTCTGTCAAGATTTTCAGGCACCCACATGAAGCCACAGGTGTCTTCATCTTACGCTGGCAGTATGATCAGCGTGGTAATTTACATGACTCTGGTGAGGAGCATACTTTTTGTTGGAGAAGTTTTTAGAGGATAACTGACTTCCAGCTGAATGCCTGGGTGTGTAGCTTGGCAGACGCACTGAGGATTTACTTGTCAGTGTTACGTAGGTAGATGTGATGCATGCAGAGGCATCCCAAAGCTTAGCTGAAATCCTGGGGAAGCATTTGCATAGAGTCAGAGTGAAGAGTTTGTCTCTTCCATGCAGTAACTTCTGGTGAAGGAGTTCCTCTGAAACTGTGCTATGATCTATAAAATAGAATTAAGTAGACCAACCTGCTGGCACAATATAATTTTCCAGTTTTGTTTTCCCTCCCTGACAAGCACCAACTCAAATAGTCTGCTACAGACACCACATTTCATAGGATGACAATTAGTAGCAATGCTGAAGTAAAACTCCTGGATATTATGTCCTCCAGCCTTCCCAGTACATTCCTGAGGGGAAGATGTAGCCCTGATCTAAGTGAACAAGAGAGACAGAGAGGGCTGTGCACATGCACTGAGACCATGCACTGCCCTACAAAGTGCCGGCTGTGGGATGAGGGGGGCAGCAATCCTCTGAGCTTACCTAGACAATGTGCATCCTGTCTTGTTGTCAAATACTGACCTTGCAAGCACCTCAGAAGCATGCATATTACTTGGATTGAATCCAGGGGTTCAGTACACCTCTGACCCAAGTTCCTGCTTGCAGAGCAGATGGGTTACTAAATATGCACTGTGGGTTTTCCTCTAAGTTAGCAACACAGTTAAAATTTTGCTATGCTGGCTCTGAAGAATAAAGTGGCTGTCAAACTAGGTCTGAGCACAAATAGGTTAGAAATGAGTCACCTGCTATTATCAGAACAGTTGCACTGTAGAGGTGGTTTCGTCCTTACATCAAAGGGTGGAGGTGAGGTACTGCAGGGAGAGTCACCGGCAGAACATTGCAAGATGTTAAAAAGACAGCCTTCCTCTGTCATGTGTGTGTGTCCCACATTGCTGACTACTTAATTGCATCCTCTTAAGTGTACATTGCTCTGCTTTGTAAATTTTAGCCCCTTCGAAGTTTTACTCATATGCCAAGGAAACAAGTCATGTAAATTTACATTAAAAGCCTTCATTTCAATTTGGAAGCACGCAAATGCCATGCTGATGCCTGTCAAATTTCACCAGCAGCTTCCTTGCACAAGTCATGGACAAATCAGCGATGACGGAAGTTAACACAAAAATAGAACCTCTGTAATTTGGATGTTTGACTTTGTCTTTTCGCTGATTGCTTTGTCTTTCAGTTTGACTGACTGCAGACGAGAACGTCAAGCTAACAGCAGTGGAACTGTCATAGCGTTTGTTTATTTATAACAGTTCCTTTTGTTCATGTTGCTAAATAAGGTGGCAATAAATATTCATTGCAGTTGTGCTTCACCAAACGGGAATTCAGAGATAACTCCTCGAACTCCGAAAACTTTGCATTTTATACTCAGTGTTTGCCACCACACATAGCATTCATGATCTTTTTCTGTCATATATTATTGTATTTTCTTATTGAGTGACCTCCTGTGTTCACTAACAGAAATACGTGAAGTATGTTGCAGGTCCTCTTGGCACAAAGCAGTGAAATGTAACTGAACCAATTCTAGTTGCCTGGGTGATTTAGAAGCATACTTCACTTGCCATTTGCATTAGCAAGATCTGCAGACTTTTACTAAATATTCCTCAACAAAACCAAGACTTCAATTTCAGCACAAAATCCATGCTGACTGGATTAGCATGTGTCTCAGGAATGAAAGCAAACCATCCTTACAAGAAATTTAAAGCATTTATGCCAGGATCATTTAGTTCTGAAAATGTATGGTAACAATACAACACAGGTAATGCCTTATAGTGGATGAGGTTTTATTTTTTTTATTATTACATAAATATACTTTTGCAATGTATTAATAGAATTTATGATAAATCCCAGCAAACTGGGAGGAGTAATTGATATCCTGGAAGGCAGGGCTCACATTCAGAGGAACCTGGATCAGAAGCTGAAGGAATGGGCCAACAGGAACTTCATTAAACTTGACAGTGACAGGCATTAGACCCTGTATTCAAATAGAGCCACCCAACTGACCAGGACAGGCTGGGGCTGTGTGGCAGCACTGCCGGAAAGAACTTGGAGTCCTGGGAAGGGAGGAGTTGCAAGGGATCAGCACTGCACCCCTGTCTCAAGGGCTCAAGGAAGACCAGCCACACACTGGGCTGCACTGGCAAAGGCATTGCCAGCTGGTCAAGGAGTGTGATTCTTTTCTTCACTTGTGAGTTGACATCTGGAGTACTACATCCAGTTTTGGGCCCCCAGACCATGGCACCTTTTGACATTGAAATGGCACCAAGAAGGTTCAGGGTCTGAAGGGAAGAACATTTTCCAACCATGCAAGCACTAGAGTAGATTGCCCAAAGTGGACTCTCCAATGTGGGAAATTTTTGGGACTCAGATGCATAATGCACTGAGTAACCTGATCCATGCTTGAAACAGGCATAGGTCTTTTCCAAACTAAATGTTTCCATGATTCTGTTATATGTATTATAAAATTCTGCTCTTCAGAGGTATTGGGAAAATAATATGCTTGATTCATAAAGCTGCTAACCTCCAGAAAATATAAAGTATCCCTTTCCAAGCACCCTGTGCTCTAACTTCACTGCATGGATGTTGGAGTATGAAGTTGTACAAACACCTGCTGAAGGTATCACTAATTCACACTAAAACTCTTGCATACCTACACCAGCTACAACTCCACTGTTACAAGTATTTTCCATATAAATGGGTGTTTTGAGAGAACTTTTAATTCTGCTTTCCCTGAAGAACTTTAAGCTTAACAGGTTTGTCATGTTGTCTGTTTTCCTACAATGCAAGATTGAAAAATACTTCTCTCAGTAGAAGTCATGGAAAGCAAGCCTGGAGCTTACAGAGGGAATCTTCTGCAAGAAAGATATTTAAATGACAGAAAGCAAGCTACTCCAATTGAAGTTGTGTGACAGTGCAAGTCTTTCATGATTGCTAAGGTGAGCTATCCTTGAGTTCCTAGGGCCAAAGCCTCTGTTCTCAATATTGCTCTAGTTTTACCTCCTCTAAACATTCTGCAGATTAACATTTGAGGAGAAAAGGATTTTGGTGACATTTTGGACAGGGACTTTCTCCTGTAATATGTCATGTCATAGAATCATAGAATGTGCTGAACTGGAGTGGACCGACCAGGATCATCAAGTCCAACTGCTGGCCTTGCATAGGACACCCCAAGAGTCACACCCTGTGCCTGAGAGTGTTGTCCAAAGACTGCTCGAACTCTGTCAGGCTGCTGCTGTGACCACTTCCCTGAGGAGCCTGTTCTGGCCTTCACCCTCTGGGTGAAGAACATTTTTCTAACACCCAGCCTAAACCTCCCCTCACACAACTTTGGGCATTGCCTCCAATCCTGCACTGGTCGCCACAGAGAAGAGATCAGAGTCTGCCCCTCCTCTTCGCCTCACAAGGAAGCTGTAACTTTAATGAGGTCTCCCCTCAGTCTCCTCCAGGCTGAACAGACCAAGAGCTCTGAGCTGCTCCTCATACAGCTTCCCGTCGAGGCCCTTCACCATTTTTGTTGCCCTCTTTTGGATGCTGTTAACAGTTTTTAATGTTTTTCTCATATTGTGGCACCCAGAACTGCCCCCAGCATGCGAGGTGAGCCCACTCCAGTGCAGAGCAGGACAATCCCCTCCCTTGCCCAGCTGTGATTCTGTGCCTGATGCACCCCAGGACACACCTGGTCCTCCTGTCTGCCAGGGCACTGCTGACTCATGGTCAACTTGCCATCAACCAGGACCCCCAGGCACCTTTCTGTAGCACTGCTTTCCAACATCTCATTCCCCAGTCTGTCTACACATCCAGGATAGCTCCATCCCAGGTGCAGAATCCAACACTTAACCTTGTTAAAATTCATACAATTGGTGATTGCCCATCTCTCTAATTTTTCAAGGTCTCTCTGCAGAGCCTCTCTGCCCTTGGGGGAGTTCCTTCCAGTTTAGTGTTGGTTCAAACTTTCTTACTATTTCTGCACGTCCTTCACACCTTCAGGTCATGTCACAGTACAGTTCTTCTGCTTTGCATTTGGTGTCCACATTCTGCTGCACAACAGATCCCAGTTGGCTCAATACATGTACTTCCCCTGTCCAGCTCATAGGGTCAAAGGCTCTACAGGCAATATGAGAACCTGGATTTACCTTTCCTTCCCTGCTCCCTTGTATGCTTTACATCACTGCACCCGAATACAAAAACCTTCTCTGATTTCACTTATTTTGACCCTATTTCTGAGATAAAGTTGTGTTGTCAAGTACCCCTCCCTCACAAGGACAATCAGAGCACTTGGAAAAACAAAGGGATGGAACAAAGGGCTCATCTATTCCAAGTGAGTAGCCCTAGTGCACAGCTGGTAACGTTGCCACAGTGAATAGTGCTGTGATTCAGCTCCCTTATCCTCTGCAACCCGCAAAATGGAGTCATACTGGAAGTGCCCTCAGTCTGAACGTCAGGCACTGCAAGAGCAGGTTTGCTGCTCCAGGCAAGCACAAGTGGTGCCCAGCCTTTACAGGGCTCTTGCAAACAAGGTGCACCTGTGCTGAGCTGCTTCTCCCCTCTCCTCCATCACCCAAGCAGAAAAAATCTGACCCTCATCCTGACCTTCTGAACAGTTACTCTATGGGTAGTCAGTTATTCCTGGTGCACTTTTATTTTATATATATATATATATATATATATATATATATATATATATATATATATATATATATATATATATATATGAACCCTGGACCCAAATCAAGATGAATCAAAGATGAAACAGACTCTGTTCTGGTATTCTTTTGACCATAATCCCCATGAGGTTTCCAGACCTGGGGCATAACTACACAGACATCTTCTGCAGGACTTGGGGTAGAAATAAGAACTTTATCTAGGGCCATTTCTGCTCTTCCTTCTGTATTGGCAGTAATACATTTAAAGGTTCCTGCCCACTGGAAGTGACATGAAGAGTCCAAGTATTCTGTGACATGAATTTCAGGGACAGATGATGTGATCTATCATTGCTATTTGGAGCTATCTGCAATTCATGCACCAGCCCTCAAAAAGTCACAGCTGGATGCTGCCCATAATACCCATGGTAAATTCTTTATTGGAAGAAGCATAAATGTAACTGGACCAACCAGGGTACAAGTGGTGAGGATCCACCATGGTGAAGGTGGCAAAGGAGGAGGCAGAAATACCCTTCAGTACACCTACTGACTGAGTTCCTGGAAAAGCTCACAGGTTCTTTGGAAGGAAAAGAACCAGAAGTTATTGCAGCCTCCTAAAGGAGAAGCTTCAGTTTATGCTGTTGGTTTCTCTTGAAATCTTCTTTTAACAGAGAACATTAATTCCTGCCAGTAAACAAAGCCAAAGAAGGATGGATGAGAAGTCAGGGGTTGCCTAGATATTTGAAAGATGACCAGAAAATTCTTCATTATAGCTCTTTGTCCTACATTACTTCATATGCCTTGAGCAGCTATTCTGTTAAATATGCCTTTCCAGCTTCCTAGTGTTTTCCCAAGTGATTTGAAATACATGTGGATTGTACTCAAGGGGTTCTGTCAGTGACACCATCAAAGGCCAGACTCCTTTTAAATGTAAAATTGCTGGTAGGAGGGAGAGCACTCAGAAATGTTAGTGTATTCCCCGCATGCTCAGCTAAGCAAGCAGGGGTTGTAACTGCAGAGCTATACTTAATTTGATACATTTTTTGGGGAGTTTTGTGCAATGTACCAGCTGGAATGAGAGAGGAAAGTTGTCCCTAAAAAGTAAATTGAAGTGTGTGTTTAGCTTAATGACCACAAAGAAACATGCTGCAGCCTTTGTGTGGCTTCAAGTTGTGTGATTTGCTGGATCAAAACAATTCTGGCAACCATCTCCTCTTAGACCTAGATGTATGAATCTGAGAGTACAGAGTCCTGGTTTATAACAAGGTCATCTCATCTCTGTCACTGAAATTTATTTCAAGAAATAGATTCTCTCTTCAGGACACTTTGTCAAGTGATCTGAGATTTTGCCACATGACGTGTAACAAGAGCTCTAATGTAATGGAGAAACTGAAGCAGCATTTTGATTTCCCAGTACCGACATCCCTTTGTCCTCTAATGCTGATGCTCTTAAACAAATGAGGAAAGCTTAAGAATACTCATTAACTCATGAAAGTAAACAGCTGGCATATCCAGATTAAACTGACGTGAGCAAAGCACAGAAGGTTTTTTAAACATTTAGCCAGATTTTTCTCTACATAAGCAGAAACTAGTAAAAGGATAAGACCTCCCTGTTTCCAATAAAAAATGTCTTCAAAGGATCCTTAGGAATGTCCTTAACTTTTTACAGAGGCTAGTTTTAAGGGAAAAAAAAAATCTTTTAAACAGACTCCCCTGCCACTGTGCATTGCTTCCAGCTCCACAGACGTGTCCTGCCCCTGGTGCCCTCACAGTCTGCCAAACCAGAAATACCATTGCTCAGTAGATGACAACACTGGCAAAGTTTAGTCAACATCTGTAATGCAAAGAGATTATCCTCTGTGACTCAAACAACTAGACAAAATGTAACACCTTGTAGTAAATTATTTCAACAAGATTAATTTTTTTACTCTGGAAGAGAAGCATTTAGGTATCTTTGATGGAATCCACCCTCTTGTAAGAAAATGTGAAGTCTTAGTTTCTCCATCTAAGAAGGAAAGATGCAATAGGAGACTGTTTCTTATTTCACAGCTCCTTGACCAGAGACATCTCTTTGTCTACAGGCTACCTATGGAAAAGATACATTTTTTTCCCTTCCCATTTCTTTACTTCTCTAAATGAATCATCTGCTGGTGCCTAAGAATAAATCTATCAGATTCCTTGTGCTGGGGTAGAAATGGAAGGAGAAGAGTGGGGCAGGGTAAGGGAGAAGAAAGGAAAGCAAAGTTAATACAGACCAACTTGCAAAG
Source organism: Vidua macroura (assembly GCF_024509145.1). Classification (NCBI taxonomy): domain Eukaryota; kingdom Metazoa; phylum Chordata; class Aves; order Passeriformes; family Viduidae; genus Vidua; species Vidua macroura. The sequence goes on along the minus strand of NC_071571.1, from coordinate 83,911,898 downwards.
ATGTTACTGATCTAGCCAAAGGGAGCAATCAGATTCTTGTAGCTGATTCAGAGAATCAGCTACAAGAAAATGAATTGAACTGAGACAGACAACCACCCTCATGTCACTCCTTCTGCACTCTCTTTTTGTCACTCTCTATCAGTAAGGCAAGCATCCATAAAAGGGACTCATACAATTAAATCTCAGTTGCCAGGAAATACCTTGCCCTCCCTTCATGTATCCATTCCTTCCTTCCTGAGCAACGTAACACTTTCAGCCACTTAAAAGGAAGCTTCACCTTTTCAGAGACAAATGTAGTTAACATCCCCACCCCCAAAGAAGACAACAAAATCCTATCCATTTTATCAGCACTAGTTACAAGCATGTTTTTCACTCAAATAAAAATAACTTTTAACTTAGCGTAAAGGGACCCAACTATTTCAGAAAGTGGAAAGTGACCTTATGGAAATCATTAAGAGTTGGTGTCAACTTCAGCATGATCCCTGTGTCGTTCTGAAGACAAGATGGCTCCTCCAGATTGCTCCAAATGATTCAGCACTGGGTATTGCATTGAAGGATGCCAGAAGGCACCAGCGTTGCCTCAGAGTTGTGCATATCCTCAGGGAGAAACTGAAAAGGATGAGAATCACAGAATGGGGTGCTTTAGAAGGGACCTTTAAAACTCAGCTAGTCCAAGCCCCTGGTAATGATCAGGGTCATCTTCAACTTGATCAGGCTGGTCAAAGTCCAGCCTGACCTTGAGCTTTTCCAGGGATGAGGCATGCAGTTTCTCTGGGCAACCTGTGCCAGTGTTTCACTACCCTCATCATAAAAAATTTCTTCCTTGTGTCTGAATTGACTCAGTTGGAAGCCATTTCCCCTTGTCCTATCACTTCATGCTCTTGTGAAAAATCCCTCTCCTGCTTTCTTGTTGGCCCACTTTAGGTACTGGAAGGCTTCTAAAAGGTTTATTTGGAGTCTTCTCTTCTCCAGGCTGAACCACAAACCTCTCAGCCTGTCCTCACAGCAGAGGTTCTCCATTCCTTTGATCATCTTTGTGTCCCTCCTCTGGACTTGTTCCAACAGTCCTTCCTGTGCTGGGGCACCCAGAGCTGGCTGCAGCAGTGCAAGTGGGGTCTCACCAAAGCAGAGCAGAGGGGCAGAATCCTCTCCCTTGCCCCTAGCCACGCTGTTTTGGATGCAGCCCACGACATACTTTGGATACAGTTTGGCTTTCTGTGAGTACACATTGCCAAATCATGTCCATCTTTACATTCATCAAAACTTCTCAGTTTGCAGTTAGAGCTTTGTTTTTGTCTATTATTGTATCTGATCCCTCTGCTCAAAGTTGATCAAAAAGGAATCTTAGTTTTCACATGGTTACATGTGGGGCAGCTTTGGCTATTTGGTAACTTTATTGCCAGGATATTTGAAGGCTCAGAACATGCTCTACAAACATACAGGCTTTTCATAAAGAATGCCTAATGATATTTATATATTGTATCTTAAAATCTTTCAATATTACTTGCAAATTCCAGCCTGTGTTCACTATCTGCAATAAAAACAGCTGCTTTATGTTGTACTAGGTGAGATTTGAAAGAGGCATCTGGTTTGTATTTTTGGTGTAATATAGAAATGTTGAGATTGCTACAAATTAATTGTACAGCTGGATGAGAAAGTCATCTAATTCTGTGTCCTGATGGCTCAGAGGGGAAAGTCAGAATCTTGTCCTGGGGATCAGAATGATTCAGGTTGGAATGGAGATTATCTCATTCAACCCTTTGCTCCAAGAAAGATTATCTGGGACATTAGATCAGATTCCTCAGGGCATTATCCTCCTGAATTCCAAATAACTCCAAAGGTAGACATTTCCCTGTCCCTCTGGGCAGCCAGTTCCAGTGCTTAGTTACCCTCTGGGAGTTTCCCCTTTTCCTTATGTCCAGTCAGTAGCACGGCTGCTGGCTTTTGTCTTCTTTACGGCAACCTCTGAGAGAGGCCTGCGTTGCTGAGAAGTGAATAAAACCAGTTCAAAAAGAAAGAGAAGAATGGCTCCATTTTCCCAGTTTGTGTCTCAAGGTACATTTCAGTGTTTTATCCTCATGGAATCTCCCACCAAGCAGAGGTCTCTATGAGCTGCCTACAGCAATGCCCAAATCTCAGCACCATGTTGGTGTTCTCCCTCTAAAATTCAAGTGTTTGAAGAGGTTTATCTTTTCCTTCCACTTCTCTTTCCTTTATGTTGACTGTGTAGGGCCATTTGTCATGGAACTTGTCTCTCATTAGGTTCTTCTTCATTCAACTTGCCTTGTAATAGTTTCAGGCTTTGACCAAAACAAATAGCCTTGAAGTCTCCAATGATTTTGCTGACTCACTGTTCACATCCCCTTTCCAAATGTCCACATATCTAATACGTTATGTAGATCACCTGTTGAAGCTTAATGGCTTTAAACCTTTTGATGTTTCTCATTTTTTGCCACCCTGAAAACTGATTTGTCTGTTCTACTCTGCTTGCTGTATCATGGCCAGATTTGTAGCCATAAGAAAATTCTACATTTTTATAGCTGCTAAGAAAGGACTTCCTGAAAGGTTTTTGAATAATTGATTGCATAATGTTGTCCTTCATATATGTTTTTTATTATTTCTGTTTGTTTGTTTGGGTTTTTGTTTTGTTTTGTTTTTTGTTTCAAATGACCAGTTAAACTTATTTGCCAGCTGCAGGCATAAGTTTTACTGGCTCTTGATTCTGAGGATCAACCAGAAATCTTGGTTTTTATCTGGGAAAAAAAAAAAAAAAAAAAGCAGAACAAGACAGACACTCAGCATTTTGTGTCTCCTTAACCTTCTAGCATAAAATCAGGATTCAGTGAGAAAGTAAGGTCTAATATGTAATCGATACTATTTTATGTATTATGTAATATTATTTATATACATAGACTATATAATGCAATACTATACATATATTTTATACGTTCTATACTGTAAATAGAACTGCTTACATTGTGTTACATAATTAATCATGATAAATTGAAAAGGCTTCAAGATGGCCTAATTGCAGGCTTCCAGTACCTGAAGGGAGGCCACAAGGAAGATGGAGAGTAAGTATTTACAAGAGCAGGACAGGGCAACACGGCTTCAGACTGAAAGAGAGTAGGTTTAGGTTAGATATTAGGAAGAAACTCTTTACTGTGAGGTGATGAGGCACTGGAACAGATTGCCCAGAGAAGCTGTGGGTGTCCCATTCCTGGAAGTGTTCAAAGTCAGGGTTGGATGGAGCTCTGAGAAATCTGGTCTACTGGAAGATGTCCCAGCACATGGCAAGGGGCTTGGAACGAGATGGTCTTTGGGGTCCCTTCCAACCGAGGCCATTCCATAATTCTGTGAAATAATATATGGCATGGTATTGTGTAATCTGATAGCACATAGTATATTATATAATTATATATAATTAAACTAACACATATAATTATACTAACATGTGCATATATTATACACCCTCTGTTATATAATCCTATAAGAACACACATATAGAGTATACACTGTATGTAATATAGTTTATAATACAAAATACATATAGTTTATCAGTAATCAGTAAAATTTTAAAATAATAGATTTAAAGTATAAATAAATACAAACATTTAACATAAAGTAAATCAATTAAGGTAATCTGAATATATACACATTTAATAACATTGAATATAGGGTATGCATTGAAGTTTACCATGTGTTATATACTATGACATAATTTCATTTGCATCTCTTCAGAGTCCAGTTTATGCCCCTTCTGCACTCTCGAGCACAAGTCAACTGGGCCTATTGGAACAGGCTGCTCTTTTATGTGCCATATTGGTTTGGTGCCTCCTATTTTGTTCACCAGTTTGTTCTGGTACTTCCCATCCTCAGAAGACTTTACCATCATTCTTGAGCCCAGAACTGGCATCTCTTCAATACTGTCTGCAGAGGCGGTCGCTGTTAGGAAGTTGCATTGCTTGCCTTGCAATGGCCTTAATTGCTCCCTTCAAGCACCAGAGAGAGCAGCTCTTGCATGGACACATTTCCCTCAGGAGCTGGAGCCAGTAAGTGCATCAGTGCTTCATCACGTTGCTTGGTCCTGGAAAGCAGCAGTTCCAGTGCATACACACAATTCCCCAGAGGCATCTTTTCCATTTAACATCAGATGTTTGACCTTCAAAATCCTTCCACATTCCTCTCACCCACAGACAGCTGCAATACTTTTGAATTGCTTGTTATTCCTAATGTTGCAGGATTCCTCTGGCTCCCAGCAATCTTTCCCAGCTTCCCAAGTTTATTCTAGTGCTTATCCTCTGCCCTCCCACTTTCCTTCCTGTTCATCCCTTCTCCCTGAAGCTTCCCCTGCCTCACAGCCTCCCTGGGGGCTCCCTGTGTCACCTCCCTGCTAGGAAGCCCTTTGTGAATGGATGCATCCCTCTGGGAAGAAACAGGCACACAGCATTTAAGAGCATATCCACAGCCAGGCCTGCTTTCCGCCCGCAGGAAAGCACTGCGGGGGCGCAGCGCTTATGGAAACGAGGAGCTTTAACTTGGCATTTGCAATGGTTCCACTTGCCTATCTCTGAGGAAGCCTTGCTCGGGCACACTGCTCTACTCAGGGCTTCTTCAGCACCCTGGGCTCCTCCAGACACATCCTACATCCTCCAGGGGTGAGGGAGGCAGAGGTTTTCAGCAGTTTCTTGAACAAGTTCATGCCCCTCTGAAGAGCACTGACACAATGAGAGCTTGTGAAGCTGCTCTCAGAGGCTGCCTTTGCTTTGGCTTCTTTTGGGAGGCTGTTTCTGGGCATCCCTGACCTGTGCCATACATGAGAGCAGTTTGGTGCTGGTAGCACTCAGCTTCTAGGCAGAAGGGGGTGAGCAGCTCTAGAGCCAAAGCCAGTATTTCTGTCAGAGACCTTCAATCCCAGTCAGGGGTCTGGAGGCAAATACGGTGATTTCCAGTAATCACAGTGCATTTGTTAGATTCTTGTTCTTGGATCTTGCTTAGAAACAGTAGTTGGCATCCGTGCTTGGTGCAGTCAGCCATAAACACAAGTTTTGTCCTTACCAGCTGTTTCAGACTTTTTATATTTATCTTATGACTAGCATCTACTGTTCATTCTTTCACAGTAGGGTTCCTCTATTGGCAGTTTCAACAGTGGGCCTGACAAAAGTTATCATCTGTATATTCCCTCTCTAAATCAATGGCAATTTGTTGGTAATTACTCATCTCCTACTGAGACCTCGCCGTCATCCTATGTACTGTTTCTTTTTGTTTTTTGGTTTTTTTTTTTGTTGTTTTTTTTTTTTTTGTGTTAAAACACATCTACAGTATTTCAGGAAAACACAGTATTCCAGTACAGCTGTATAAAGTATTATTCCACAGAACTCTCCAGGACTGGGGCAGAGTGCCTGGAAAGCTGCCCATTGGAAAAGAACCTGGGAGTGCTGGATCACAGCCAACTGAACATGAGCCAGCATGTGCCCAAGTGGTTTGTATCAGAAATATTGTGGCCAGCAGGATCAGGCAGTCATTGTCACCCTGTGTTCAGTGCTGGTGAGGCCACACCTCAACTGCTGCATCCAGTTCTGGGCCCCTCACTACAACAAGGTGCTGGAACATGTCCAGAAACAGGCAAGAAAGCTGGTGAAGGGTCTGGAGCACAAGTCCTGTGAGGAGTAGCTGAGGGAACTGGGGGTTTTTAGCCTGGAGAAAAGGAGGCTTGGGGTGACCTAACCACTCTCTACAACTACCTGAAAGGAGTTTGTAGTGAATGAGGGTCAGCCCCTTCTCCTAAAGTAGCAAGTGATAGGACAAGAAGAAATGGCCTCAAGTTGTTCTAGGGAAGGTCTAGATTGTATATTAGAAAAAATGTCTTCACTGAAGGAGTTGCCAAGCATTGGAATGGACTGTCCAGAGAAGTGGTGGTGGGGTCACTGTCCTCAGAAATGTTCAAAAGGTAAGTGGATGTGGCACTTGGGGACATGGTTTAGTGGTGAACACGGTGGTGCTGGGTTGACAGTTGGACTCACGATCATAGAGGTCTTTTCCAACCTGAATTATTCCATGCTTCTATGGCAGGGTCAGGTGCCTGGCGTCTTTTTGCCATATTTTGCTGAATGGCCTCCATACAGGAGGCCTCCATACTGAAGCAGCTGCCCAGCCAGGCAGTCCACCCTGGGACATACCCAAGATTCACCTAGACCCTGAACAACCAGGGAAGTTGGCCCTTAGTGGTGCAGGAAGCTCACTGCACCACCTCCCCTAGTCCCTTCCAGCCCATCCTGTTCTACTGTTGGCTCAGTCCTACCTGCTTGGTTTAGGGGACAGAGCTGATTTTAAACACAGTCTCGTTCGCTGCGAGAACAGAGCCCGGAAATTAATCTAGAGAGACGGAAAATTACATCAGTTTCTTGTAGATGGCTGGCATGCTACAAAGAATATAGCAGGGAAATGCCCTGTTTCATGATGTTTACTTTTTTAGATTAAATCTGATTTAATGTGCTTTTCTATAAACTTCAGGAAAGAATCAGGCTGAGTTTGACTTTCCTTTCAATGCAGTCTATGGAGGTCAACAGCATCACCCTGTTATCACAGCCCTGTACCAAGGCAGCCTGGAGTACAAAATGTTAATGTTATTCTCTCTGTTCAGTGTTCAGACACACCATTTGTATTACATGATCCCTCCTATTTCTTCTCCAAGGAAACAACACAGTCTCTGTAATAGCATGATCAGCAATTTCATATTATTTTAACCCTGTAAACCCTACTGGAAGACATCAGTCCTTAACAAAGTGTGTCACATCCATGATCTGTTGCAATTTGTCACAGGAAGGAACACATTCAAGAATTAGTTCTTTTTTGAGGCTTTTGAGTAAGGTATTATGTGAGTTTTCCAAACATTGGATGTAAATTCAAATCCTGTTTGGATGTGAAAAGCAGAATAACGAGATTCTCCATAGGAATCAAATAAATTGTTCATCAGTTGTGATGACTGCTTTTGTTATTTGACACACATTTTTGATGTTTCTCTTTCTCTCCCCTTTTTTGCAAGTGTTGCTTGATAATGTTTTGATTAGAAAACAAAACTATACAAAGCAAAACAAAAAGCCAAAAGCCAAGCAAAAATCACCCCACCGAACAATTTTTTTTATCAGAAAGAAAAACCCAGATTGGCTAATACCAGAAGCAATTCAGTTAAACACTGAAGTCCCACCCACTGGGAAGTAAGGCTCAGTTGCCTTAATGTTGTCCCCACCTGTCTTTAAGATGTTCCAGAGCACCAGAAATATCTCCACAGGGCTGGCTGACATCCTCTACGACCTACAGGAGACCATCAGCACACATATGTGATACTTCTCTCCACAGAACATTTCTTTTCAAGACAGTCAAACCACCTGCCTGCTATCAACACATTCTACTGGTATTTCTTCCCTAGAGAGGCACTTCCCAACTTCCTTGGAACATCCTGTTCTCCCACTAGGAAAAGTGTCTCACAGCTGCCATTTCTTTTGTACCGTCACTTCCTTTTTGAGATAATGAACAAACTGAATTTCCTGCGCCATCTGATTTTACCACACACCAATGAGCAGTCTCTTACATCCCCCCTGGTCAAAGCTCAGGCCTGGGCTGGTGCTTGCTGGGGTGGCTGGCCATCTCTTGACCAAAATTGAAAGGGGCGTGGGTTTTCCTGTGCTATCTAGTAACTGAATAACTATGCCCACTTTTTTTTTTTTTTTGAGGGAATATAATAGTTCTAAAACTGCTCAGATCTGCCCTTTCTTTCTGAAATTCACAGTCATTATGTACAACTCATCCTCTGCCTCTAGAGACAACATAACATTTACAGCTGAACATATGACTTAATGAAAACAGGAACAATTCAGATCTGTAGATGCCTCACATTATTCATATGCTGAAGCTCTCCTCAGCCAGCAATGCAGCATTTTGGAACACAGGACACAATTCCCCAGCCTTGTACCTCTGCAGCGTTCCGGAAGTAACAAAATAGTGGTAGCGGTACAAAATTCCACCCTGGAGATTCATTTCTACCACAGCAATCTAACATTAACCATTTCATAAGCAGTTTTGACTCTTTTATCCTCTGGTTTATGATATAGTTGAAAGAACCATGAAGTTACTCTTCCTGCATTTTGACAGATTCCACTGAATCAGCTTGAATTACAGAAAATGAAAAGCACTGGCAATACCAAACTACTGTAGGTAGTCAGTAGGGGATCCAGTAATTTGAGCTGTTAGACCACTGCAGGCTGGTTTAACTCTAGTTAGACAGGTGCAGGTGCTTCCCTGGTAACTAAATGCAAAATTTCCACGTCTGAAAAGCCAGAGGATGGGTGAAGGTGTACTCAGCAAAAAGGCTCAGGGGGCTGTGGCTGTTTGTGCTTGACTGAAGGCATTCATCTGGGAAGTGATCCTTGAATCAGAAAAAGACTAAAGTTTGAATCAGCTTTGGAGAGCTGGTCCAACCCCCTTCTCAAAGCAGAGCTAGCTTCCTGGCTAGGTCAGCTTGTTCAGGGCCTCACTCAGACAAGTTCTGGAGATCTCCAAGGATGGAGATCCATATCTCTCTGGGCCACTTGCCTCAGTCCTCAGCTCCTTTTCTGGGGAGTAATTTTTTCCTCATGTCCCACTGAAGCCTCCCTTGCTGCATCTTTGTATCATTTGCTGTGAGTCACATCACTCTGCACTGAGAAGTGCCTTTGCAAAATGAGATTCCACTTAGCTAGAGAATTTCAGGATAACAAGATACCATTCTCTGCAGTTTGTTCTTACCTTGATGAATGGCCCAAAAAAAATGCTGATAAATATATTCAAGAAAAAAGGATCAGCCGATGATTTCAAACTGAGTTAACTATTATCTCTTTTGAACCTGCATTCTTTATAGAGTAATTAATGTATCTAAAATTATGACCTAGCCCTTTAACAATATGAGGCTGTTCATGCACATAGTATCAATGGATGTTCTTCCTCTTAGGTACCAGAGGAAGGACAAGATAGAAAGTAATGAAATAAGTTACACCAAACCAAATCAGACAACTTCACAAATTAGACAAGCCTGATAAACATCATCAAAGGATACCTGGAGAAGTAGCTTTCAATGACTCAGAAGACTTAGCAGTCATCTGAAAAACTGAGTATGGGAGATTAGAAAAGAGCAGATGTCTTTAAAAGGCTGAAAGATGCAGGGAAATAATGGAATAATCAGCTTAACTTCAAGGTTGTCAATCTGCCACCTTTCACAAGCTCTACAGTATTTTCACCAATAAAAAAATATAAATCCAGATAACCTAAGCTGATTTTGCAGCAATGAATTTAAACACCATAATAAAATATATTACTAAGGTGTAAAAGAAAAATAGTTCTAAGGTGAAGACCATTTTGGATCAGCTGAGTGCATTTGTCTCTCTATACTCAGATTCAAAGTTAGGAAATTTTAAGATAGAGAAAATGCAAAGCTTTCTATAGGGTAAAATGTCTTTAAAAGTCACTTGGGACAAATGACACAGACATTTTTAGTATTTCAGGTTGTTTCTAACTCCTTCTTCACTGCCCCGAATTATCAGTTGAAAATATGGACACACAGTTGGACAGCTGGCCCAGATGAACAGCTGGCCTGGGAGACATCCTAGTAACTCAATGTACAGAATATCACCTTGCTGCACAACAAGTTAGTTGGTGAATTTGAAGCCTGAGAAGCCATAGAAGAGTTTGGGGAGTAGTTCTCAAGACCCTCCTTGGTAGTTTTCTAGGTGGATGAGCCCTGGAAAAAATTCGGGGGAAATTGTCAAAAGTTTTGCTGTGCTCCAAAGGACCTTTTTTACCTCCAATAAGTTACTATTTTCCAGACAACAGACATTCTGTGAGAGTATTTTGTGGATGTATATTTAATTACTTAAATATTAGAAAGAAAATACTATAGTGTCTTAGGGCTTGATAATCCTGCTCATCAGCATTTTGATACAAAATTACTTTCCTGTGACCTAGTCAAAACAAAACAACCGTTTTAGGATCCCTTCAGAGTTACTAAGGACCTGCAGACTCCCAGAAAACTGTTCTGGGTGGGATACAATTCAGTCAGCAACTACTGGTTTAGCTCCAGCTTCAAAGAACTTTAGAAGGACTTACAAAACCAAGGCAACTGAGTGACAAAACAGCAAACAAATCTCAGTGCAGACAAAAGTGATTTATGTGGGGAAAAATAATGCTATCAGCACATGTAAAAAAAACCCAGGTTCTCACTCAGATCATAATAATGAGGCTATGACAAGCAATTCCAGTGAAAATTCAGCTTGATATTTAGTAGCATGAAGAATCACCAAGCAGTGTCCTGGAGCAGAGAAGAGTGTGCACATGCTTCCACAAACACCACATCCTCAGCACCACGTGCAGTTATTCCCCTTGGAAAAGGACATAAAAACTGAGAAAAGTTCAGAAACATTTGATGAAGATGACGAAAGATCTGGAGTAGTCTCCATAGAGGGAATAAACAAGTTGGCTAGCCCTTCTGTTTGGAAAAAAAGATGACTGATAAGGGATACGACAGAAGACAATAAAATCACAAGTGTCCTGAAAAAACTACTCAGCAGTCAGTTGCTTGTTGTGGCTTTCTGTGCAAGAAATGGGGATCATTAAACAAAACTATTAGGTGCTGAAATAATACTTCACACAATAGGAGGTAGGATTTTGGGGATCCCTGCTATAGGATGTCATGAGACCTGAAAGTCCACGTTTTCAGGGAGCAAATGTATGGAGGACAAATACAAAAAGGACCATTAAACCCAAATACATAATCTCTGGTCCAAGAAACTCCTGGAGTCTGGAAGAATATTCTGGGCAAGCATCATTGTATATTTACCCCATTCTTACATAAATTGCAAGAATTGTTTTGGCCACCAGTCATATTGGTTTTCCCTTTGAGAACACGCAAAAGTCTGTTATTTTGCAAGATTTCTCTTGCAAAATATGCCTGAAAGCATTTGAGCGACACAAAAAAAAAAAAAAAAAAAATCTAGGGAGACGTCCATAATTTCAAGGGGTGACAAGCAGAAAAATGGGAGGAGAGAGGCAAAGCATCAGAAATACAAGGAGGTATTCAGGTGATGTACAGGCATATTTTCAAGTGATGGAGTTACCCATCCTGCCAAAACCACGCATGGATAAATCATTTAAAGAAAAAATTTGGCTGCCTGGGAAAGCACTTATGTAACCAACAGTTTGCTTAAATGTTAAGTGACTAGAAATACCAAGTGCCAAAGAAACTTAAATTTATAACAAAAGCAGCCCCACCCTAGAAGAAAACCAGATTTTCGTCAAAAAAAAAACAACATTGGGGTGTGTTTAAGAAACGCAGAGCAACAAATGAAATGACTATTAAATACAGCCACGTACGTGGCACAAGGGTGGGTCACAGGCGCGGCAAATCCCGCTGGAGGCGGAAAGGTGCGGGCAGGGTCCGCGGCGCGGTGCGTGTTTGATGCTGCGCGCTCTGCGCTCCCTCCGACACGGCCCGTGCCGGCTGCGGGCACCACGCGTGCGGAGCGGCCTCGCCGCGCCCCAGCTGCACAGCCCGGCAAAGGCGTGCGGGCACGCCGGCCAGCGCTATCGGGACATGTGCTGGGAATAACAGAACCGCTGTTGTGTCCGCCTCGCTTCGCCGCGGGTTGTTTACAAGGCTCGTCCTGGGCGCAGAGAGCGTACCGGGTTCAGCTCCGGCAGCGGGGCAGCATGAGCACGCCGCCGATTGTTTTCCGGGACGGAGTTTTCCCACTGCAAGAAAGAAATGCCCTGATTTTCAGTTGCTGCAGCTTCAAAAAGGGGTTGTTAAGCGAGCTAAGTTGCTTTCTTTTACTGTTTAATCTAAATTTGAAATTCATGGGCAGGATTTTCTCAAGGGGTCTGTATACTTTGAGAAGCCTCATTGACTTTTGGTAGGATTCAGACCTTTAAGGAAAAAGAATAAATCACCTCAGTGGCACTAGACTACAGTATATTATTTTTTCGGCAAACTGAAGTAAGAAAATTCTAAAAAATGTCCGAAAGTAACAAATTACAAGCATAAGGTAAATGGTGAAGAAAAGCACCCCATGTGGTGAGTTCCCTTTGTTCTCTCCTTAGCTTTCTAGGCTTTTCAGTCAGCAGATTTTCTTAACGATCCAGCAGTTATTACTGAGGACTTCTCTGAGCAGCACATCATCAGACTATTCATTTAGATGCATGATTTTTTTTGTTTTCCCCTCTATCACATATAAAACCTACTGCCATCAGTGCAAATGTCTACAGTCCTGTGTTTCTAAAAACCAGCAATGCCAACTAGAGAAATCTTGCAAAATTTAATACGGACTACTTATGAGGACAGACTGCATAATTTGTGTTCAAGCTTAATATGATTGCTTATCACTTTTCTTTTGTCTTCCCTTTCAAATTATTTGCAGCAACCACCAGGACAAACAGAACACACCTATTTCATGGGGCTCCCAGCCTAGGAAACTGGGACACAGTACTTTCAGCCACTACCTACACAATTTTGTGGATCTTCCTTTCTGGCTATCAAGGCAAGATCAACTGGGACAGAGCAATTGATGTAAGGAAACACTCAGTATTAAAAAAAAAAATACAATAAATCTGCAATCTCTGGATTTGCTTGGAGATATAGAAACTGCTGAACAGCACAAGAAAATAAGACCCCTAGTTTCTTAGTTTTCTCCCACTTGCACTTGACAGCAAAAAAATACACCTCCAAAAAGCCAAGGGCAAAGCAAAAAACAAAAAAAAATATAGATAACACAGGAAAATGGGACTACTGAGACCATTTAAAATTATGGGCTCTTATTCTATTACAAGTCTAAGCTATACCCAATTTCAGTCAGTTTATGATACAAGAACCTACTTTTCTTTAGCTCCCAGATAAAAGCTTCCTACTCTCATTTTAGTCTGCCTGTCATAAGCTTAGTCAAAAAAAACTAACCAGGACATTTTGTTTTCTATAGTTTGCTTTCTGCTGGATTGTCTATATCAACAAGTATTCTTTTCAGCTTAACCTCTCAAACTTGTATGCTTAGAACCATTGTCTGAAAAGAAGCTGAAGCTGCTGCTAAGGAACATCAGTAGATACAGTAATAGCAGGCATAATTCAAAACAAATTTTCGTTTCTTCACATAGGTTTCAACACTTGACCGTTTTATAATTTATGGAGATCATCAGAACATAAAGATTAGATGGATTCAAATCATCCTCAGGGCTGAGTACTGCAGACTACCATGATGACTTGTGACACAGGTCTTTCCACCCTTCCTCAATTTCAAATGTCCGTCCAAAATGCCAGAATAAATGCAAAGATATGAAAACATGCTTGAAGTTTCAAGTTGCAAAATATTTTTCCTCATATACTTTAAGAATTAAAAAAATATACTTTGCACACATCTCTGCTCAAAAGAAAATTCTGCTGTGCTGTTCTTCAGCCTAAGGAGCTGCCAGAACAGAAGCTGTCCCATCACAGCTCTCTAGTCAAAGAACAAACTCAAACCTTACAAAATACAAGGGCAAGAACTGATTTTTTATTAACCTATTTTATGGACTCCCAAGAGGAAAATGAGTCCTGTCAATGGTTCCTCACTGCAAGAGACTAATATCTCATCAGAGGACATGGCATTATTTCACTCTTATGTCTGTCCCTCAAGAATTCTCCCTTTGATGAAGTAGTTCAAGGGCAGACATCAAAAAGTCTGTTGTAGCAAGGTATAGCAAATGGATCCAAGCCACATAAGACTTCATCAATAAAAATACACATGGTAAAATTCCACTTGACAACAAATATTTGCAATATCTGATAACAAATATTTGCATCACTATGGTCCTAGAGGAGGACAGTACCTTGTACTGCTGGTCACTTTCAGACCAACTTGACAGAAGTAAGAGTACTGCTGAAACTAAGCCACAAAGCATAGAATTTATATTCCAAGTCTCTGAGGTAGCAACTTTTTTAAAGTCAGATGAAATAAATTACCCTTCTAGACCTAAATAACCTTTTAAACATCTACTATATAACAACATATGTACCAACATGCTTTTTCTTTTAAACTATTATTTCAGCTATAAACAAGTTACCTTATAAAAATTAGAGATGACTCCCACTTGAAGAACTGACAGAGGAACAGATAACCACAGCAGATTTGAGTAATGGTCACACTCTTCCCAGGCACATTTCAAGACAGAAGTCTGAGGCACACTCAGCACACCTGAAGATCAATCTAACAATATTTACCAGCTGGGTCTGTCAAGCAATTAATTACTTTTAAGAAGAACCTAATTACATCAGTCTCTGATAAAGTGCATTCTGCTTTTTTTTCCCCAGGATGCTGGACATGGTTTTCTTCTGAATAACCATTCACCAGGTTGTCAGTCAGATATGTATGTGCACTTGTATGGATACTCACACTGATTCTCTTACCCTTTAAAGAAACTGCAGTTATCAACAGTAACCAGATCAGGTGGTAGGTGGGGAATTAGGAGAATTAGGAATCATAGGAGAAAAAAATGGTTTTGGAATCTATAGGCTTAAAATGGAACCCCAGGTTTTTCTTCTGAAGGAGTTTTTGACCAGTTACACACATGCAGTGCACTTGTGCATACCACTGCCCCATTAAAAATACAGACTTGAGATTTTACTGGTGCCTGGTCTGTTGCCAGCAACAGACACACAAACCCACCAATAAAAAGGAGTTTAAAATGGTGAAAAGAAGACACACTTGAAGGGAAATCTCTTTATAGCTTTCATTTAAAATATAAAATAGGTGAAACTTTAAAAGAAGAACATTCCATTCTGACCAAATTTTAAAATACAGTTTCATGCTAAAAGCAAAAGTCTGGATGTGAGCCTCATGGAAGCTGCCAAGCAATACAGAAAGAAACTTAATCTTTCACATTACTCACATCCGTGTCTTTGCCTTCCTGGCTTACATGAGTGTTGGCATTTTTACTAGATTGATCTAAATCCTCAATTTTATTTTCTATTTCCATAGCACTGCTTTTGACAGGACTCTGGGAAGACTCTTCACCTATTTCTGCTTCCATTTTTGTTACTAAATCATGTTCTTTATCTTCCACATCCATTCTTTCCTCTGTTTGCACCAGTCTGTGTTGAACTTCTTCCTCAGTTTTGTTTTCCAATTCCTCTTCTTTCCTCTTTGCTTTAAACACTTCAACTCCCATCATCCTCAGGTAATGAAGTCTCTCATTCTTGGGCACAAAGGCACGCAGTGATGTCTTCCCTTGCCAACCACACAGCACTATTGGACACTGAAGATCATGAGGTTTTCTGCAAACAAGCAGTTAAGTTCAGTCAATTATGAGAAAGTTCATCTTCAAAACTTCATTTTATAGCCATACACCAATCCAGTTCTAACACTGAATGCATTTTGTAACTATTCATAGAAGATGAAAGTACATTGTTCTTAACTTCAACACCTACACAGGCACCTGCTTGTCTACAAGCAAGGAAGCAAGCCAAAAACCCAGAAACAATGCTATTAAGTTTCTGCAACAAGCAAAATAATTTTTTGGCTCTGGTTTCAAAACTAATATAAGGAACAGCAAAACGAAAGTTTACATTAAGAAAACTCTCAAGAGTTTTGTCCACAGAAGTTACTTTGTCTACAAAAAGGAACAATAAAAAGTAACTTTTTCCCATTCCAAATGTTGGACTTTACAGGGAAACAAACAAATAAATCACATGCAGTGATCTGCTGATCCCTGGCACAACTACCAGCTCTCCTTTATGAAGTTAAATTCTATACTTGTTTTAAGAATTCACAGACAAGACAGCTTCTTTCCCTGTCTTACTCTCTGTATCCTATATGACTTTACTGTTTCCCTCACTGCAGCTCTATGCCTCTACTTCTGTTTTTGCCGAGTGAAAAGAAATTCTTGTCCAGGTCTTAGAAGTGCATAAATGGAAAGCAACACATCTACTTACTCAGGGTCTGGGTCATACTTCAGAACTATACTTCCCATCGCTACAGGGAAGGGGGAACAAAAACAAAACAGATGTGTTACTTGGTACAATGATACAATGATTGTAATCTGAAAATGTTCAATAAAACAAGTTTTTAGACAAACACAGACCATGACATGGTTAGCAGTTATCCACATCAGTACACTGAACTATAGACAATAGCAGATTTTATTCCCTTTTTTTTTTTTCAAGCCGAAGTATTTATATAATCACAGATGCGATTGCCAACATTGGCTCCTCCAAGATCCCAAATAAACAAATTAAAATACAAAATCCACACAGTGGATTAACTCACTCAGTGAATCTAGCAAGAAACTTTAACTTAATTAAAATGAATGTAAGAGTATGCCAGACCAAACTTCAGAACATTTTTTCTTCCCATTTTGTCTCATCAGACACGGAAGTCCAAGGATGACCAATGAATTGGAAATAAAACAATAGCAAAAGGCTGAAAAGCAATTTTCATATCTTGAAGCATCCAGTGTAGAGGAAATGAAAAGTTTAATATGAGTAGACATTGTTCCCCATATTTAAGAAAATAAAATCTGAGTAACTATATTTGATACATAAGGTCATGACAAGCAATTGCAGATAACAAACAGCTTCAACTGGAGCATTAACAGGCAGAAAAACCAGAAGCGCATATAAAATCTTTGTTCATCAGATATTTAAAATGCTGCCTCGCACTACTTTGCAGAAGTCATAAGTTTGGCAACTCTTCTGTTCTCTAAAGCTCAAAAACCTTAGAGGCTGCAATCAGAAATGACTACAATTTCTAGCAGCAAGTGGCTTTCAGTAATGCTTACTTTTACCTAACAAGTATATTTAAGATAAATTTAGTAAAAATTTTTAGCAAACACAGTTAATGTTACAGGATAACATAGCCTTCTGTGCAAAGTAGAAAAATAATTTTGTGACAGCAAAATTAGTAGGCTTACCCAGATCTTTGACTTTCTTCTGTGTTTCACTGCTAAATTTACTTAAGAATGGATTTTCCTGGGTTAGGAGAATTTTGACATCTTCTATGCAGACATTTATAATCCTTGCATGAATGAATGGATACAGAGTATAAATGCCCTGTTTAATAAATAAAGACAATGATTTCAAAATTTAACAACTGATTTCTGAAGGAAAAATGTTAAAAGCAGTATGCACTTTACCTAATACCAGAAAAAAAAATTTAAACCATACTGAAAATGTAAATTACCATTCATCTGACAAAGTTAATGCCAGCTGTCTTATAGGCTCTTGAGGAAACCAAATTATTTCCTTTGAGATCACAGTACTATGCAATTACCTCTTGTGCTAATCTGAATGCACATCCAAACTGTTCACCATCACTATTGCGAGACCAGACTTTTATCCCTGTGTTGATAACCTGCAAACAGCAAAGCCAATAAACATCAGTAGGGAGCATAAATTCTAAATTACCCCTCAACTTTTTTCTCCTCAATTCTTCAACTAAAAGTTCATTTGCACTGAATACTGAATTAATGTGAAAATTCATTCAAGGGAAAAAGGAACTCCTGCTATAAAAACGTGTCACTCCCTCAACACAAAATGTCTTTTACTCCTTTGCATATTGAAAACTGAACAGTGTGAGGAAGTTGCAGTTTTAAAAAGAGGGCAACAAACTACTAATATCTAATTTTAATTTTAGTTTGAGTAAGAATTCTCTGTGTGATTCTGGGAAAGTCAGTCAAGGACAGGATTTTAAAAATGTACAAGTGAATACTATTTGGACACTATCTATCCTTTATGGCACTCAAAGCCTCACTGCCTAATATAATGCACCAGTTTCTTAAAATTTTGTCAATTATATAGCCATTTCCTGCATAGAGGATAAAAGAATAATTGTTTATCCATTTCAAAGATCTGTTGCAAAGATGTATTGAATTTCCTCAAAAATTTTCAAGATTTGACTGGATGAGGCCCCAGAATGTATCTGATATAGCTTTGAAGTTAGCTCTGTTTGATGTAGGAAGGAAGCTGGACTACATGACCTCATTCCAACCTAAATTACACAATTACTTTTGAGACAAATCTTTAGCATTTGCAAGACCTTTTCCACAGGAAATCATAAAAAAAATTTCCCTCTAATTCAAAAAAACTACTTATTATCCCATTATCAGTCAGCTTAATGAACTTTCAAAATGTTTAACTGTTAAAATTACTTTGAAACAATGTTCCTATGTAACACAGCCAGTAAATAATTCAGCTGAACTTATCTTTTTGGTTGGCTTTCAAAGCTCTTAATACTTATATAATTAAGGGGCTGATAAATACAACATCATCAATGTAAACTTGTAAAGTTACCTGAAGACTACATAAAAATGCTGGCGCACACACACAAGTTATAGATTTCCTCTCTCTACTTTTAAGTTCTCTTTCATCCACCAAAAACATACCGATTTTCATCTCAGAGACTGTTATTTACCTCTCAGAGTCAACTTTTCATCTCTAACACGGGAGGGACAGAGAGGAAAACATTAATCCAGACTTAAAAAAAAATATATATAGCCTGTCAGAGGGCTAATCCTCTGTGTAAACAGTACACTTGGCAAGTCCAAGGAGATATACACTGATGCTTATGAACCATACCTTCATCTTCTCACTATTGTTCAGAAGCACATTCCTTAGCTCCTTAGAAACCATGTACAGCTGCCTCTTTTTTCCTTCTTGAGTTCGAGTCAGTAAATTCATCTTGGGAAATGATGGGTCCAATGCATAAAACTTCCTGTGGCCATAATACTTGTTTTGATTAACTGAGCAATAAAATCACATACTCAAAATGCATGGTTTAGCCCATTTCCTCCAGCTATCTCTGCAAACACTTAGCACTTTGGCTTCAGAACACAAAGATTAGACTTTCTAAGCTGCATGACATCACAAAAGACAAGCTGTTATAGACACTGAGACACACTGGAAAATTTCCAGTGCAAACTCTAGTTAGCTATTTTCATTTAAGTGTTGAGGAGAGGGGGCCCTGGTGCAAAGTCAGGCAAAAGCTGTTATGCAAGACCAACGAGACCCATCCTTTGTAATGAACAGAACTTGAACTACTAACATCCCTGAACTAATAGGAATCCTACTGCCAAAACAGACAGATCTTTTTTTCTTACTGGATAGGAAGGAACAATGGATCATCTTCAGGGAGAAACACAAAGGGGTCTTCTTTAAAACCAAACAACTTCATTTTTTTAGATGGTGGCGGTCTAGAAAGGAAATAAAATTGCATTGTCAATTTCACTAAAATTTCACTTGCTTTAAAATCAGTATATTCAGTTCATTTAGTCAACACTTGGCTTATTGTAAAAACAGTATGCCAAAGAGAATATTGGCATTTTCTTGTGCTTCACTAACACTACACACAATTTAACTTGTTAAAATACGGATGTGAAGCAGTGCTTGGAAACAGAGTTCACAAAAATGAGTAAACAGAGATATCTGATGGAATGATTGTGAAGGCAGTACAGATCTTCCAACTTCTGAAAGTATTTTTTCCCTTAACAGAGAATTAAGTTTTAATAGACTTAACAAATGCTAATAAGAAAACTGGTTATTTTCTCAACTTGCTGAATAAACACAGACAAGACAGAAAACATGGAAATGCAAGACAACTGAATGAATTCATTAATTTTTCTTGATTGATTTCTAAATTACAAAAGAACTACAGAATACTCAGCAATTGTGGAGCTGTCACAGGACAAATATTTATAAGTGGTCCTTACCCACACACTCCTTCCTTTTTACTCTGCTCAGTGTCCAAATTCTGCAATTCTTGCATTTTCTTAGACTCTTCATTTTCAGCAAGTGTTGGTTCTTCAATAATACAGTCAGAACCATTACCTGAATTAGCTGCTGTCACTTCAGTATCTTCTGTTCTTTGTGGCAATTTCTGATGAACCTATTTCAAATTACAGTATTTTCAAAAAAGCAAAAGTAGCATCCAACTTGTAACAGAAGGCACCTATGTTCTCTCTTTGTATGTGCTTAATTCTTGTCAATTTGTATGCAAGTGCTTACACAGATCCATTCAGGGAGTTAACCTGATTACTAGATCAAGATACCACTATAAATTGCATTTACCTCCACTACTGATCTGGACAGTTTCATACCAACTGTCCAAGAAAGCTATTTTTGTATCATCTACAAAATCATGTTCAAGCACTCAGAGAAGGTTATTTTAAAATGGGATCTGCTGTTTTCCTCCTAACACTCAAAGTGACACGTGCATCCTGCTGCTGCACACCTTCTGTAAGAGTGCTACAATGTTTTAACTTAGACCAGTATAAAGTATCTGGAGGGTGCTTACTTCTGAATAAATGCTTCTTCCCTATTGCCACATATATTTTACTCGTAAGTTGTTCTATTGAAGCAAATCGAATAAACACCTTAAAGGGATTCACACGAAAAGTTCTTCTCACAGACATGACAATCTAAGAGATTAAATAAATTCCATCAACTTAAAACCCTGTTGACAGGATTTTAAAGACAATTGACAACAAATGGATTAAAGTCAGATGGCTGAAGCTGCTGCTCCAAACAGTTTTACATCCATTCCCCATCCTGCTGATCTGCTAATCTGTTAGTGAATCACTTCTGAGCAACCAGCCACAGAGTGAGATAAACTGACATCAGAATTAGCTTACAACACAGCAGAAAAAAGCTTTTTAGCAGAGGACCACACACAGCTGAAGGAAGTGACAGCTTTAGCTATCTGATATAATCTGCTTCTGTAATTCTTCCAAGGCCTTAATTTTAGGGTCAAGATTTAGCTTGTTTTACTACCATTTCAAATCCCCTTTCTTCTTTTTTTTCCTATTATAAAAGTTTTCATAGGTCTTTTTTTAAGTACTTCGTGGATTTAGGAATTTAGTTTTAATTGACGCACTGAACTGTAACTGAAGGGCAGATACACAACAGTTATAGTATATCTTCGATTATGTGCAAACTTAAAAAAAAAATCCTGAAACATCATTAGTAATTTACATTTTAGATAATTTAAAGGAAGTTACCTTAGGCTGACGTTTATTCCATGGCATTGGAGACTTTTTTATTAAGACAGCCACAAAGAAGCCACCTGTGTTCTGGTGGTGTGGCAATATCCTAAGACTAGAGAGAAAAGAAAAAAGATGTTGCAGCATATTCATAACTGCATTCAGAATCACAAAATACCAGAAGGCCCACATGTTTTACTTTCAGGATAAGGTAAGTATTCCTAGTAGGATTGTGTAGATTTAATTTATCAAACAGGATCTAAACAGAGCATTCTGGCAAAATTACTTCCATCAACGCAACACATTCATTCACCGTTCACATTTGAGCTTGAATGACTCATATCTAAACAATACTTTTAGAACAGCTGTGGAAAGTCTTTAAAAGCAAGTAAGTCACACTGTCAATATGCTAAAGTTTTACATTTTCAGTAATTTTGACTGTTTATCTCTATTGTATGCAAAGAATTTGACCTTTTCAAGTGAGCACTTACTCCTCTTATGCAACTTACAGTAATTTCTCCTGATTTACTCGAGTTAAAATATTATGCACTGCCATTACATATGAAGCAATCAAAATATACTCAGACCTACACATTAGGACCTATTTGGTCCTAATCTGACCAAATTATAAATTGCCCACAACCATACATGTTACATCAAATCTTCATAAGATCTATTCTGGGAAAACTTACCAGCGCTCCAGATTCATTGCCTTTATCTTCTCTTCATCTTTCACTGGAAACATAGTAGGACGTATTTGTGTTTGTCTATTTGAAGGCACATCTTTCCAGTCCTCAAACCACTGTCCATCTTTCAGCATCACCTTCAAAGGGGTAAATATAAATTCAATGAAGAATATAGGTCACCATTTTAGAAGTTTTAATTAAAATACTTGCAAACCAAGGTTCAGACACCAAATAAAGAAGTAATTTTCTGGTATAGAAAATTAAGTTCTTTAAAGTGTATTGTTTCTTTGTGCATTGTATTTGTATGCTTCAGAGTAGGAGATTCTTGCCAGCTGCAGCTCTTTGCTCCACTTCATATGCTTCAAAAGAAAAGCATACAGTCAAAGTGCAGACTGGTGCTGAATCAACTACAAAAATCTCTGTTAACCTGCTAAAAACATGTGAACCACCAAAATCCAGTGGAAGGACAGTGGTGAAACACATAAGATCAGTAAACCATCAGATTTAAGATACACTACTTCTTTTTTTCCCATGAGACTGGCTGTGAAACATTGTATTATAGGCAGCTTCCAAGCAGTATACAAGGGAAAAGAGCTACTGCAGTCTAGTAAAGATCAAAACTGAAGAATCCCAATTTCATTACATAAGAAATATGTAAGAGTGCAACACAACAGCTTGGTAGGCAGAAAGCTGCATGACACAGGCATATACGAGTCACTGACAGAGATGTGTTTGTGAAGAGTTGCTGAAGAAACGTCCCCATGAATTTTCTAGCATCTGTACCTTTACTTAGAACTCAGAAATTACCTACAGATCTGCTCTAAGACACTGTGTAGACGTAACATCACCTCAGTCTGGCTAAGGGTCAAAGCTTTTGATGGACTCTTAAGATACAAGCAGAAGGTTAGAGCCACAACTCTTATAGGAAGGCATTCTAAATGCTCTTCAAGCAAGGATACCAAAGTGAAAAAATAAGCCAGGGAAAATTTGTCTTCAGAACTCTAGATGCCTGGTTTTGTACTGGATGCTAAAGCTCTAAGAAAGGTCCTAAATGGGGATGCACAGGGCAAATGCATAAAATTAATCACTGAAATGAAGGCCCATTTTTGGTTTTTTTTGCATCAAAGTAAGGCAGTTGCAGTGATGGTGACTTCAGGACTGGCAAGTATGGTGAAGTGGTTTCATGCATCTCACTGTGATCGTCTTGAAAGTTTAGGCAAGTGTTCTAGTGGAAACTGAAATGAACATTTATCTAGACTACAGTTTCACTGAAAACTTTGGAATGCAGATTTCAGCATCATGAAGTCTGGCACTTCTCAGACACTGATCAGATCACACCTTGTGCCTTTCTACGTTTCCTGAAATAGAAATTACTGTACTTACAGAATTAGTATTTCAAGTCAAATTATGCTACATTTCATAGTGCTCATAGATTGAGACGAGACAGACTGTACTTCTACTCTTCTTTGGAAGTCACAACTCAAGCTTGAAAAAAATCAACAATAGGAGTGGATAAATAACCAAAGTCTAAAAAAAAAGAAAAGTATTTTGGTTTTACTAGAAAAACTGCCTAGCAGTCCTGTGCCGTTCAGTTTTGGTTTACCAGCCTAACTGGTAAGTTGGTGTGACTGTTAGAACAACAAAGCACCAAAGAACACTCTGAACTCATCACTATTGCACATTTTACTGACCACCTGTTAGAGCAGAAGGAAGAGTAAAAGTGTTGCAGGAACAGATGACCAAATCTGGAGTTAAAAAGGTGTCTTCTTCAAGCCCAAAATAATTCTCTGAAATTCACTCATCATCTGGCTTAAGGAGGGAGTACTGAATGCTATTTCCAAGCACCCAAATGTCCCCTGAACAAAACCTTATTCCTGTTTTTGCTGTTTCCAGAGATTTATAGCCAACTGATGTTCAGGAATATTCAATGTAATTGGTTACAGAGTTCCTAGAAAACAAATGCTGCACCAAGGAACAAAAGACTACACCAAGTAAAAACAGCATTGAAATAAGCAAATACATCCATAGTGACATGCTAGCCAGTGAGGCATGAAAATATACAGTAGCAGCAAATTAGGTCTGAAGAAAGTCTGGCAAACTTTCAGCACATTTTATCAGACTAGTTTTTAAAACCTGTTAGGGAGATTTATATTTCAACTGCAAACAGAGAAATAGATGCTACAGGGAATAGAATATACCTTTAGTGATCATTATATAAATATATATATAATGCCTTTATAGAGTACCAAAAAAAGTAAAATTAAGATCACAGAGCCACAGTTATGCATTACATTTATTCTTCAGGTACAAGTATACAGTGCAAACTTTAGGAACTGTAAGAAGAAAGAAATCAACTAGTTTCTAAGCTGCATTTCCAGTGGCAGAACATACACCAATCTTTATACCCTGCATCTTATTCATTAGCCTGTACACAGGCATAAACCTACCTGGCATTGCAAGAAACTAGTGAGATGGTAAGACAGAACACCCAATGGCATTGCACAGGCACACACTCATAACTAAAATTTAATCAGTATCTTTCCCACTACCAG
This sequence comes from Vidua macroura, assembly GCF_024509145.1. NCBI lineage: Eukaryota > Metazoa > Chordata > Aves > Passeriformes > Viduidae > Vidua > Vidua macroura. The sequence continues at coordinate 83,887,639 of NC_071571.1, read as the reverse complement.
GATGGCCTTCTATTTCTCTTGACTATACTCTTGACAGGAACCTGAAGCAGCTTTGGGGTTTTTGCCCCTCCCTATTAGTTTATTTCCAGAACTGAAATCATTTAAGGCCTGAAACAAAATACAGGATTCTATTACTATTCTAGGATTAGTCACATCACTGCAGGCTTTACAGCTTATTTGCAGAAACAGTTTCAGAGCTTTGACTTCCAAATGAAATAAAATAGACCAGCAGAAGAAGTGCAGAATCTAACATTCACGGACCCTGAAGACAGAGATGGATGGCTAACATCAAAAGAGGATGAAATTATGTTGCCATCTACAGGCCACATACATGCAACGGAATAGGGACTTGTAGCAAGGAAGTATAGGAGACAGAGGAAAGAAACCTAGAGGTAAGGGGAGAGCAGATGAGGAGAAAAGAACCTATGCTCACAAAGACTTTCAGCTTAGCTCTCTCCCCTAAACATCAAATCACTGCCATTAATGCAGCTCAACTGAATGTTGTGAAATGTTACACTTCACAATTTCCCTAATTTAACACTCTACCACAGACCAAGAACTTTACAAAAATATCAGATTAAGTACCTTCCATTTTGTAATTCCTGGCATCCTCTTCAAACCTGGTAACTCAGAAGAGACATCAGCAAGTTCTAAGGCACCTGAAATCCCAAGAATATAAACATTTTGAAAACAGAATTTAAGACTTATGTCACCAATTGACTTTTATAAAAACAGCTTTCCTTAAAGTTTTAAGCTGTTTTATGAATAGTACTTTTTAAAACTTTCAAGAAATAAAATGCTATACAACTTCTACCGCTTACATTAACAAAGAAGATGAGAAGAACTGTTAATAATAACTACATAAGATGCAACTATAAATTATTCAAAATATAATGGTTAGATATTTTTGCAGCAGCTGCAGAGAAATACTCTATAACCTGTATCATTAAACACTAGTGTTCTAAGAAATGAAATAATTGAAGTTCTTATTCTCATTTACTCAGTATTTGGATTTACTACACTGATTAAGTGTTTTTCAGGGAATAACTTTTGGTATAACCAAGCCTTCTGAAATGCCTACAATATTCTAATTTAAAAAACTTACAATCTCAATATATTCCAGTGAGAGAGGAAAGAGAATTTGTTTTTTTTTAATGGAAAGGAAAATTCCAAACTGTTTAACAGTAACACGACAAAAGACTATGTGCCTAAAATATGTCAAATTACTACAAGAAACATCAACAGGGTATAGCTTAATTTACTGAATAAAACCTTCAAGCTGCCCAAAGTCCAGAAGGAATGATACAAACATTTACTGTTTAAATAGATGATCTCCCTAGAAAAGAATAACTTTTAACATTGCTTTTCTGTGATTCTAAATACTTAAATTATTTAACAGTCAGGTAGGCTTTTCCTCATGTTGTACACAATTTATCAACCTGCTCTACATGCTTATAACTACTTACTCTTACAGTGATAACTTAAGCAAGTCTTTTAAATAAATGAAAAGGAGATACACGAATTCATAGAAAAATTAAAAAATGACATCTCAAATGTGATTACACTTGATGTTTTGCATCCATCCTTTGAACACTCCTGCCTCCCTACAGCATGACTTCAGTTGATGTCTCAAGACTTACATCAGAATTATCAGGCACTGAGGAGTCTTGTCAGAAGTGCTACAGTTTCCAATAGTTGCTACATGGTACAAAAAGGCCTTCTCCCTACTCCCTCATGCCTAAAGGGAAAGCAATCTCTCATCTGCTCCACACCTTTGCTTCACCACGGTAACTCTGCTAGAAACTACCAACAAATCTTCTGGACTGACCTGAACTAATTCTTGAGGTGCAGTGCCCCTTGCAGACCAGGGCACTGCCTCTTTACTACTACCTTCTTAACCTACACTGTGTTCAAGTTTCAAGGATAACATTCACTTGCTGGGACACATCACAGCCTCCAAATATGCCTCAAAATACCTCCACTGGGCAGAGACTAGACCTGAACATCATAGCCAGTCCTTCCTTCAAAGTACTGAATTTCCCACAGGTGCTGCAATTGCTGGCCTCCACATCCTACTGCTTTTGTGTTCCTATCCCAACTAGTTCTTAATGCTTTCCAATCTTCCCATTGTTAAAATTAATGCTTGCTTACTATGGCCTTCAATAAGGCAAGCATACTGTAATTTACTGGAAACGTGTCTACGATTACCAAAGAAACTACTTCTAAACAAAAATGTCCTTTCACAGAATAAGCTGAGTTGGAAGGGACCCACCAAGATCATCGGGTCTGACTCAGGCCCTCTGCAGGACACCCCAAGAGTCACACCACGTGCCTGAGAGCGTTGTCCAAACTCTTCTTGAACTCCGTCAGGCTGGTGCTATGACCACTTCCCTGGGGAGCCTATTCCAGTGCCCAACCACCCTCTGGGTGAAAAACCTTTGCCTGATATCCAATCTAAACCTCCCCTGACACAACTTCAGGCCATTCCCATGGGTCCTGTCACAGGTCACCTGCCATTCCTCTTCGCTTCACAAGGAAGTTTCAGACTGCATTGAGGTCTCCCCTCAGTCTCCTCCAGGCTGAACAGAACAAGTTATCTCAGCCACTCATCATCAGGCTTTTCCTGTAGACCCTTTATCATCTCTGTTGCCCTCCTGTGCATGCTCTCTAATAGTTTAATGACTTTCTTATATTGAAGGGATCAAAACTGCACACAAGCCGTAAGATGAAGCTGCCCCAGTGCACAGAAGTGTGGGAGTAGAAATTACATAGTCAATTCCTAATTAACCTGCAAGCACTTAAGCTAAAGTGTTGTTTCTAAGACAATGAAATTTCACACATAATTTGCTACTGGCACAAAGTAAACATTACACAAAACAGGCTACCAAATTCCAGAGTAAGTGCAGCTCCAGGAGCAATAGAGCTGTTTCTGCTCTGTAAAAGGCTCAACTTTAAAAAAACGGTGGAACTTTTCCTGCCAAATCCAATTAGATGTTTCCAAATTTCAGGTTATTGATTGAGAAAAAAAACAGTATACACCAGCTACTAAATGGGCTACTGAACTCTTCTATCACAAAGTGATGCAGTGCAGCTTCCCAGTTCATCTCACTTTCTCTACCTCTTGTAACCTCAGCCTTCACATGCAAGCCAAAAATGCAAAAATAACCCTGTGAGTTTAAACACATTAAAAATCCAAGCATGTCAAAATGTAGGGCAAAGGATGCTAAAGGTATCAGTGACTCCCACCTACTGGTGTACAATTACTTCACTTTAGCTGCTTAACTACACTCCAGGCTTTTTACTCCTATAGTGCACAGCAGCAATGTCCCACACTGAGTTTTCCAAAGGAATTACAGATGTCAGACGTGGATTCCAACCAGTGAAAGCAGTTAGTGGGAGCCAGATAACAGAGACTGAATGCCACTGATTTGTAGAAGTGTCTTCTGCATCATTAACACAACTCTTCAGGTTTTGTATCTGCAGCTGATTTAAGAAGACTGCTCATAGCAACATTAATGAAATCCTATGGTACCAAAAGATTTCCACAGTTGTGCAAATTAGCAGCACATTACCCACACTAAGCCCATCATTAGTACCACCATACACATAGCCTTTTTGGGCTGAGGGAAAAAAAAATAAAAAGACAGAGTTCCTCACTCTGTTCCAGCTTACATTCTCACCTTGACTCTTTTCCAGCAGAGATGCGATCACAGCTTCATTTTCGATGGGATTCAAGGAACACGTGGAATACACCATTCTCCCACCTTCTGCCAGCTGTTCAACACCACGGGTTGCAATTCTCAACTGCAATCTAACAGAACACGCTTGATCTAGCCAGCTATCATTCAGGAACCCACAAAAAGCTTTACTGCAGACACACAACTCTCCATGGACTAAGCCAGCACTTGGGGAGTTCTACAGCTGTCAGCAGTACACAAATTATAGTCAGTGTTGAACTAAGTCAGCTTAGCACAGTCTGTACTGCAGACACACTCCCAATGAAACCTATTAAATTAAAGCAACAATTAGGTCAAACAGTTACACTAATGCAGTATAACTTTGAATAGAACATTCTCTATTTTGTTCTTTCTAGTGCCTCATCAGTTTTATTATGAAGTACTCAACAGTAGAAAAATAACACCCAAAAACATGACTCTTCTCAGAAATCCAGTTAAAATGAGGAGTACTCTATTACAAATATTATGGACAACATAGCTTAACCAGCAGTGGCCTTCTGAGAAAGGCATCACTGAGCTGGACCATGAGTTTAAACCCTACCTGCATACTTCCAACTGAAATTAAACCTGCAATAATGAATGAGTTGCCAAGAAGTCACAGGTCAGCTGAATCACAGTAACCAATGGCATCCCCAGCTTGTTAAAAATACACAGTAAAATGTTCTGAGCTTTTTAATCTGTTTCAATCACTACATTTTACCATGTGCCTGCACTAGGCTAAGTACTCATTCACCATCAGTTTACATAAATCCATCTCAGATAACTGAATTTGTGTATGATCTCTAGAATCCTAAAGACTTTAAAATGTCACTAATAAATTTTACAACTTACTGTATTTTCCAGCAGTATTTTACCTGCTTAAATGCTAAGAATCCTAACCAAGTGGTTTGTTCCATTTTATTAGCTATCCTGTCTAAATCAATTCAATTAATACTTCCATTACAGATATTTGTAACAACACAAGCAATTTAGATTCACATGCTTCCCTCCTCACATCTGAAACCCTACACTTCCTCCCAATAGCACTAAGCTCTTGATTTGAGAAAAATGACTCTCCTAGTCTCCGCTTGATCATATATTAACATGTGAATGCATGCAGATGTTAAAGCTATAGAAAAAGGAGAGAAAAATGAAAGAAGTGCAGATGTGCAATAAGCATTTTTACCCATGGAGCTGCAAACTGTTTTGTGTTGTCCACTTCTTCCACACATCAATGTTTTTCCTTATGGTTCCATCTCCGCTGCAGCAGAGGTCAAACAGATTTGTATTATTTGTGTGTAAGACTCTTTCCATATCAAAGTCATTTAAAGCAGCATAAAAAAAACCAGTCCCTCTCCCTTGTAATTAGTTCTCCTACATTCTTCTGTTTTGTTTCCTCATTGTCTTTGTATTTCAGTGTCCCAAACACAAGGTCAAAATTTGAAGCCCTTCAACTGATCAAATATAAGGACTACTTGGAATGAAAAAAATTCACCTCAATTCTGCATCCCCACACTTAGAAGACATTCTGAACTATAAATCCTAACTCACTAACCTACTCAAAATGCACAATTCAGTAACATAAAAAATTTAGCACTGCACTTAAAGCAATAAAATCCATGTATTCAAGTTTACATGCAAGGTACCTGCAGGGAACATCACATAAAATCCTGTCATAGAAGAGGATCTCTTTTTTTCCATCAACATCTATTTGAAGGTTAGGAATGCTGGAGGCATCATGATTTACCACCATGATGCATGGACTATTTAATCTCTTAGCCTGATGAACCAGCAAATAGCAGCGCTTGTTGTCGACATCATTGGCAATTACAAAACCGCCTGGGAACACAAGATAGTGGGAAAATGCTTTAGTATTCAACAAATAAATAATCTTACATAGTTTATTACCTTGTCTCTGAAAGTTCTGTAAACCTTTCACTAGAGATTTTTACTTAAAAGACTGCTCATGAATAGGGGAGCCCTTACTGAGCATAAAATAACTTCAAGCATATTGAAGGTTAACTGATGTGTCATAGTCTCAAGAGTTTTAGCTCCCATCCTGTGGCACTAAGACACAGCCAAGGGCCCTTCAACTTTTCAAAGGAAAACCTCTAAAACAGAAAAAAAGCCCACTGTCACCAAAGACAATCTCTACATAAGCAAATTTTCAGCACAATGCAGAAGGAATACACACACTCTCTACAACTTTACAGTGTCAAGGGGAAGTATTTTCTGTGAGCATCTAACCAAAAATAAAGATTCTGAAGCTTACAAAAACTGTAATTATCACAATTTCTTCAAGTCTAAAGCAGCTTAATCCAATGTTTGCAGGATACCATGAAAGCACAGAGGCTCATGGGCCACCATCTACTAAGCAGATGATTTATTAGATATTCTGATAATATCAGATAACATCAGATAATATCTGATTAATCAGATATTCTGATTTAATCAGATATTCCGATTTCTATACAGAAATTAAGCTCTAATCACATGTACTATAATCTGAACTGAAAAGATACTTCCTTTGTTTTTCAAGCAAAGGAAGCCCATGAAGCTTCAAATGGGTACCTTTAATCTCGTAACAACCCCTTGGGGAATTCAGTATGTAGTTAAATGCAGTTACTCATCTGTGACATTAGAAACAAGCTACTACAAGAAAAAGCAGAAATTACAAGTCACAAGTTTTAGTTTTCCAGACTTACTGGGAAAAGGAACATTCATGTCTGCATGCAACATTTCAATGAGCTGTGCAGTCTTAGATCCAGGAGCCGCACACATATCTAGAATCTACAAACATAAGACAGGAATTTTTAAAATTTTCTTATACTTTTTCAGCACTTGAGAAATTTCCTATGTTCTTGTTTAAATTAGGTATTTTTGAATATGCAGAATTGTGATTGTTCTGAACACCAATTTGAAAAGAACAAAGTACAATTCTGTTTCTTGTATGCTTTACTTTAAAGGTTGAAAATATAAAAAGGACTTTACTTTGTAGGGAACAAAAACATCAGCTGAAATAAAATCTGAAAGAGGAATCTGAATACAGATCTGGGGATATGATCCTTTTATCAGTTCACAAAAAATTCCAAATGAAGTTATCTGCAACATTACATATATACACATATATTGAAGACAAAGTTACATTCAAGAGCAAATAGTACTTTTCTTTAAACTATTAATAAATTAATCAGAGACAGCAGTTTATACAGATTTTATAAAAATTAATTGTTGTCCCTTCCCACACATTTACATTTCAATGTGCAAAATCAGGGCAGTAGAGTGTCCTGCTTCTTTATCTTGGAAGAAGCACTTAGGAAGTGTTTGAACTATCCTGAGGCCACTGAACATAACAGCAGAGACACCCACACCTAAATTCTAGTGTATTTCTCCCTCCTAATTAATCACTAACTTAGCTTGTGATAGAGTTATTGGTAGAGTCATTTTCACAGCAAAACAACTGACATCTCACACTGTTCTCTTAAGCAAGGAAGCTTAGAGCCTTTCCTCTTGCCTAGGCATAGATTTTCAGAAACCTATGTCTATCTCCTGGACCTTTGGCTCCAGTAAAAATCAGCTGAGATCATGCAACAGGATAAAGGATGGGAACGATCTGCTCAGATCCTCATGTGAGCCCCCGGCACAAACAAGACTAAACCAGAAGACAGACCCCAGAGAAACACAAAGAGAGCTCCAGGGAATGTGGGGCAACTGCTGTCGTGCAGCAGCGCTAACGCATCATGAATCACAACCTGCAAGACAGTATCAGATCTGCTGTTTAAATTAAGAGATGTGATGCTACTTTTTTCTACTTTTGCAGATAATGCAAAAGATGATGAAGAATACACAAGGCTAAACACACGCTAAAACTGTCCAGCAAATTGATGGTGGAGGAAAACTAAATGGAAAAATAGATTAAAAATGAACACAGCTATGGGAACGTTTGACAATCATTAATTTTATCGTTGTGGAAGACGGAATCAGCATGTTAGACATGACATACAGAACATGCTGGTTAAGCAAAAATAACCTGCAATTCTGGTCCTAACAAGCATCTCCTAAGCTAAGGCACTAAGGACCATGAAAGGTCCTAAATGACAAGTCAGGGCATCATTAGATCATTAAACATTTGCTGTTTTGGCACAAGAGAGGATAAAGAACTTATTCTTAATCTGATTTATGAAATCTTACACATTTCTGGAAAATGCTGCAGTACTCACCCAAATGAAACAGTCAATGTAAAGCCTATATACTGCTAGCTTATCATATACAATGTAAGGTGTGTGCAAAAATATCCCCACAATTTGTGTTTTACATTAAGATGAATGCATTCACCACGTGTTCAATTCCAGACAAAAATCAAAATACACCTGTGACACATCAGGACTGAGACTTTCAATTTACTATTCACTTAAAAGAGATGAGAAGATCTTGCCTCACATAAAACAGGATATGACATAGCTGTCATACACTGGGTTGGGTGAAAGTAGGAGAAAAAAAGGTGAAAAGTTATGTATGCTAAGTACTGCTAATGTAAAAAAACTGCATACAAACTAGTCTTTTAAAACACATATTAAAAGTTTGATAAACATAAAATTTTAAGATACAGTATGAAAATTTAAGAAAGAAGAACACAACGTGGCTGCTTGAGTTAGCAAGGCAACTAGCTCATTAATGAAAACATCACAAAGTCAGAACAGAAACTCTGCTACCAGATATCCTCAGTCCTATGGTATGCCCTAAGAAAAGACCATGGGCATTCCTTACACACTTCAGTTAAAGTTAGCACCCTATAGTGTTTAGCCACCAACAACAGCATGTTTCAGCTCACCCAAAATAATTTATCTAACAGATTATTTATAGAGTAGAATTTTTCAGCTTCTTCAAAAGGCATAGAGGAGTGAAATCTACAAGATAGGGAATATTATCACCTGCATCTTAAAAACTACATCTGTTCAGAGTGTGATGGAGAGGAGAAGTTAAAAACAGCTACCTTACTTTAAAAGCAGGTTGTAGCAAAAATACATAACTCAGATGCAGCTAAACACGTTTACACTTTTAAAATAAGACTATGCAACGGCTTAAAATCAAAGCGTTTTTTTGCAGGATATTGCACACAGCTGAAAAAGTAGATTTTCCTCTGATAGTGCTTTTGTGATCTGAACATTAGCTGAGTGTTGCTGTTGATGTGCAGAAAGCATAAAATGTATCAAGATGAAACAGAACCATGTATCAGCCCTGATACTGCTCTTGTGATTTGTAATTTCAATTAAGCTAATTTCATGGAAAAAACATCATTTTCTAGACTTACCTTATGATGAGGGCTAACATTAAGCAGCAGAGGTGGGATCATACTAACAGCTTCCTGACGACTGATGTTTCCCTTGAAATGAAAAAAGAAATTAAATTTGTTTTTATTCCATGAAAGAATACATTTCTTCTGCAATAAAGCTTCTAACTTGCTATGTAATAAAATAAGAAAGCAGTCAGAAGCACACTACTATAAACTTAGGATTAATTCCTTTAGAATTTAACAAAAAAAAAATCACAGTATTTCAACCAATTGTGATTTCTAATAATTGTGTATTTACTCCAATTGTATTATTTCTGCAGTTTCTGCTCAAAACAGAGGAGAAACTAGCTCAAATCAAGTGACAAATATCCATCACTTAAGTGTCGTCATGCCCATGCATGCACTTTTTACCAGGTTTAAACATTTTGTTTCTAACAGCACCTGATTATTTTAACATTTTAATATCCCCAACAACAATAAAAAAATACAATTAGGCAAGTATCTATAGCTGCAGTCATGCATCAGAATCATTGGATGTATCACTGCCAACAAAATCCACATTTGTCTGAGCTACTCAACTTCTGAGAGAAAAGGTAGAGTCTCCATATTTCACAATATATTTCAATAGAACATTGCTCAGGATATGCCAGAAAAAAATCAAGATCTATCCAAAACTTACACATTCTGTCTCGCTAACCAGAAACTGATGAAACTTTTCCAGTTGGGGGGACTTGCGCAAGATTTTTCTACTCAAGTTAGTGTGCCAGGCTAACTCTTCAGGATACCTGGTGGAAAAGAGACAGGAAAAGAACAGAGGCAGAAGAAAGAGACCGATGAGCCAGGCTGGTTGCCGGAAACACGCAGAATGCCTAGTCTCGCCTCTAGATCACTCACCAGCTCAGCGACTGCGGCATCTCGACTTTTTGGCCATCCACCTCCAGGTCCTGGAGCTCTCGGAAGTACTTTTCCTTCAAGCAGTGGAGAATCTCTTTGGCGTGGCTGCATGCAAGAGACCCCCGGAGGGACAGCGGATGGAAAATCACACAATCATAGGACGGTTCGGGTCGGAAGGAGCCTTAAGGATCGCGTATTTCCACCCCCCTGCCGTGGGCGTGACACTTCCCCCGTGCCAGGGCTCTGGCAGCCGCTGTCCGGGAGCCCCCCGCCCGTACCTGCGGTAGCCGGTGATGCGCAGCGTGGCGGGCAGCGGCTCCCGCAGCGCCGCCATGAACGCGTCCCACTCTCCGGCGGGCACGATGCCCAGCTCCCGGTAGTACCGCTCGAACAGCTCATTCTCCTTCACGATCTCGGGGTAGCCGCCGGCCCAGCCCTGAAGAAAAGCGCCGCCGTCGTCAACCCAGCGGTCCCGGCGCTCCCCGCCCCGCTTCACCTCCCCCGGCCCGGCTCTCACCGCCTGGTCCCCGCCTCCGCCCCGCTCCTGCCGCTGCTGCTGCTGCCGCCGGCGGTCCCGCGCCCTGCGGCCCATGGCAGCCAGGCGGCGGCCGAGCCGCGCCACCCGTCCCGCCGTGAGGAAGAGCGGCCGCTCCCGCTTCGCCTCCGCTCCCGGCCGGCCGGAGGGAACCGCGCGGCTGCCGCGTGCTCCCGGCGCGCACGCGCGGACCCGCCTTCTCCCGGCGCTGCTTCCCGGCGGAACTTCCCGAGCGCCCGGCCCGGCCCGGCCCGGCCCGGCCCCACCCACAACTGGCGGGCGGAGGCGGGGCTGGGGCGGCCATGCCCCCGGCGGGCGCCGGCGGTGCCAGATGAACCGAGGCGGCGGAGCGCGATGGGCTCTGCTGGCGATGGCGGCGTGTGCGCGCTGTGGCGCCGGGCCGAGGGCCCCGAGGAGCGGCGGCTGCTGGAGCTCTCCTCCTACGGGCTGATGGCGCTGGGCGCCGCCTCCGCCCTGCTGCTCTGCTTCATCCCCATGCCCTACGGCCGGTACTCCTCACGGCGCTTCGGCTGGCTGCTGCCCGCCCGCCCCGCCTGGGCGCTGCAGGAGCTGCCCTCCCTCCTCGTCCCGCTCGGGCTCGCCGCCTGTGGCGGGGCGGTCGCGGCCGCCCGGCCCAACCGCGTCCTGCTGGGCTGCTTCTTCCTGCACTACGCGCACAGGTGCGGGGTCGGGCGGGCGGCGCTGCCCGCGGGCACAGGCGGGGCTGGGGCGGATGGCCGGGGCTCCCTGCCGTGCTGGAGGCAGGAGAAGGGATCGGTCTTCTTAAGAGATCCTTGGTTGCTGCTTCCCGACCGAAGGGGTCGAGGTTCTGTTAATTAGCGTGTGTTGCTTAATATAATAGTTACTGAGTCCCTTCTGCTTCGCTACGCTAAGATATGTCGTGTGTTGTTATGGTGTCTGGGTAAATAGCTGTGGCGATGCGGTGCCGGCTCCCTTGTGTGCGCTGTGCTGTGCGCTGCGATGCTCCGGCGTGCAAACGGAGCGCTTGGCGCTCCCGCAGCGCGCCGCTTCATCCCTGTGCTGCTGCTGCTGTGCCTCGTGGTGACTCCCGCTTCGGCAAGGGATTGACCAGGCTGTCTTAAGGTCACTGTGTTACAACAAGGAAAGGTCAGCACTGTGTAGTGATATAATCTTGATGTTGCTAAACAATAGCTATTTTCTAATTATATCGTTCAACATTGTCTTTCAACGTAGCATTCATTCGTTGCAGGAGTTGGACTGGATGAACCTTGTGTGTTTCCTCCAGCTCAGCATATTCAATGATTCATTAAAGTACTGGCAAAGCTGAGGCTGAGTGTCCTATGTTTCCAGGTAGTCAATAGTATTCAGGCATTTTGTAAAAACACTTGGAGAAGGCAGCTGAGTTGGAGCCCAGGTGTGATCTTGCTGTTCCCTTCAAGTTGTGGACAGTAGCTGCTTGTCATACTCCACAAGTAAATTAGTCTCCAAGACAGAAGGGTTAGATTTGTCAAGTTTATTTTAAGCCACTTGATAGGTTATTTTCTGGTGCTTATTGAGAAAAGCTCTTGCTTTTGACCAAGTGTATTCCAGCAGCCTTGTGGTGGGGAGGTATATGACATATGGTTGGCCTGGAGGTTGCCTTTGAAAACCTGCAGTTGTGTCTTTGCTCCCCCTTTTTCTCCTCTTAAGTGTAAAGACATTAGCTTTTACATGGGATCTTAACTCATCCTTGAAGTTTGGGAATAGCTAGGAATGTGAGGCAATTTCTTTTTTTCCAATTGCTTGTTGCTATTGCCAAACCCGAGGGACTCTTCTGTAGGTGAATGTAAACTGGAAGAACGTTCTATGTTATCTTCTTCTGTTTGTTGTAGCATTGCATGCTTTAAATAATCCTGTGATGAATTTGTTACCCTTTCTTGAAAGCTATTAGAATTGGACTTCCTTTGGAAAGGCTATTTTGAAGCAGTCATTCTTGGGTAGATGGAAAACACGTGAAGAATGCTCAGGCTTCTGTGATCCTGCTTCTGTATCATTATGGATCATAATTAAATCAATAGACAATTGGGAGTTGGCTAGTTCCACAAGAAAGAGCACAAGAGTATTCACCTGCTCTTCTTGTTTGGAGCTAGTTTGCTTGCATAATTTCCCAGGAAAAGCAATCAAGATTCCTTTCCCAAATGGGATGGCAATTGTGGGTTTGTCACATCTTTAGAGGTGTCATAGAGTTGACCAAAACTGTCAAGGTGAAGCAATTAATGTTTTGGCTTACAAAGTAGGGAGGAAACTGAGGTCAATTACGTTAATTTAAAGGGGATTGACTTTCCCCCTGGAAATGCTGGGGGAATTTAGTAGAGGGGTCCTCGTTTCATCTCAGAAAGCTTGATGATACAACTGAGGATTTAGGGACAAATGTGGACTGTGCGTAATATCAGTTGTCTTTATTCCTCTCACCAAAGTAATTGCTTTGGATGCAAAGTTCAAAATTTCTGCCATACGGTAGAGAGCACTGGTCTTGTAATTCCAACTAGGCAAAAAAAAGAGAATGTTTTAGATGTTAAAGCAAGTGCAGCTATCCTTTCAAACAGGCACCAAGAGCTGGTGCTGAGAATTTGTAAAGTAGGGTAGTGTGGACAATGTTTGGACTTCAAAACTATCTTTTTTTGTGGTTAATACAATACATTTTCTTTTCTCTGTTTTTTATAGGGCACTCATCTTTCCTCTGCTGATCCGTGAAGGAAAACCAACGCCGTTTTTCACTTTTGTGTTAGCACTTCTGTTCTGTGTTTTCAACGGGTACTTGCAGGGCCGAAGCTTAACCACCTATGCAACTTACCCTCCAGGCTGGCTGGGCGACTCACGCTTCATTACAGGCGAGTTAAATCATGTTATGAGAACATCAGGTGTCATTTTCCTCTGTCTTCATAGCTCTTAATTTTTTATTGTGATTCCACAGTATCACCAATGCCATTTTAAAAGTCTTCTCATAATTTTCTCATTGGTGTAGCTTAAGGCTTTTTAACTTGTGAACTCACACTTCTTTCTGCAGTGCTAGATGATCTGATTGTCATTTTTACTCTCTAACAGCTAAGTAAATCCAGGTCATGTATTTTTTTTTTTTCTCGTAGAAGCTTGAAGCCCTACAGGGAACCAGCAACATGCAGGTTTAGAAGAAACAAAGCTTTTCTGTGTAACATGTAGATTAAACCAAAGTAACAAATTTGTGGAGTGAAAAATCTATCAAGGATAGCTGCTAACTACTGACATACCGTGGCAAATGCTAGAAGTCCTTGGTGTCAGGATATCTACACTGGATACACACAAGGACCAATCCAGCTGCCCTTGTAATTGAGGAGTGGCTTTGTAAAATGACAAAACTGGCCCCACAAGGAAGGGGTGGAAGGGTTGATCATTAACTCCCAATTGGGAAGTGAGGTTACATTTATACTTGAAGCAATGGATATGATTAAAGGACTAAGGTATTTAGTGACAAAGTATTTTATTTACTCAATTTTTTTGTTTCCTAGGCATCTACTTTTGCCTACTGTCAAAATGATAGTATCATTTCCTAATGAAATCTTTACAGAAAGATCATTTTCATCTGAAAATAAATCAGAATATTTTGCCTCATCAAAGGCAGAGTACTGGACTGTGTAGATCCTTGATCTGAGTCGGTACCCTTCTTTTTGTTATTCTGTAGCCAGAGCAAGTTAGTCTTTCTCCTTTATTTCTCAAGCCTTTTACAACAATAAAAAATATATTTTTTGGCTTTATTCCAGTGTTATTTTGGATGACATAGAGGACAACTGTGCTGAATGCTGTCATGAATATAAGATTGAAGAAATTTCAATATAAGTAGATTCTCTTGCCAAGGTCAGGAGGCAGTTCTCTTCGTGCACTAAAAATAGAGAAATTGAGGTACAAGGGAATGACTTCAGAGGACACTAGAATATATTTGAAATTTCCTTGGTGATTTAAAATTTCCACTTTCCTTAAATCAGAATCCAGCAAAAGAAAAAAAAGATTAAGAGATTTCTTGATCAACACTGTTCAAGACTGAAGCCAGGCAGGCGCTGTTTTCAGTACCTTAGTTGAAAGATATCTCAATACAGTGCTGTGAATGAATAATGATTAAGGAGCTATAAATCAGTTCCTCCTTAATCAAATATCTTTAAAAAAATCAAGTTAATAAGACTTGTTGCTCAAGTTTCCTTGGGTTCTTTTGGGCAGGTTTTGGGTTTTTTTAAGTTTCAAGGATTTCTGAAAGATGCAAATGTATAAATGACACTAGTTAGGTTCATCTGCTTTCAGTTATGAATACTTCTGTGAATGAATTAGTTTGATTTGTATTTGTGGTTTTGTTTGTTTGTTTTTTTCCCAAATAATACCAGTTTGAAATATATGCTTATATATATATTTCTAGTACCACTAAGTGAACCTGTCTGTTTTCAGAGGAAACAGGACTGTTCTGCTGCAAATGCAGAACCATGAGCTTGCAAACCAAGAACAAAGTCATAATCTTTCAGCATGAACCTTACACCTGTATGCCAATAAAGAGCTTGTGAATTTACCAAGAAAGCTGGTGATACCCTGAAGTGGTGACTGCTACAAATAGGACACTAACACGTCTGTGCCTCACCCTTGTGTCCTTTCCTAATCTATCTGCACTTTTAGTTGCAAACTGCTTTCTTCCTTTGCTTGCTTTAGCATCTTCAAACCCTTTGCAGCATGCTATGTCTTTTCTTACTCCTTTAAGTCCCTATTCAACTACTTCCTTCGAATGTTGATGGCTAACTCTTTTGTGCATCAAAACACTTCTTTAGTAGCAGCTCTGCAAAGCAGAACAGCACCTGTAACTCACAAGGTGCAGGTTACAGAACATCAGCATTTCACCTGTTGCATGAAGCTTTTTATCTGGCAATGAGGCAATTAAGCACACGTGTCACCTCTGCTCTCTTCACACATCAAACCTGAAGAGCGTGTATGCGTTGTCCAAATCTGATTATCATCTTGTAGGCAAGGGATGTGGGTTACAAGTGTCTCTCCTAATATAGATAGGTATCTGGATGCTCCAGACTGTGTCTTGTTGTAAAAACTAATCACAGAATCTGAGATGAGGCACTTGTTAACCTCAAAACATAGACCTTATCTGTTCCTGATCAATGCTGCCTTCAACAGAAGATAACATAGGCAACATGTTGGCAAGGGATAAAAATAATGAATTTCAATCCTAAATTCCTTTTGATTTATCCCACCCTCATGGCAACATAAGGATGCAGAATGTGACAACAATGTCAGTTTCTGTGAAAGGCTATAATAAATGGCTAAACCATTTTGCTGAACGGCACAAGTAAATGGTACCTTAATTCCTTCACAGTTGTATTCCTTTTATTGCACAGAAATCTGTTGGGGAAATTTTGATACACTATCAGTAAAACAGTAAAAGGAGAGTGGGGCTAAGATGTGTCCCTCTGGGAAGATTAAAAATGGCTGTTTGTTTCAGTGTGTAAAATTTTAGCATATTTGTTTTTCTGTGTCGAAGTTAGGGGAACATACACGTTGCATCTGCATATATGAACATACATACATTTATATAAGTCTAGCAAATAAGAATAAACTTCATTTTTACAGTGCTATTTCCCATCTAGGGGGCTATTGATACTGTGAGCTCTACTGATTGAAGAGCACAGTGTGGGACTGGGACTGTGCAGGATGTCACCAGAACTGTTTGTTCATGCTGCTTACATTACTACTGCTTTGAGACAATATGCCTAATGTGATATCTGACTGTAGTTTGTTTTCTGAACAAACACAGTACACTAAATATAGTATTTTTAATATTTCTCCATAGGTTTTTTAGGATGGTTGATTGGCACGGCCATCAATATTCATTCTGATCATATTCTCAGAAATCTGAGAAAACCTGGGGAAACTGGTTACAAGATACCAAGAGGTAAGTA
Organism: Vidua macroura; assembly: GCF_024509145.1. NCBI lineage: Eukaryota > Metazoa > Chordata > Aves > Passeriformes > Viduidae > Vidua > Vidua macroura. The sequence goes on along the minus strand of NC_071571.1, from coordinate 83,871,262 downwards.
AAATGGTACAGAAATTAACACAACAAAAAGAAGTATTTCTCATATAAGAAGAGGTGGAGAGAGCTTGGACTGTTCAGATTGGAGAAGAGAAGGCTCAAGGGAGATCTTATCAAAGTTTATATATTACAAAGAAGAGAGAACTAGGCTCTCCTTAGTGGTGCCTAGTGACAGGACCAGAGACAGTGGACACAAACTTATATCTGATTTTTTTTTTTTTTTTTTTTTTTTTTTTTTTTTTTTTTTTTTTGGGCTGTGGGGATGGTCAAATGCACAGGTGTGGAGCAGGTTGCTCAGAGAGATTGGAGGGAGACTCAAAACCAGACTGGGCATAGTCCTGGGCAACCTCTTCTGGCTGATCCTGCTTCAACAGTGGTGGTTGGACAAGATTATCTCAAGAGATCCCTTCCAACCTAAAATGATTCTGTGTGAAAATGGCCTTCTAAAGCTTGGTGTATTTTAGAGGAGATAGTAATTTGTTATATAAGAGGCAACTGGAAATAGCATTTTGTTTTCTACCACAGGAAGTGATTTTATGGTTTGGGAAACTTTTTTTTTTTCCTCTTAAGCCAAATACTGTAAGGAATCTGTTTCATTATATCACTTGCCTTGTGCAAATCTTTGGGTTTCTTGACCAACACTGGCTGTATTTTTGAAAAGGGGTAAAAATGTAACAGCACTGCCCAACTTTTCAGAGAATGAGCAGGTGGGTGGAGAAGAAAGACCTAAATTATTAACTCAGTGTAGGAGCAGCAGGGGAATGAAGAAAGTACTCAGCATGTGACCCATTTCATGTCTGATATAAGAGGGAGGTACCTAAAGTAATTGGAGAACAGCAGCAATTTTGAAAAGGGAGACACAGGGAAAAGAGGTCAGAAATCGAAATGAATTTGGCATTGTAAATTCTGACCTTCATGGGAAAATGGAGAATGTGAAAGGCTTTCTTATGGAGCCTATATGGAAGTGTTAAGGTTTATTATCACTTTTGCAAACAGGCACTCTTCTGGGTACATTACGCTCACTGAGAGCAGAAAGATAATACTACCTCTGAATTCTGTTATCTCACTAGATTTTTCTTCTTAGTTGTTGCTTTTTCTTGGTTGTTATTTTTTTAAATAAAACTGTAAGAACTAAGATATATAAGGTAGACTAAGATATATAAGGTAGTTATTTTTCACCAAGAAGAAGACAATGATTATAATTTTAATAGATGTAAATTGAAGTGCTCATGTGAAAAAATGAATATGAACATACTATACTGTGTTCAGTGTACAAAATGGTTCTGAAGGAAATATGTTATTTGCTGTAAGATCAGGAGGAGGCAATCTTTTTGATGTTGCTTATCCAGTTTAAGTGCTAGAATTTCACTTTTGTCACAAAAGTAGTGTAACTAGAGCAAGGTCAAAACACGTCCTTTATTACATTTCCAAATACTTGTTTGTTTAGTCCCACTGGTAAAGCACATGCGTGCACCAACTTTGTAATTAGGGCGAAATTCTTAATTTATAAAATTCCTAGCAGCTGGAGTACCAATTGTTTATGCACAACTGTCTATACAATTGATTTAACACAGACTACCAAATTTTCACTGAGTGTAGAAGCTGAAACAGCAGATCTGATGAGCAATGGTGACAAAAGCGCAATAACTTTGTAAGCTAGAGAATAAATTTGGAACTTCATAATAATAGTATTGTTCATAATTAACTTATTTTCTAAAGTACTTAAAGAAATTAAAAATTGTAGGCTAACTAACCCAGTATTTTCTGGGACTCAAGGGGAGTATGTCTTCTATTTCTACATATTTTAAAGAAGTTTTAGTGTACGATCAAAGAACATGTCATTAAGTAATTATTCACAAAGGCATGTACTTGTTTCTGATCCTAGTAAATCTGCTTTTCTTTCTTTATTTAAAGAGGAAAAGTGGAGCTACAAAAGGTCTGTCTTAGAATGAGGTCTGAAGTGATCCTTCATAGTACAGCTTGAACTGAAAAATGCTGTCTCCAATGCCTTTAAAGACCAAATAGAGGTATTAGTGATATAGCTCGTACTTGGTGCACAGAGAGGTAACATTGAACATCTTTACTAAGGTATTTTGAAGTAACTTTGTCCTGCTTTCAGGAGGAATGTTTGAGTATGTCAGTGGAGCCAACTTTTTTGGAGAGATCCTGGAATGGTTTGGGTTTGCCCTTGCCTGCTGCACCATTGAAAGCCTTGCATTTGCATTGTGTACTCTTTTCGTCCTGGGTTCAAGGGCAAGACAACACCACAAGTAAGTGTTCCTGCCTTGTCAGCTTGGTCGTCTCTATGCCCCACTGCATTTCCATTTCACAAATTATACCTCATCCTACAGGGATGTTGCAGAGCAAGTCTTGTGAAAGAGACTGCTGCTGTAGGGCAGAAAATGATAGAGAATACTCTGAGAAGATTAAGTACTGCAGAATTTCAGCAGAATATTTCAGAGCATAAACACAGTACAATAAGGTGGTCAAAATAATGTTTAAATGAAGACAGTACATCCTGGATCTGTGAAGATTATAGACAAGTTTATCAATATTATCTTAATTAATCAAATATTATACTTTCTCTTCTCAAACTTGTTTCTCTAATATATAAATTTTTGAAAATCACCCAAGCCGTCTTTAACAGGCACACTTTGTAGTCATGTGTGTATCATATTGTCTATAATCAATTGTATGGACATTATGAAAACAGTTCTGATAGATGATATTTAATGAAGTCTCTGCTCTAAACATTCTGACTGCTCATGTACTGTATTTATAATGTGGCTTTCCTGCTGACAAGAAGGACCATAGTTTGGGGAGACTTGTTTCCTGAAGGGATTCTCATTAAGGAATAGCATGCTTAAGAGAATTTGAACATGTTAATTTTATTTTGGTTATTTTCAGCTTCCTGCTTTGGTTGTCATGTTGAAATTTAGTGGCATAAGAGGAAATAAACATGAATTTAAGGACAAAATGGGTTGAAAAAAAAATACCAACCAACTGTGAGGGCAGCCATGTCTATGTCTTATGGAGTCCTAAAAACCTCCAGAAATAGAGGTTTTCCTGCCCATTGTTTGTAGGATGTTCCAGGTCTGTAATACCCTCCCAGTGAGCAAGTTTCTCCCACTATCCAACCTGAGTCTTCCAAACCTGTTGCCTATGACCGTCTCTTCCTGTTTTATCACCTGCTATTAGTGAGCAGAGTTGCAAAGTATCTTGAGTTGGGAGGAGCACTTGAAGGTTGTGGTGTCCAGCCAACTGGTGTGTGGCAAACCACAAGGCCCAGGGCTCATCCAGTTGAGTTCTGAGTGTCTCCTCCTTGCCAGATGAAGCAAGGACAGGTTCTCCTGCCTCTCCTTGTATATTACGTTCTTCAGGCTCAAATTCCATGGTTGGTTTCCATCAATCTTAAGCCTTGATGGCCCTCTTTCAGAACATCAAGAAAAGCTAAAGGTTGTTAAAGGAAGTTTTTTTACACTAAAGGAAAAATGCATGAAAATGGAATAGGGGTACAGGACAAAACCCCCAAGCAACTAAAAATAGCAAATCCATGTAAGTGAAGAAACATGTTAGTGTAGTTTGTTTATTTAAAAAACTTAGAATAAATGAGTGAAATGGGTTAATAGGGTAGTAATTGTATTCCCAAGATGCAGGTTATTGTGCATTGCATATTTTGTTCTGTTTATTCCAGCTTTGATCTTGCAGTTAACTATTGATATTATGAATATCTGCACCTTTGAGGAGCTCAGGTGAACTTAGTTCTTTTATTTCAGAGAAGCAGAACAATAAATATTCAAAAATGGGAGTAAACATGCTATCTGAGAGTAAACAAATATCTGATAGTGCTCTGCTTTTTTTTTTTTTTTTTTTTTTTTTTTTTTTTTTTTTTTTGTCTGGATTTGAAAATAGTGATGGTCTTTGAGGAGTGTTAGCAATAAGGCAAGTGCAATGTTTGTCATGTTCAGTTTGATTACCCAAATTCTAACTGCAGCCAAAGACGTTTCTGTGCAGAATGGGACTCTCATTCCAGTGTGTGAAGCATCCCTTGCTTATTATGCAATGACACGTTTTTGATTTTATTTTTTCTCTCTCTAATTTTAAAATGTGTAAATTCTTAGTATGTGTAATACCATACATTTTGAAAGAATGGGTTATTCCTTCCCTGACATATCTTACCAGATCTGTTGGTTTGATTTCCAAACCAACTGGCAGCTAGTTATATTTGGTAATTAGATGTCATTAGGGTGAGTGCAGTAAATGCCATTTTTTTGTTTGTTTGAAGACAAAACCGTGTATGGATTAAATTAAACACATTGTACAATTATTTCATTTCTTCAGCAGTGTTTTGAAGACTCAATACTCATCAGATTTTATTTTGTTTTTCAGATGGTACCTTGAGAAATTTGAAGACTATCCAAAGGACAGGAAAATTGTCATTCCATTTTTGTACTGAGCTGTGCTTTTAACACTTTGAGATGGATGCTTTTAGTAACAGCCAACATTTTACAGATGCTGGCAGGTTAGCAACACACTTGGATCATCACTGTGACAAAGCCTTTCCATCAGTGCTGCTATTACTTACTGCTTTTTCCTCTTAATGGTAACCCAGAAGTCTGATGGACAGGGTGAATAGGAGCAGAAGTGCCTTTCCAGCAGTGAAGCACCTTCATAAATACATTAGGCAATGAGTCTGAATTGGCATCATGGGAATTACTGTGCATGACTTCTGATCCTTCTTTTTCTGCCTGTGAGGGCTTCTACTGTTTCCACTCAATGTAGCTGAGGATTGTGCTGTGAGCTCAGCCACCCTCACTGCAATCTGGATGGTGTGTTCTGCCTACATACACTAATAGGGTTGATTTTATTTTTTTTCCTTGCCTTCCTAATTCTTTCAATTCCCGCCGCCTGCATCTCCAGAAGAGCTGGTGATGTAGACCAAGGAATTAGATTAATACAGTTGCTTTTACATGAAAGGCAGTGTTTTTCCTTCTCTTTGCACCCTTACAAATATAGGGACACTGTATAGACAATATTTAATGATATTTACATAAAAGCTGTACTGCTAATAGATTAATATTTTCATCTACCTCTTAAAATTGATAGCTATCTCAATATGCAATATGTGTTTTCTCACTCTAAACTGGTTTTGGAAGTCTACTTAAGATACTTAGGCCAATCTAGCATTGTTAACAATTGTGTAATGTTTTCTAACTTAATTTATAAAAAAACCTTGAGATTGGAAAAAAAAAGATTCTTACTATGCTATTTAAAAAAAATCAAGTGTCTTCTTTCTTCTGTTGCTAATATTCTAGGTGATTTTATATTCTAAAATTCTGAGCCTTGTGTCTGTTCTCATACCCCAACCTTTTGCTCATGAAGGACTCCAGAATGGTTTCAAGAACATGATGGGATCCCAAGCATACAGATTTTCAATTTATCTATGTCTTTTGCATGATTGTAATAATAATCTTTTAGAATTGCTGGCCCAAAAAAAAAACCAACCAAAACAACCCAAGGGAAAACTAAAAACAAAAACAAAAGGCCACCAAATGAACAACCAAATTCTAATAATTATAAAAATTAAGAAACAAATAAATGAACACTAAGAAAAAAAATTTCCACAAAACTCTGCTGCTAACATAATTTGAAAATAAATGGAATTCAAACTTTTGCCAAGTGTCATCTGCTCTGTTTGTACTTCTGTGTTGGGTTATATTCTTAAAAACAAATTAGTAGCGTAATCTTGCCAGATGCTAAGTTTTCCAGTAGGGAATTGCAGTAAGATTGGTTTTGATGAGCAGTCATGAGATTGCTGGAGAGAGAGGATGGTGAAGAGTTTGATTTACTCCTCAATGTTAAAATGGAGTTATTTGACAATGAAAGTTCAATAGGATCACTTAAAGCATATTCTGAAGATAATTTTAGAGTCTTATGATATTTCTAAATCCTGTCATGTCTGCAGCATTTTTTTTAATCTTCTTGTCTAAATCATCTACCAATCAAAATCTTTTTTAGTGGAAAAAAAATATAGGATTCAAAAACCACTATCTACCCAAGGTGTTTAAACACAAACATAGTTTGTGGTTAATTAATATCTTTATTGGGTTTGTGTGGCCAGATTTTGGTGATGGGGGCTAAAGGGGTGGCTTCTGTAAGAAGATGCTGGAAGCTTCTCCCATGTCTAGCAGAGCCAATGCCAGCTTGAGCCAGGGCCAACCTGCCCCTGACTACGGCTGAGCCCATCGTGAAGGACAGTAATGTCTTTGTAATAACATATTTAAGAAAGAAAAAAAAATACGTTCTTGGGCAGAGCAACATCTATGCAGACACCAAGTGAGGAGTGGGAGGAGCCACTTCAGGTGTTGGAGCTGAGATTCTCCTGCTGGAGCTGTGCCCCTGCAGCCCATGGAGGACCATGGGGATGCAGAGATCCATCTGCAGCCTGTGGAGGATCCTCATGCCAGAGCAGGTGGCTGCCTGAGACGAGGCTGTGAACCCATGGGAAGCCTGTGCTGGAACAGGGTTGTGAGAGGGATGTTTGGAGAGAAGAGCACATGCTAGGGCAGGTTTCATGGTGGGACTTGTGACCCTGGGGAGGACCCACAGTGGAGCAGGCTGTGCCTGAACTGAGCAATCCATGTTGGAGCAGTTCATGGAGAGCTGTTGCCCATGGGATGGACTCAGATTGGAGAAGTTCATGGAGAATTGTCTCCTATGGGAGGGACCTCATGCTGGAGAAGGGGAAGGCCTCCTCTCCTTGAAGAGCAGGAGAAACCACAGGTGATGAACTGACCATAGCCCCCATTCCCTGTCTCCCTGTGCCTCCCTGGGGGAGGAGGTAGAGCTTGGGAAGAAGAGAAAGGTAGAGGGAAGGTGTTTTTAAGATGTATTTTACTTTTTATTATCCTGCTGTGTTTTTGTTAGTAATAAATTCAGTTAATATCCCCAAACTGAGTCTCTTTTGTCTGTGGTGATATTTGATGAGTGATCTCTCCGGGTCATTATCTCAACCCATGAAGCTTAGGCTTTGGTTTCTTCTCCCTGTCCAGTTGTGGAGAGGAGTGACAGAGTGGCTTTGGTGGACACCTAGAATTTGGCCAGGGTCAACCCACCAAAATATCTTATATCTTCAGGGATATTTGTTTAAGAATCACTAATGGGACAACCTCCCAGTAAAAAAATCACTTTTTGGCAGCATTTTAGAGTCTAACCTAACACTATTTTTTTTGCCTTTTTTGAAAAGGTAAATGTTCTAATACTAAACAGTGAAAGAAAGGTCAGTGTTTATTGCATCTTTATATTCAAGAGCTGTAATTCTCTAGTCAGTAGTCTTCTATCACAGTTTCCAGAAAATTTGAACAGATGTCTTAATTTTGCTCTGGTACTATGCTAATAAATATTTATCTTGCCTAAAAGTTCAGTTGGTTTGCCCACATTAATTTGTGGTTTGTCAAGAGTGGGATAGGATCTGAAGTGTGATAGTCCGACAGCTTATCCCTGTTCTCTCTCTTGTTGCAGAAAAAGAAAAACTAAGGTCTGTGAGCTGTGAATGTCAGCATGTTTAGAAATGTTAGTTAATTGGATTAATTTAAAAAATCCCAAACCCAAGCCAGAAGCTTTGTGTGATTATATTTTATATTCTCATTATACTTCGAGAGCCTTCCCTAAGTAAAGTACAGATTTTATTTGAGGCAGGTCTTATGAGGAGCATATGAAAGAGCTGGAACTGTGTAGCCTGGAGAAAAGGGGGCCCAGGGGGAATCTTACTACTCTCTACAACTGCCTGAAAGGAGGTTGTAGCCAGGTGGGAGTTCATCTCTTCTCCCAGGTAACCAGTGATAGAGTGAGAGGAAATGGCCTTAGGTTGTGCCAGGGGAGGTTCAGATCGGCTATTATGAAAAATTTCTTCACTGAAAGGTTTGTCAAGTCCTGGAACAAGCTGCCTGGGGAAGTGGTGGAGTCACAATCCTTGGAGGTATGCATGTAGTTGTGGCACTGAGGGAGATGGTTTAGTGGTGGACTTGGTCGTGCTGGGTTAAAGGTTGGACTCACTTAACTTTGAGGTCTTTTCCAACCTAAACGACTCTATGATTCCCACATTTCAAGACCAGGTACATTGGTGAAAGCATATGATCAACTTGGTCAAATGCTAGAGTTGTCTTTTGTTTAAACAATATCCCATTTATTTGTCATCACTTGTGAGCCCTTCCCTTTTCAGCAGCTCTGACAGATTTTTCTCTTGGAAAATATATAATACTGAAATATTTTTCTCAAGAATATGTAATGTGAAAATGAACTCTGTTCTGCGCATTCCAGAGGGAGAAAACATGCATATTTTCTATTGGGTATATCTGTAGCTATTTTTAATAGAGATACTTCTAGCAAGATTGATAAATCTTTCCCCCAAATCCCTTACTAATAAAACATTATTTGTGGTGTCTTGCTTGAACACTTTTTTTTTTTTCTGTTAGTAATACCCGCTCTAACTTGTGGAGATTGACCAAGGCTTTTGTATCAACAATTTCATTATCCCAGCTGAGATCTTGGGGAGTGTAAAAACAAGATTGGATTAGAATGACCTAGATGCATGTGTGATCTTGATGAGATGTACTCAAAGCAGTTATTAAAAGTCACAAGGTAAATTTGTCTAGTGATACATTCTTAGTTACGTAAAACAAAGTATGTAGCTGAGATGTTCTACACTTGCAGTTAGAGCAAAGATTAACAGAAGCAGAGGCTGCTTATTTGGGTTCCTCAACTGCTGCTGGATCACTTCTCCCTTGAAAAAACTGCAGCACCTGCTGTTTCAACGATTTTAACTGAGATTCAGCATGATATTATCTTTTGGGGGACTGAAGATAGTATGCAAATTACTTGTATAAACTTGAATTCTTCCAGCAGACAGGAAATCCTGAGTGCCTACCACAGTTTTTATATCCTGTTTTGTGATTGAAATATTTTAATAACTTTAGTACGAGACTGTCCCAGTCTGTTCTATGCTCCTCAGTTTTACCAATAATAGTTGCAGTTGTCAGGGCAGCCCTTCATACACACATCCATTTTGTGAGGAAGGCAGATCTCAAGTTAAAATTGCACCACTTTTTGCAGTGATGCAACATATCTATCACCATCTTTGTGCTCATGTGCCCACACAAAAATATGTGTAAGCAAGCAATTAAATTTCTATTGCAGGACAACTGAAGGGCAAAGCCTTAACCAAGGTTTGCATCTGAAAGAATTGCACAACTGAAGCTTGCTCTTGAACTTCTTAAAACAACATGTTTTTTACATCCCTTGCTTGATTTACCATGTCTGCTTAAAAATCAAAGCTAATACATGATGCATTGTTGTGTACAAGTGGGTAGTGGAAGCAACAGGTTATTCACTCACAGAGATGAAAGAAAACCTAACACTTGGTATCCTTTGGTGCAACGCTTCCCTGGAGATGATGCCTTACCAATGTGCTAGGAGTGTCTCAGTGGTGTTGTTTGTCCCTGCTTTCTCTTGTTTTGGAAATACCTGTCCAGTTTCTGAGAGGACATGGGTGGCTGGATCCAAAGAGACAGCACTAGCAAAGCCACATGTTCCACCTGCTCTGAGAGGGAGCACTCCATTTCTTTTGGGCTATTGAAAGGGAAAACAACCGCAAATTTAGTTATAAACTTCTGCCAGAAAAGAAACAGCTGTGTGATCTGGGAATGGGGGCTCAGACATTGAGCAGCACTGTCCATGACTAAAGACCAGTCCAATGTAAGCAAGAAAAACCTACTTCAGGTACCTGCTGTCTTTCTGTCCTGCTGGCTGCTTCATGGGGTTGGAATCTAACCTTTTTAATCCATATTAGTGTGTTGGTGAACAGTCCAAGAGGCTTCCAGTTATGTCCCCACTCCACATGTTGTTTTTGCTGCAGAAGACCAAGAGACACATGCTGTGCAGAGTCAAGGTCCTGCTAATGTGCAAGGCAAAGCACCCCAGTTCAATAGTGTAGATTTGTAGGATTTTAATGTTTTTCAAAGGCAAGTATATTTCCTCTTTCATTCTCTGCCTGTCTCTTTGAAAAATGGTGATGGTATCAGAACAGGAGAACTGAATTGAAAATCCCAAATAGTACAGTGTAAGTGCTCAAGTGTTAAAGGACAGTCATGAGGATATAATAAAATCAGTAACCAAAGAGTAAAATAGTCCTTTTTACACTTCAAATAATCCTTGCAGATTTTACTAGGCCTCAGAAATAAAGAGTATTAGACTAAGCATAATATTTAGTCTGAAACAGTGCAGTAAATGATAATTACTGATAGAATAAAGTAATACCAGGAAGAGCAGTTTAGAAAATATGAGTAGCTATGCAGACAGCATACAGCAGTATAATGTTATGAATAGAAAGCTAAATGACCAAGAAAAAATGAACTATTTTCATAAGCAAAAAGAGAACACTACTCTATTGTGGAGTCCTCCTTGGTCTGCAGGTGGATCTCTGCTCCATTACGGACTTTCATGGGCTGCAAGGGCACAGCTGCCACACCATGGCTGCAAGGGAATCTCAGCTCTGGCACCTGGAGCACCTCCTTGCCCCTCCTTCCTCGCACACCTCAATGTCTGCATAGCTGCTCCTCTCACATATTCTCACTCCTCTCTCCACTTGCAGGGCTTTTTGCCCCTTTTTAACTGTTGCCCCAGCAATGCCACCATCACTGCTGGGTTCAGCCTTGGCCAGTGATAGGTCTGTATTGGAGTTGGCTGGCATTGGTTCTGTTGGACATAGGAGAAGCTTCTGGCAGCTTCTCACAAAAGCCACCCCTGTAGCCCCCCTATTACCAAAACCTTGCCATGCAAGCCCAATAAAATGTTTGAATTTATAAAAGTTCAAAATAAAACACTAACACTTGTAGGAAAAGTCTTTTGTCAATTGCTTTAAGTGGTTTTCCTAAACTGAAATTGCCATGCAATGTAGACATTCCAGACTTCAATGAATAATATGCTGTAATTACTACTCTTTAAATGGTTACTATTAAAAGTAAAAAACCCCAAAGTAATTGCACTTTGTTTCCTAATTCTTCATACTAGATGAATTGTCATTGCAACAGCTTTTAATTTCAATTCAAAGCAGACAAAACAATCTCCTTTGCAGATGCAACTCCATCTGCTACGGTGGCTAAACCTCAGAGATCTTCTTGAATGTTCTTGTTTCTGCATCAGATCAAAAAAAGATAAATTGCTAGTTACACTGCAGATGACAAACCATGACTTATTTTTCATTGAGTAATACTGTCATCTTCTGCCACTTTGTGTCTTCATTAACACTAGGCTAATTAGAAACATGAAATGATTATCTAACATTTCCTTACATATAAAATTCAGTCTAACACTGTTCTCAATTGTCTTATTGTGGCACTGCACAGATGTGGGCTTACTGGGTACCTATTGCATCATAGTTTCCAGTCCCCTCTAAGCACTGCCTAGAGCAGAAATTGTTACTCACAGCAGCAAATTCAAAGACAGCCCTCTCCTCTGGCTCAGGGACCCGGGAAGCAGGCAAGAATGCACCCCCAAACAAGCATGAATAAATTACCAGCAGAGGTCTGCACCAGCCATCTGTGTCTGTGTTGCACAACATGTAGAACAACAAGGAGTGCTAATCTTCCTGCTCATGATCTCTTTCCCCTCCAGCCCTCAACATAGCAGTCCTCAGTAAGAGGCACCATCCTCTACCAAGTTACTGATAGCTAGACCTTGCCAGCACTTAGTGCATTGACCCTCCTTTGGTGTCACAGCACTCAGCCAAGGAGGCCAGGGAAGATGGAAACCCACCCAGAGAATTTTTTTAATTCAGCCTTTCAGAGGCTTACAACTTTTGTTTGGGCTTGGAAGATTTTTGTCTGTTTCTGAGAAATATGTCAATACAAATGTACAAAGTGGATGCCTCCAGCAGCTGGGCACAGGCACCCAGTCTGCTCAGTAGCTGTCCCTGGATCTCAGCTTCCTCAGCTACTGGCACTTGGATGCACCAGCCCATGCATGCATGGAGACACATTTTGACACAGTTTGAATCCACCATTGACTGTGCTCAGACACAGGGGGCATCCAGCAAGAGGCCCTGTGTCCTCAACCTCCACAGCTGACACCACTTGGAAATGCAAAATTCTGACAGGCCTGCAGCTGCAACCTGGCTGCTGGTATATTTAGTCTGTTCTTGTCTCAGATTTTTACTAAAGCCGTTCAGTTAAAACAAACAAACAGAAAATGACACCAGGGGAAAAAATCCATTCTATGATTTATTCATGTAACATTGTTTTACACACAGTGAATTTATGGACTGTCTCATGAACTAAGAGGGGTTCTTGGAGAGTTTCCTGTGGAGAAAAGATTGCTTACCCAGAGCAAAGTTTTACTTTGGGGTGTTTTTTTTTGTTTTGTTTTGTTTTGTTTTGTTTTGTTTTGTTTTTGTTTTGTTTGTTTGTTTGTTTGGGTGTTGGTCTGGATTTTTTGATTTTTCTTTAAATAATATCAAAACTCTTTATCACAGAATTGTTTGTGTTTGTCCTGGTGAATTTTTGCAAAGCACTGTTTACAGGAGAAGCAGAAAGGGAAATGCTGGTACTGACCAGAAAAGTTGAGTTCTACATTTATTAGTTATTTGCAACTTAAATATGTTCTAAAGTAGATGACTGTAGCATAAGATGTAGGGGAAAATGCAAAATACAGAGCACAGCTCTATTGTTTATAGAGATTGCTTTCCATAATACCATATTTTTCAGCCTAGGAACACACATCTCCAAAGGCATTTTAAACAACAGCCTTTGAATGGGCTTTCATTTTAAGTAAATCCGTTTTCTGAAAGGCTCTCCAGTAAGGATTTGGAATGGATACTTGTGAAGACTACAGGTAATTTTCATTTCCAGGGACAAGGCCCTTATCTTTGTTAGCCTCTGTACAGATTCTTCCAGAGAAACATACTACTCTTTGTCCAACAGCAAGGCCAGCTGTTTGGCAGCAAGGCTAGGCATTCAGCCAGAGCTCTACTTGATCTAGAAAAGGTTTTATCTTTCCTAATGTATACTGTAAATATTTTGTTCTAGCAATCCAATTTGAAACTTTCCAGGATGATAGATGAGATCTGCCCTGAGACATCACAGACCATTTTTTCTTCCTTGTGGGTAACTGCAGATGTAATTCCTGGGAGATCAAAACATTTTGTCCGTAATTCTTGCCGGTTTCCATGTGGCCTAAATGAGAGAGTTCAAACTGAATGAGAGTTTGAATCAGGCCCCACTAAGAATTATGCCATGCAGTAAAAATGTCAAGAATTTTTTCTTTGTAGCTGGGTAGAAAGCCGAGGCAGAGCTGTCTATCCTATATGGTATAATCAAGGTCAAACCACTTCCACCCTGTCTCCTAGCCCTATGCCAGAGCCATTGCTAGTAGTAACAGATGGTTTCCAGGCCAGCACCAGGCAAGGGAATCATATTGCAGAGCCAAGTAGTGTATGGTTAACCGTAACATGTCCTCAACAAGAAACATACCACACTCAGAGCGGGGAAAGGATTTCACTTGTCACAAGGATACTGAAAGCAGAAAACAGCAGGAAGAAATACAGGGCAAAAGGTGAAACAGGCAGCTTCCACATCTTCAGGACAGATCCTTGTATGTTCCCCTGTCTACCTGTAACAGATCCGGTTCAAGGGAAGGCTCTGAAGGGGTCTGCACTTCACATAGATTTATGTAATGGAACTCCTGAAGCATCTCACTGGGTAGTATGGGGTACAGACTGATACTGTGTATGGTTCTCAAAGGTAAGTTATGGAAGAGAAGGATCAAGAGAGGGTCCCCACTAGAGGGCAGAGGGACTGATCAGTCTACACTGATTATTTCCATCCAACAAAAATAAGTCTCATGGACCATGTCTGTCACCACCTCATGAGGAACCAGCTGGGATAAACTTCACAGCTATCACCAGGCAACCCTGAATGAGAAAACAGCTACAGCCTGGTGATGAAAAGAGTGTCCCACCAGGCAGGCGTGGAGCCACAGGACAAATGTCTTGTGTCCAAATTAACTTGTTTCCCAGGAGAAGGAGGTCCATGCATACTTGCTACCACATCGAAAGAAAAAAGCTGAACTTTTATGTTCCTGTGCACAGAATGAATACCTTTCTGTTGATGGCATCAGTCAATACCACACCATGAGCTCTGCAGGAGACTCTGCAAGTAAAGCCTATCCCATTGCAAATGTCATCTGTCACCAGCTATGGCAAAGATCTTCAACTTGAGCTGTAGTACTGGATGGAGGTCAGACTACTCCAAGGCAGGCTCCTGGCTGCAGGGCTGTCAGACCTCTCACTCAGCTGAGAAGCACTAGAATCATGAATGAACTGCCTGGACTCAGTGGAGTGGATCACCAGCCTGTGAAGCCTCACTGCAGGAACCTGGAGCTGTTTCCAGGCTTCTGGATGCTTTGAGACAGTGGTGAATTTAAGGCATGGGTAAAAGCAAAGCTGCCCCATCACAAAATTACATGGGAGCTTCAGCTTGGCACCTGGCAGCAGGAATGGCAGCCTCTCCTTGCTCTGGCCCATGACCTGCCTGGAGGGAGCAACAGATATTCTGCTATCTTAAATTAAGCACAGTAACCTCAGGCTATCAGAAATCCTAATCTGTTTAAATTCTAGCATTTCACCCTTCCTCATGCCTTTTCAGCTCTCACCACAAAAAAAATGAATGTTGTTTCTTCAATGTTACCTGCATGTCCATAGAGCTCATGGGCTCAGGAGCTCAGAGGCATAGACACTGTGAAGTCCATGTTTGCTGAAATTAGAGACTGATATTATGAACAGACTCCTTAACTCAGTTTGCATGGCGGTGGAACAGAATCTGCCACTGCAGGTAACTATCATCTTCTCTGTGCTGGGTTCTGCCCCTGGATCACAAGAACCCCCTCCAACAGGGAAGAGTGGCTGGAAAGCTGTCCATTGGAAAAGGCCCTGGGGGTGCTGGTTAGCAGCCAGCTGCACATGAGCCAAAGTGTGCCCAGGTGGCCAAGAAGGCCAATGGCATCCTGGCCTGTATCAGCAATAGTGTGGCCAGCAGCAATAGGGCAGTGATCCTCCCCCTCTGCTTGGCACTGTTGAGTACTCAAACCCTGTGCTCAGTTCTGGGCCCCTCACTACAAGAAGGACATTGAGGTGCTGGAGCAAGTTCAGAGAAGGGCAATGGACTAGGGAAGGGTCTGGAGAACGATTTTAATGAGAAGCATCTGAGGGAGCTGGAATTATTTAACCTGGAGCAAAGAAGGCTCAGGGATGACCTTATCACTCTCTATAACTGCCTGAAAGGAGGGTGTAGCCATCTGGGAGTTAGTCTCTCCTCCCAGGCAATAAGTTACAGCACATCGAGGCCTCGATCTGCACCAGTGAAGGTTTAGATTGGCTATTAGGAAAATTTTCTTCACTGAAAGGGTTGTCAAGCATTGACAAACACTGCCTGGGAAACTGGTGGAGTCACCAAGGGTTGACTCCCTGAAGGGATCCTGGAATTATTTAAAAGATGTGTAGATGTGGCACTTAGGGACACAGTTTAGTGGTGGACCTGGCAGTGCTGGGTTAAAGGTCAGACTGGATTGCTGGTCGGACCAGGTCTTTTCCAATCTAAACAATTCTGTGATTCACTGCCGACACCCACAGACAGGAGATACTGGCACTGCCATCACTAGGGGGGTTTGGAATGCCCAGGCATGCTCTGTTCATCTACAGCCTTCAGGATCCCAAAGGCATGTCTGTTGGGACTGCATGTGTGTAAGGTCCCAAGGTGAAATGGTACTGACAAGCCGAAGAAGTCCTGCAGAAGTCCCAGCTGATGTCTGTCCACAGTCTATCCATGCACTGGAAAGAGCTGATGGTGAGCCTGCTTTTTATTTCACAAGGAAGGCAGAAAAAGTTGTACAGTGCTATACAATTGAATATTGAACCACAGTATAGGACCCATAGGAGGATTTGGTGCAAGAAAGTTGGAGTGCTGGTAGGAAGTCTGAGGGAGAGGTGCCTGAATACTCTTCTGGTTCCTGGCTTTGATTTTAGGTCCCTCAAAGAGCAAAAGGAATGTGTGTGCTGACTGATGAGCCTCCACTCTGACAGTCTTCCTGGCTCCCTGGCCAATATCTGCATCTGACCACTCCACCTCTTTTGCTCCTCTTATTCCTAGTCTAGATATTTCTCTACATCAAATAAAATTGCTAGCCATGTTCTCTTACCCATGAATGCTTTTCCTATCTTTGTTCCTATCCTCATTTTAAAGGACCAGCTAAACCATATTATTCTTTCTTATCCCTATCTAATCTATCCTACAGCTGCTGCACAACAACTTTAGCTAAAAACCTGCCAAAAATCTTGCTCTCCTTTGATCTTCTGTACTTCTCTGCTAACTTATCCATGGCCCAATGCAAATACAGCTCAGGTCAGTGCTTTTATATTGGCAAAAAGCTGTTTCTCTTATGGAAATCTCCTTCCTGAGACGTCCAAGTGATTTATTTGTGGCCCAAGAACAGTTAAAAATAATAGCTTTGAAGGTGGAGATGCAGGACATAGATATACTTAAGGAGAGGGAGGTGCATTGCAATAGAGCAGTTTCTATTTAAAGAGTGAATTCATGTAGGTACGTGCCTGTTCTGCCTATAGCTGAGGACCAGTGGGCAGGATGAACCAATGATAAATACTTAGGCAGCTGACCATGCAAGATAAATTATCTTCTCAAAATCTGTACAAGATCAAATAAGGCTTTGATCTAGCATGGGATTTAATAAAAGTGGGCTATATCTTTCACAATGATAGTTTTTGCTGACACCTAATGTAACCTTAATTCTAACCATGGTCATTCTTCTATGCATAAATGATCCTTCCAGGTTTAATACAGAAGCAGCTGGTGCCCTGTCTGATTGCCATGTTAACATGGCAGATCAGAGTTCCAGGGCACATCCTCACTAAGCAACTTCTACATCAGCTTTGTCACAGCTTGTCCCCTTGTGCTCTCCCCAGCAGAAAGCTTACACCCAGCGGATATGACGAAAGAATTTTTATTCTAATATTGTTGCTAGAAGGAACAATGCCTTACTTATAGGTTCTTCTCCTAGAAGACAATCTAGCCAGATCTACTTTTTCCTTCTGTATTAGTGCACACGCAATCACATTGTGGAATCTCCTCTGCCAGGATTCACACAACACATTCTGCATGCCTTCAGCTGTCCTCTGCAGCAGCCTGGAGAGTGACAACTTAAAGATGATCATGGGACCACCTAGATTACAAGCACAAGTAAGGGAGGAATTCTAACCAGTTTATTACTATGAACTTTCATGAGAGTAGCCTTAATATATTCTCTCAACCTGTCTTTCAAAGGCAAGCAACCCTTCTGACAAAAGCAACTCTTTCCAGGGCTCTGTGCTAACCAGGACAGGAAGACAGAGCATCTGATTTCATACAACTCTACAGATCCCACTTAGAAAAGTACTTTCAAAAGCTTTATAGATATTTAGCATAAACTTCATTTGTTTATGATCTCTCTCATTTGTTTGTGATTTTCTACAGCTAAAATTATTCTTAAAACCCTCTTTGTGCTTGCTATCACCATTTAATTTCACGTCTATATAAAGCTTTGAAGAAATAAAGTCTGTGAGATTTGTCTTCAATTAAGTGTTACTGCTGGCAGAACATCCTCTCTTATGAAAAGTGACAAGTCTCAAAGGCAGAATTCCCAATCCCTGAGTTAAAAAACAAACCTTCCAAAACCTGTATGCTCCCAAACCTTCTCTAAATGATTAAAAGAAACAAAATAGAACACAAGAACAGCTTTAAAACTTTCATAGAACATCCTTGATACAGAGGAATTTAATATGTCACCAAATACTGTTAAAATATGCTGTGTTAAGTATTTAAGTACTGTGTAACAAGCTAAGATAAACATTCATAATAAAGCAGACTTTTGAAAGTAATCCCTATCAGAGTCCCAAATACAGCAATGTAAATCGACTGTGGGAATGTCAAGGCAGCACCTTTACCTTGCTCCTTTGTAGTATTGCACATCCATACCATGCACAGAGTGATGAAAGGTCTCCGAGGCAGAGTTCCCACCAGAAGCATTGACACACATCCAGCAGTGTGAGGCAAGAATCACACCCGGCTGTCCGTGCACCCTCTTCCACTCTGATCCCACCCTGAATGCAAAGGGAACGGAATGACTTGTGAACCGCCTCTCACGCTTTCTCCATTTACCACACAGCTATTCTATGTAGGCAGCTAGAAAAGGATTTTCATGTGCATGAACATGCCTGGCTGGAAGCTGCAGCTGTTCAGCTGCTGATTTATCATGTGTTCAGCTTCTCTGACACGGGGCTGGCAGCCCTTGTAAGAGCAAGGAAGACAGGATGGGAAGAGGAGATGGCTGGTGGTTGACAGCTGTTTCAGGCTCTGTACTTTAATTGGCTCTGAATATACCTCAACAACTTAAATTTGGCTGATGCTTACTGTTCATCAGAAGAGGACATAGAGCCTTGAAGAGAGGAAGGACTGAGCCAAGTAGAAGATTTAAGGGAGAAAATATAACATGGTTTAAGCCTGTTCAGGGTTACTCATGCCCAGCCTTCTTTAATGGGAAACACAAGCCATTTTGAAGAAGGTAAAAGCCCGTATTTCCAGACAACAGATTAAAAGAATTCCCCAAATCATACCTTGTAAGAACTAGAAACTGATGTTCTGGATTTCTACTTGTCTCCCTATTGTGATCAGCTACATTTGAGACATGAAAATTGTATCTCCACTCTCCTATTCAGGGATGTATTTACTGAGAAAAAAAAAAAAAAAGTGATGATAGTGCAGCTAAGGAAACTGTCTTCCTATTACCTCCTCCCCAACATTATCTCCTGGTGACTAGCACACTCTGAAGGTCACTTGTTAGACATGCACCTCCTTTGACGAGACAGCCTTTCTCTCACTCCCCTATCTAACTTAAGACCTTGATTTGTTCAGTTCTTTCCTCTCCTTGCCTTCATCAGGTATGAGTGTGGTCAGATATACTGCTGAGCCCTAGTGTCTGTGCCTTCTCCATCCATCCCACCACAGAACCACAGAATATTCTGAGTTGGAAGGGACTCTCAAGGATCATTGAGTCCAGCTCTTAAGTGAATGGCTATGGGCCACAAAGGCTACAAAAGAGATCAGAGCTGGTGAACATGAAGGAGGTGATGCATCAGAAGCTTGTAGTGTGATTGTAGGTGGCCAGAATCAAGGTCATATGGTCCAAAATCCATATTTCATGTCCTTATACACCTCTAGGGATGGCGACTCCACTACCTCCCTGGGCAGCCTATTCCACTGTCTAATCACCCCTTCTGTGAAGTAATTCCTCCTAATGTCCAACCTAAACCTCCCCTGGCACAGCTTGAGGCTGTATCCTCTTGTGCTGTCACTGGTTGGCTGGGAGGAGGGACCAACCCCCACCTGCCTACAGCCTCCTTTCAGGCAGTTGTAGAGAGTTATAAGGTCACCCCTGAGCCTCCTTTTCTGCAGGCTAAACAACCTCAGCCACCCCAGCTGAGGTGAATTCCTTATGGAATTCGTGTTCCAGACCCTTCATCAGTTTTGCTGCCCTCTTCTGGACTCATTTCAGCACCTCAGGGTCCTTCCTGATTTGAGGGGGCTCAGACCTGGACACAGGATTCAAGGTGCAGCCTCACCAGTGCCAAGTATAGGGGGAGACTTTTCATTACCTGCATCCTCACAAATTCAACGGTGGGAATGAAGCTTTATTGAAAAGAAAGGATATTTTTGATCCAAACTGTACTTGACTTCCAAACATTCTGAGAATTTTATCTTCAGTTTCACTCAGTAAAAACCAGCTGAATTAAAATCAACATGACTTTAAAAAAAACTTAATCCTTGCAAAGGAAGTTCTCACTTGCTAGTTTTAGAGGGAAATTCTCACTTTAAGGAGACAAGATTAGAAATGTGCTTTATTTAGATTTCTCACTGGAGAGGCTAGAAACAGAGGAGAGAAAAAGCTGATGTTAGAAGATGATAATCTTTCTTGTTGTCATGCCACAACAGACCACCGGGTATTATTTCTCCATATTGTACACATTTATGTAGGAAACATGTATTACCTCCTTTTTTGCAGAGATATTTCAGTGATGTGGCACAAGCTTTGACAAATCATCGTGAGATAGGAAAAATGGTGTATTATCAAATCATTGCTTATAGATTTCTCAGAGATTTCCTTCTTCTCCAAGTACTTAAAATGTGGACTTACAAGCATGTTGTCTCCAGCTATCCATCCCATGTTCTCTATTACATTTACATAGTATCTGCTGCCTTGAACCCATACAAAGAACTGACAAAGCACTACTGTAGCTTCAGAAATTCTGTCCAACACAACTTAAGCCAGTGAGAGACAACTCTCTCTGTGGCTACTTCAGGAAACAGCCTAGCCTCTTCTGAGACAGTGTTGGGATTGGTGAGAGTCTCTCCTCATTCAAAAGCTGTTTCTGAGTTACTGCCTCTTACAAAGCAGTGGTCTCTACCACTTAGAGCTGAAAACGAAGTTGAAGATAACTTTAGCAAAGAGGGAAATCAGGCCCTCTTGAAAGTGCTGACTTTTAAAAGAAGGCAGCAGGGTAGAGAAGGAAATAAAGAAAACAGGTCTTGAAACTGCTGAGCTTGGAAAGGTGTCCATAAGATTGGCCATTGTGTCTTTCTGGTTTCCCCCTCCACCTCTTTGAGAAACCTGGTCTAGTGGAAGGTGTCCCTGCCTATAGCAGGAGGGTTGGAACTAGATGATCTTTAAGGTTCCTTCCAATACAAACCACTCTGTGATTCTATGATCCTATGAAAACACCAATCAGTTTTCCTTTATTTTAAGAGTTTTAACTCAGCAGGTTGAAGATGTGACCTTTACTGGATGTATGAAAAGTCAAAACACAAAAATAAAAAGGCTGAGATGTTGGCTCTGTAGCTGCCTCAGCTTTCTCAGTATTTCACAGTCGATCTACAAAATAACTCTTCTAACCGTTAGCATTCCACAGCAGCTATGCTTGCAGAAATACTGTCAATCCTCACCTCTTCTTGCTGTACCCAGCCCATCATAGACGCAGGAATGCAAAGTATTCAGGGCTGAAAGAAGAGACAGTGTAATTCTCTGCTTTATTTCTTATAGCATTTATAAAAAGAACAGAGTCGAGGGGCCTGTTTATTTGTCTTCTTTCAAGTTCCATTAAAACCAAACAAAAACAATCCAAAATCCTTTGGAAAATGAACCATAAAACCAAGGACTGCTATCAGTAACTCAAGTTGAAATCTCTGCTGATCTGAACACTTCATTGACCGTGCAAAAAAATTGTGGTGAACATACTCCTACATGAGAAATAATGAATAGCTCTTTCATGTGGTTTGGGTTTGGTTGGTTTATTGTGTACTTTTATGTGTACTTTGGCTGTTAGTCCTGAAAACAGGCCTATTCCTTAACAAAAACAAATAAATGACCTGCTTTTTCTGAATGACTTCAGGTAATAAACATTAGGCTGTCACCCTCATATCAGTTTCCCTTGCTCTGAAGTCTAAGGGCATAGTTCGAGAATACAACTGCATCAAGTGCAGCTATCCTTTGCTAACAAATGAGAGTCTTGCTCTCTCGTCCTTTCTCCACCCCCTCCTTAGTGCCAGCTCTGATCACAAAGTAAGCTAATTCAAAATGAACTGCTGAAAACTATTACTTTTCTTCCAAGTGCAGTCTTCTCTGAATTAAAAAGTTAAATTGGCTCACTGATCAATATCAGGGATTGTGCAAGGCAGCAGGGAAAGGAATTAGCAGGATTATGGAGAGCGGGACCTCTCCTTTTCTCACCTTCTGCGGCAGCTAGTTCATTCGAGAAGTACCGTGCAGCTGCATTGGAGGGCTGTTCTAACTAAAATTCCCTGATAGTATTTGGCTTTATGCACGGACAACTCTTCTCTGTGCTGTTCCGCAGTCAGATTAAGGGCTCTATTGAACAGTCTGGGGAGTCCTAGACTGCTGGAGTTTCTGGGGGTACCTCAGGAGAGGACACTTTATCCATATGCACGCTGAAGCTGCTCAAGGGAATAGGCAAATCACTGAATTAGAAAGAGAATCATTACGGACATCATTCTGGGAGGCTGACTGTTAAAGCCCATCTTCAGATCACAGCACCTCTGTGTCTGATCCCGTTCCAATAGCAGTGTCCATTTTACTTAGTAATCACTGCATGCGAAACCCATCCATTAGAGACACCCCTTGGAACTGGCACTGTCGCCCTGTCCATCCACAGTCCTGGACTCAAGCCCAATAAAAACTGAAGTACCCAGTGGAAATGTGGCACTTTGCGGTGCTGTCTTGGTGCTACCAATCCAAGGAAAGCCTTCCCTTGGTTATGAACTGCAAGGTTCTGCCTGGACACATCACCCAGGCCTCCCCTTTCCCTCAGGGAGTGGAGTAGCCCTGCTCAGCCCCACACTCTCCGCTGCTCAGCCTCCCCAAAGAAGGTCTGCCCGCACTTGCTTCTCCCTTGAATTAGTCCTCAAAATCCACCCTTTTTATTTTTGTGGGAACTGGGCTACACTTCTCCAAAGGGATGAGATGTGTCATGGAGGGGTCAGACAATGCAGTATTTGTGAGAAACCAACACGGAGGCAGGGCTGCAGCTGTGCCAGCCGCTCACGGAGATGAAGAGAAGACAAGTGAGAGGGAACCTCATGAATGTCTGTAAGTATCTGAAGGGAAGTTGTCAAGAGGACGGAGTCAGGCTCTTCTTGGCGGTGCCAAGCAATAGGACAAGAAGCAAAGGGCAGCAACTGATGCAAAAGAAGTTCTACCTAAACATGAGGAAGAACCTCTTTCCTGTGTGAGGAGGACTGGAAACCGGAACTGTTCCACATTGGAACAGGTTGCCCAGGGAGGTTGTCGCGTCTCCCTCCCTGGACATTTTCAAGAACTGTCCGGACGCAATCGCGTGCCAAGTGCTCTGGGACGCGTCTGCTTGAGCAGGGAGGCCGGACCACTGTGGTCCCTTCCAGCCTGACCCATTCCGTGACCCTGGGAGTTACGGAGCGGCCGGCACCCGGCCGCGGCTCTCCCCGCCCGCCGCCGCGGCTGAGGCACGGCTGCCGCGCTCCGCGCCGGCGCGGGCGGGCGAGCGCCGGGGCGGGGGAGCATTCCCAGCTCCCGTCTCCCTCCCGCTTCCCGCGCATGTGCGGTTGCCAGGGCGGCCGTCTCCGGTGAAGGTTTAAAATCTGCGGGACATGCGCAGTGCCGGTTCTGGCCCTGGCGAGGGGGACACGCCACATTGGAACGGCGAGCGGAGCGCTCCGGGCAGCGCCGGGTACAGTTTGCGCCGCCTTCGCTTCCTCCCGAGCCGCGCTCGCCTCGCCCGGCTCTGCCTCCGGCCGCCCTGCCGCCCTCGCTCGCTCCCTCCCTCCCTCCTCCCCGCGACACATGCTGCTGCTGCCGGGCCGCTCCTAGCGCCGCTGCCGGGCCGAGCGAGCGGGCGGTGAGCGGGCGGCGGCGCGGAGCTCTGGCCGGGCAGTGAGGGACGGCGGCGGCGGCGGGCGGGCGTGGATGGATCCCCGCGTGGCCTGGATCCAGCCCGAGCAGAAAGGACCTGCGAATGCGCTGTGGATGCAGATCTGGGAGACCTCGCAGGGCGTGGGGGGCCGGGGCGGCGCCAGCTTCCCGCACTACCTCTGCCTCAACTCCCCGGCGCTGGACTCTGCCGCCTCTCCGCCGCGCGGGCACGGCTGCGTGCGGCTCGGGGCGCCCGGCGCCTGCTGCTCCTCTTCCTCGCCGCCTTCGCCTTCGCCTTCCCCGCCGGCCCTACTGACCGGACTGGTGCCCGCTGTCCCCGGCGGCCCCGCGGCGGTGAACGGCGGCGGCGAGGGAGGGCGGCGGCTGCAGAAGTCGCCTTCCGTGTCTTCCTCGTCCTCCTGCTCGTCGGTGGAGTCCGGCACCGAGAGTCCCGGCTTCTCCTCCTCGGGATCGTGCAGCGGTGGCGGAGGCGGCGGCTCCTCCTCTTCCTCCGGCGGCCCCCGGGCGGTGGCGGTGGCTCCTCCCGGGCTGCTGGGCAGCGGGGCTGGACCCGGGGAGTTTTTTAACTTCCACGAGAACAAAGTGAACGCTGTGAATGGGCACCACCAGCCGCCGCACCCGGCGCGCAGCCCGCACCCGCCCCCGGCGTCTCCCCAGCAGCACCAGTACCACCCGGGCCGCAGGAAACGGGAGAATAAAGCCAGCACCTATGGGATGAATTATCTGCTCTCCGGCAGCCGCGGCGTCGCCGTCAACAACTCCCCCCACCAGCAGCGGCAGCCGCCTCAGCCAGCGCTGCAGAGCCCCGGCACCCCCTGGAAGACCAGAAAATACAGCCCGGGCGTGCAGGGGTGAGCAGCCGGGGCCTCGGGGGCTGCTGCAGCCCCAGAGGGAAGGGGGGCCTCGGCCGCCTCCTTCCTGCGGCCCCTCCGGGAAGGGGGGCGGTGGGTTGGGATTATAAGAACTCCTCTGGACCCGGCCGCGGCAGGGAGGCCGATGGCAGGGGATAGCGGGGCACAAACCCGTGCCCTTTTGTAAATCACCTTGGTCTGTGCCGGCTGGGTGGTTCTTGGCTGAAGCAGCGATTCATGCAGTGCGAGGGAGTCCGTAGAATCAAGGGGTTAGGCCTTACTTTGTAATAGATTGAGAGGTGAAGTTGTCAGAGGTCACCTACAATAATTAAAGCAAGGATGCGTGCAGGATGCTTGTCAAGCTACCAGGTCTCAATTCTGATTGTAAGGGGGAAGTGGAAGGCTTCCGTTCAGAGGAACTCAAAACCTTTGTGTTAATTTTTAAATGCCTCTGCTTAAGCTGCGGCAAGCTGGTTAGCTTGGGGAGTGTTAGCAACATCGCTTGAAAGGGAGGTGCCGAGTTCTGTCTGAGATAGACATGGAAGTCAATGTAGTTTTGGAACATTTCTCTCAAGTGTGTTTTAGTTCTAGGATAAATTGAGTCAGCCAATGCCTGTACAGAAATCTTGTCTTTTTGAAGAGAACGTTTTTATGAAGCTTACCCTATCTTGTAAGCCATACCTTTCTCATATAAATGGGTAGTTAGTAAGGCCGAGTATTCAGTTTGTTCTGATTGGCATGGAGAAGGGACTAAAATTGAACAAAGTGTGTCTGGGATGCTTTATGAGATTTCTGTATTACACCTGTCAAATTTCATTCAGTCAGGGGGAAATGCTACTTTCTAAAGTTAAGGTTGTTTTATTCTTGGAAAAGTTGCTGGCTGCATTGACTGACTGTAGCAGATTTCTGATGTCACTTCAAAAATAGTTTCTTGGAACATCCTAACATCAAGACCCTTGGATGCCTGTGGAATAAAGGCATTACATATTTGTAGAGGGGAAATAGCTAAAGATAACAGGGTATGAGCTGGAGATTTTTAAGTGAGAGATTTATGTGACTGTGTCTTCCTTTTCTCTTTCATGTAGTACTGTCAGGTGCTGAGTATGTTAAAAGTTATGAAGAAGTATTAAAGTACATTTTAAAAGTTCTGTTTTTGCAAACCATAACCTCGGGAGGGGGAGGACAAGACTTACGATTACTGCTTTTTAATTTCAGACTGACACTGAAAATTCAAATTTCTTACAGGAAGCTAGAATTTGAATGTTTAAGAAGCATCTTGCGCTAGGAGCTTTGAGTCCTATACTAAGAAGTTTGTTTGTATGTCTCAAGTTCCAATACTATCTTTAAAATAGTGTGAAGTTTTATTTTTTTGTTTTCGTAGAGATGTGGTAGAGCACTGAGTTAACTTTTTAATTTAATTTATGTCAGCTCAGTGGAAGTGAGGCAGATCTCCAGGCAGGTGGAGGAAGGAGCAGCCTGAGTTCATCCAGCAGGTCTATGGCAAATGGCAAACCGGTGAATCAAATCAAAGTGTTACAAGTTCTGTCCTGTAGCTGTTAGGCAGCACCACCTATGCTTCACATAACTTCATTTTTCATCTTCTGTCCATTTTCTTTCAGCTTTTGTGTAGTAGTGGCAGTGCCACTCTTCAAGTATGAGTTTCTAGAGAATCCATACACAAGCAAATTGTTTAGCTGAGATCCAGTTGTGCTATTCAGTTCTGTAATGTAGGTAGTTCTTTTGCTGATGTGTTAATTACAAGTTTTTTGCTAAATATCTTTGAAAGGGAAGCTGTGTTTCCTGATCTTCTGTCAAGGATCTCTGTTACAAAAGTGGGACCTGATTCTGGCAGTGGGATACCAGTAACTGCAGCATTTGCGATCCTATAGTTCCAGAGCATTCCTTAAAGTAGAAGGAGCTAACTAGTGCTGAAGGAGAGCATGAATCTTGAAACCATAGACCTAAATATGACAAACAGTTTCTGCCTTAAAATTTGAGTTCTGCTACCCAAGGTGAATCTTGAACAGGTGTATATTCTTAAACAATTTTCTCTTTAGTGTTAGTAATTTTTATGAAGTACTTGCATGATTGAGATAAGAATATTTTCACGGATGGATTTAGGTATCTATCTTCTTTAGTAATTCCCGTTCAGGGGTGAGTTTAACTTTCTCCTGAAGTCTGGCTGGTGTGTTATTTGGCAATTCAAATGAAAATGCACTGAAAAGGCTGGGATGGGGACAGATCCCTACAGGAGTTTCTTGTGGATCCCTTATGTTCCTTTAGTTGCCTGCTGTTTCCTGGAACTGTCTGCTGGGTCCTGAAGTATCTCTTTAATAACTCATCTGTTGACAGAGCATCTTCAGTGTTGCCGTCCTGGTATATGCAACTGTTGAAAAATGTGGTCCTGAAAATCTTCAGCTGCATTCTGGTTTGGGCATTGAAGAAGGACTTGATCATAGGTGCTCTTAGGCTTACCCTGTACGTGAGTGGTAGAGCTTACTCTGCTGTGAATATTGTTTGTAAAACAATGCTTTTCTACAACACGCTGAAATTTCCAAGTGATACGCAGTGGCTCACGGTGTTACTGTATTGTCTTCTGGTAACAGAGTAAGCAGGGTAATCTCTGTTAGCCCTCTCCCAGGCTGCAGTCGTACTTCTGATGAATTGCCTGCATGCTTTGAAGCAGTACTGTGCTCTCCTACTTTCTCATTCAGAGCTGAGGATGGTCTGTAGCACTGCAAGTCATCGTTTTATTCACACTGCTTGTAGTCAGTGGCTTTGTGATGGTAGGTGTGGTGATGTTTAGGAATACTCTATAAATGCTGTGTTTTCTTCTGTTTTATATACATCATTCCTTTTTTTTCCAGTGGCCTCATGCTTTCACCACTTTGATAGCAGCATGACAGTCTTGGTAAAGGAAATTTTTCCCAAGTGTGACAAGCTATTTTGATTAGATTTCATCCTAAAGCTGTTCTTTTGGATGCCCATGTCATGCTTTTAACAGAATTTTGGAAGGTAAGGATTGAGGAGATTGAAGCCATATTTATTCCAGTGCTTCAATAGAGCGATTAATATAGCAATAGTGGAAATTCCTGTGTGCCTGGATTTAGTTTAGGACTATGGATGACAAAATGATTGGTTTCAGATGCAAGGCAGAGAAGTGTCCTTTAACATTATGAGGTTAGTTCAAACTGTTGTGACTGATATTCAGAACTGCATGTTATTTCTTGGTACTGTAAAGTATCCTCTTATGTGTAAAACTGCATCTAGCCTCTTAGGGTGTGTATTTGTTCAGCAAATACCTTCTGTTTCTCTAAAGTCAGTATCTTAAATATATCTGAGTAATTTAAGCATCCAGAGAGTTTAAAAGTGTTCAAATATTACTTCAAAAGATGGCATCAAGCTATTCTAAACTTTTTGCTAAGGCCTCTGCTGCTTTTGTTTGGATGCACAGCTGATGGAGTGCTTTCTTTGAAGATGTAGGTAATAGCTTGTGAATAGTATAAAATCACATCAGATTTAATTATTTTATTTCTTAATATGAATTTAACAAAGTAAGTAAAAAATTAAAGCATTTTTTACAATATGAGTCTGTACTGCTTAATACCTTCAATTAAGTGTTCAGTCAAATTGTAGATGTTGCATGAGATTAGTGCTGAAATACCTGGCATATCTGCTTGGCACATTACAGTGCTGTGCAGAAGCAACACAACTGGCTTGTTGAGGATTAGTTTGGGTACCAGAACTGTTATGATACATTGGAATGGTGCTCTGCCTGGACTAATTAGTGTTGCACAGTGTCTGATGATTTCCTGCATTCATTTCCCCCCCTATTTAGCTGTTGTCTGTAACTCTCTCTTGATAATGACACACAAGTCCTGCCATAGAGTACAAGAGCACCAAGAACTCTACATTTCCTTATACTGAAGGAGAATTCAGGGCAGCATTCCCTAATGGCTACAGCAGGCACTTGGGGAGAGTTCTCATAAGCAAGGTAAGCTTATGACAGTGCTTCTACAGAAGACTTGTTTCAGTGTTCACCAGTTTGCAGCTGAATGATACTGTGCAGAAAAAGTGATGTCTAGAGATACAGTGGTGCGCCTCTATGCTAAGCTTATATTAGATCATCTTTATTTCTTCACCTGTATGCAGTGATTCTAATTCCAGTCTTAGAGGGTTTTTTTTGTATTTTTTATATATTTCAGACTAATATAACTAAGATAAATTTAATTACAGTTTAGTGCATTGCACTATTAAAAATCCATTGCATTCAGGGCTGTGCATAGCTGTGATTGCATGTTTGTCAACCCTTTCTTATTATCCTGCTGTCAGAGCTGTCAGATGTAAATAATGTGTGGGCATGGCACACTGTCAGCCTCTTCTGCAAATTTTGTTTTCTTGTACTTTGAGCTGGAAGAATGTAGACTTTGGAAATGCTCTGAAGCCTTTACTGTCTGCAGTGAGATGTCCAGCACTTATAAGGGCTTTAGGGGCCTCCCGAGGGTGGTTATTCTTGACTTCTCCCTGTGCTTAACTGTGTGTGCTGTCTTGCTGCAACACCTTCTAGTAAAGAATCAACACAGTGGGCTATGCTTCACCCACACTGCTGTCCAGTTCTTGGTGTCTGCTGTCTGTGGTGCTAGGTGGACACCTGTAGTGGAAGTGTTAATGTAGCTGGCAGCTCACACTGGCATGTTACACTCAATTCTTGTTTTACTTGACTATAGGGTCAGGGTAGAACTAGGCAGTGTATGCAGGGAGAAGTGTGGAAGTAGTTGCCTGTTAGTCATAGTAAATTTCTGGGGAGAGCATCAGGATGTAGTTAAATGGATTGTTTTCATTCCTGAAGGTTGGTATGGAGGGAAGTTCCAGGGTAGCTGCTGGATGAATTGTCCAGAAGAACAGAACATCTCTTTTTCTGTGGTCATGTACGTTAGCTTGGTAAAGCACAAAGTTTTCATGCAAAGTGGGTACCTAGTGTAGAGTTAAGAGACTGATGCTGTGGGGAGTGGAATGAAAGGAATGTTTTGGCAGCAGTAGGCTCCAGAGTCACCAGAGGTACTAGAGGTCAGAAAAGCTGAGCTACAGTAGTAAAACATGAGAAGGCCTTGCCTGACAGGTGCTCACATCTGCATGTAAAGGAGAATGGGACATGTTTGGAGCAGTTTAATCCTGGCATTAACTTCATGGTGTTTTTGCCAGTTGTTAGGCTTTGGCAGTAGAGACAGCTGGCACAAAGACATCAACAGCTGTACCCTTAGAGGCCAATGCCAGATATTGGGAAAAGAATATATCAACATGAGCTTGTGGTGATATTTTCAGGAAGCATCTCCCAGCTTTAAATTATTAGTGGCTCTTGGACTACCTGGGTTATAGGCAGTTCATTGTTATGCTTATTGTATGAATTTTGTATGAATGTGTCTTGCCTTGATCTTTTATGATCTGGGATTAGTAATGACCTGTGGGAAGATGTTCCTCAGGAAAGCTATGCATTATGTAATGATTTTTTAATTTTTTTTTTCATCCTGAAGCTGTCACTAGGGTTGTAGTGGCTGCCAGTTGCAGGTCTGTGCATTACAGAGGCAGACCATGAGTGCTTTTTGCAGGGGACTTGAAAAAGGAGGAGGGGGGAGGTTGAATCACCTGACAGTTGTTTGTTTTCTAGTCTGTTAAATAATTTCTTGTATTGAAACTGTTTCCTGCCTCTAGATGTTTATCTCCTCTGTATGCTTTGCAGTCCCTGCTTTATCTTTGGTATTCATATGAACCATACTTGTGTGGATAGTGTCATGGTATTCCTGCATCTTGGGCTATCTTGTTCTATCTTGTACTTTGTCTCCTTATTACTAATGTTGGACTTGCCTGACGTTTTTGTGCTTGGAGGCTTCACCTGTGATCTTCCTTTAATATGGAAACTAAGAGTTACAGTTGCTTGTTCCTGTTTAAAATATTTCTTCATATATATGAGGGGTCTTTCCCCTCATTCCCTGGCAGCTTAATTTCTTCATAAGCTTGCATAAGGGTGTATGGGGCTATTGTCAAATGCCATTTAGAAATCCAAGAAAATAATAGATTTTCCTGTGTGGTTCTCTGATTCTTCCAAGTAGCTCTGAATGTTGTGGGGTTTTTTTTGTTTGGTTTTTTTTTTTTTTTGTTTGTTTGTTTGTTTTTTTGTTTTTTTTTTTTTTTTTTTGTGTTTTGTTTTTTTTTGTTTGTTTTTTTCTCTAAGACACTACTTCCATTCATGATAGTTATATTAGCATCTTGATATAGTCATAACTATTCACTTATTGCATTGATTCTGCTTTAGGCTACTTTGACTATTTTGAATGTCAAAGCTAATCCTTTTAAATTAAAAAAAGAATGATAACTACTTATTGTTCTGGTACAAATGCACTATTGAGTGAGTATGAGTTTTTGTGTATACTGAATTACCAGGAATAGGTTTTGCTGTGAATATTTTCTATTAAAAAGTTTAGGACAAGTTCTTCTTTCATAGTTGTGGATCAGGGAAGTCTGAGGAATTAAAAAAAAAATTACTACTCTACATATCATGCATTGGAATCACTTAACTTTCTCTGTACTGATAACTTAATTCACTTAACAGAAGCAAGTTTTTGGTCTCTTGAACTAGTTTAGCCTTTCTCAATCATAGCTTTGCATCTCGTTAAGTTGTTCCTCATAATTGTTGTTGATAGCCTTAATCTTCCAATCCTCTTTTCCTGCTTTGTATATGATTTCAGGATTTCTGAAGACATCTTCTGATGGAATCCTATGACAAAGTAGTAAAAGCTCCTTTTTTCTCCTAAAACCTGATTAGTGATGCACACTAAACAACCAGTGTGATATCTTTAGAAGACTGAAACACATTGTTCTTTTGGTTATGATTTTAAAGGAGCTTTCTCTATTATATGGCAAACTGCAGCAATACTTAAATCCAGAAAATACTTTTCTAGCTTTTTTTTGCTTTGCAGAGATGCTGACTTTGAATGTGAAGGGTTTGTTGCCAGCAGTGCTTTGATGGGTGCATTTTGAGTTAGAGTCTGCTGCTCAGAATTGTGTCAAGAGTTGCTTCTCTTTAATGTTTCAGTGGCTAACCTAATGTAATGAATACCTGATCTACACGGGCATAATTTGTTTCTCATCACTAATATGTTTCTGCTGTTGCAGTCTGACTTGTCTGGGATGTTAATCGCTTGCTATCTTTGAGCATTTGGAAAAGAATTGTATTAAGACAGGAATTTCAGGGTTTAATGGTTCTATTTATTGGCATAGCAAGCTTGCTGATTCAGTCCCAAGGTTTAACATACAACATTCTCCTTCACTGGTGCAACAAAATGATGGTGATATTTTCTTGGTGGTGTAGGGAAGTCCATCAGTCCAAGTCAGGAATAATGCACTTCAGAAGCTTATGTAGCAGATCTACATTGCCATGTATCAAATTGGAGATGTACATTTGCTTATTTTTAATTTTTTTTATGATGCAGCTTTTTCAGAGCCCATCCAGCCATTAATAAGGTAATTGGTTGAGTTTTATTGGATTGATATAGTTTGCAGAAATATTTCAGTTTCTGATTTTCTTCAAAATGCAGACAAATTCTGATACTTAGGTCTGGAAATTTGCAGTGTAAATCAATCCAACAAACTTAGTTTCTTGAGTGCATCAACTGTCAAAGTGTTCTTAAGAGGCAAAATCAAATTGGCAAGAAACTTGGTCTGAAGTTAGGATGGGCTCTGACTTGCATGATTCTGGGGCAATGAGAAAGCTTAGAGAGGAAATACAAACAATATGATCTCTTGTGGAAAACGTACAGTATATTTTATAAACTACTGTTTGTTCTGTGGATGAGAGCAAATTACTTTTTTCTTCTAATATCCCCTTTGTAGCTAACTTGCAGAGTAAGCTCAATTCTTTCTTGAGTTTGGTATTTAGGGTACCTGTCTGTAAAACATTTCACAGCTCTGATTCATAAGTACTATATAGTTGAGGTTTTTTTTTTTATTCTGCCAGTCATTGTAGTTTGCTGCCTTCCATACAATTACAGTGACAAAGTTAATTGCTGTCTGAATAATGTAGTAGTATGAGACTGATTTGGTGCAGCAATATGGTCTGTGAGTGCAGCACTGTGTTTTCATAGTTTCTCTCATCTGTAAGCTTAGAGCATTGCATAGGGCATAGAGTAGTACTACCTGAGCCTTACTGGTGTTGTGGAGGACTAGTATACAAAGGTAAAGGCATCTGATGGGTGTTGTGAGTGGAAATGTGAAGAATTGTAGTTCATCTCTTCTTGGTCATAGCTGTATTTTAGCCCCTTTTGCAGGTGTCTTAATCTTAGATCGTACTGGGAGAAGTCTGTCTCAGAATGCATTCTTGCTTTCACATGCTCTCTCTCTCTCTGTGTATATTTATATATCAATATGTGTCTCCTCCTTTATTTCACTGAACTGTGTTCTTTAGTTTTAGACCGTAAGACTGATTGACTGATTTCAACTACTGAATGCATTTGATTGTTGTAGTGTGAGATTTCACCTGCATTTCCATGACAATGCAATTGTGCTTTGCCCTAGTCACAGGTGAAGGTACAGTTCAACAGATTTCCAAAATATGTGCAGTGACTGACGTGCGTTTCATCATTTAGTCTTGAGACAGTGAAGTCACATGTGTTTTGGAATTCCTGTTTCATTGAAAGAATGTATTCTATGACTTGTAACCTTTATTTCAACAGAGATTCTTTTGAGATGCTGTGTGTACCTCCCCATTTCTTTACCTCCATTTTCTGTGCATCCCCAGTATTAGACCCCCATGCTTTAACTGTGGCATCTATTCTTTCCTTTTATAAGCACACTTGGGTGATGTGTAAGCCTTCAGCTAGAAAAATACTCATTTTAGTAAATAAAGAATATATTTTTAAGAAGTATTAGTTGTTCCACATAAAAGATGCAATCACGTTTGTACTGTTCCTTTAGAGTACATTAATGTGCTTAGTACTGTAGTCATGTTGAAAAGGAACCAGATGCTTACTTGAGGGAGCAAAGTCTCTGTAGGTTTTAACTTACCTTCTAATTTGTTGATGGTGATTGAGAATTTCATTTCACTGCATTGAAGTGAGCCCTTGAAGTAATAAGTCAATCTTATGTATAATAATGTTTGCAGTAAATGAGTAAAATGGATGATCTCCTTTCTTAGAAACCTGTCTTTGGGGAAAAACATGGCAAAAGTGAGAATGTCACCTGAGTGTTATTTTAACCTAGAGGCTAGAAGAGTGGCTGCCTTTCCTTAAACAGTAGAAGGGATAATTTTTTGATAAACAGAACATGTTAATTTTGTTGCAGTAGTTCAGCCTGTAAGCAGCAGATGCTTGCTGTGCTTAGCAGTAATAACATCAGTAAATGGTGGGTTCCTCCAGGCTGTTAAAATTAGCAACCTGAATAATGTGGCAAGTACAAGTAGCCTCTCTTCTTCATTCCTGTGTTCTAATCTTTGCCATCTTATATTAGGTAAGAGTACAGTTATAGCTTACCAAAAAGTTTCTTTCACAGTATTTCTATAAATATAGTAAAGCTGTCTTGTGAAAAAGTTGATTAAAAGGCCTACATTTGTTAGCAAAGTAATACAATAGGCGTCTTAAAATGCTACGGGAGATTGCTGGTTGCTGTGATGCTGTTGGGAATCCAAATTCTTTAAGAAGATAGAAGGAAACTGAGAAGACTTACTTGTCTATATGTTGAGGGAAGTTCTATAAAAAAAAGAAGAGTTAGAATGTTACTTAGATCTGCATGTACATCATGTGCTGCAGATGGAAATTGTATTCCTAATGATTAAAATACTGTCACAGTCCTGGCTTAAAAAGTGCTTATGAAAATCATAGAGGGTACGTGGACAAAATACTTAAGTAAAAACTATCCCTGTATTGGCTGGCTGACTATTCCACGGTTATCTGTTTTTTTCAGACACTGCATTATTCTTTCAGCTAGTAAGAAGTTATACTGGGATTAGTCATGAACAGCATACAGGATCTTGTTTTATATACATGAGAGGGCTTTTTGTGACAGTGTTCCAATAACTTCATCTGAGCAAAAATGTTTACAAAAATGCAAACTACTGTAACATTAAATTTTACAAAAGCATCTCTGTTTTGAGAAGCTTCCTCAGGAGTAAACCAGAAGGTAAAATGGCAGTGGTTGTGCTGCCATATGCTGACTGTGAGTATAGCATTGATTCTTACCCAGAAGGACATAGACCAAGAAGATGATCTCTAAGAAGTAGAAACTGTTGAATTAAGGAAAACTAGAAAGAGCAAGCAAAATAGAAGTCTTTTAAGACAGAGGGTTGAGAACTGGTTTGCCAAATGCATTAAGACCTGGAAGTCTTGCACATCTAAAGCAAGAAACTTGCCAGAGTCAGTAGGGCTCAGAGAGAGATGTGAAAGGGCACCAGGGGGAACACAGACCATGTAGTAAGAACTAAGTGAACTAATTGCTTTCTGTCAGAGAAGGACTTAAGACACTTAAGAAAGCTTTGACTCCAGGCAACTGCAATTTTAATAATCTCAGTAAGAGTATAAATCCAGTCAGCAGAATAATACCGGTTATACACCCATGTCTTGTGGTGTATGCCAAAGAATTCTAGGGTAATTAGCCATGAGTATGACTTGAGCTCTAAATGAGCTTTGGTATCTAGATCTCTGCTGTTGTCCCATTCAGATTGAAACATTAAACCAAGTACTTGCCAATGTGAAGTAGAAAATGTGAACCTGACTTCATATTAAAGAGCAGATGAGGGAAGAAAATGTAGACTAGTGATGAGTGGTACTCTTCGGAGTCTTTCATAACGTGGTTAACAATTGTGACTGTTAGTCATTGGAAGAGAGGCTCCGTGGGGCATCAAAGTGAGAGTACTTGTGGGCTGGCTATTTTCCTGAGCTCACTGATGCACTGGGGCTGCTTTTGAAAGGCTGTGCTGTGTGTGGTAGAGGTTGTGATGGGGACAGATCCCCTTTTATTCTCTTCCCTAATACAGGATGGCTACTGTAAGTGCATTTTTTCCCCAGAAATGTCTAGATCTCCTGGACTGGTTGAATGGGGCTGATGCCATAAAAACCCAGAACTTCCTGCATGGCCAAACATAAAGAAAGGGTCTAGTGCATGTTTTGATTAAGGTAGTTGTGTCTCACAGGTCTCATTTTCTTGAAGGATTAATTGTTAATCCATATTCCTGTGTTCAGTTTGATAACACAACTGCTGATTTTTTTTTTCAGAGGAATGTTTGAGATTCTTTTTGAAGAGTGTAAAAACCAAACATTTACAGGTTTGCTGGGTTAGTGCTTAGAAAGAGCCAAAGGAAAGAATAAATTATGTACTTTATAATAAGGGAAAGTTACAAATAGAATTACTCAAGACTATTGCTCGATATGTTCATAAATACTTGGAGGGAAGAAATGAGTGAGAAAAGGATAGAAAGGATAATAGAAAGCTAGAGCTGAGTGCAGACAGACACAGTGGGAGTTCATTGTTCATTAGGTTATAAAACTGCTGGTAAAATTAAATTCTAGTAAATACAGAATCATGACTGAAGAAAAAGAATTCAGGCTGAATGCACACAGTGAGTGGGCTCTATGTTGATAGTTTTGTTCAGAAAACACCTTGAAGCTCCTTCATTGTGGTTTCTTTTAAAGAGCAGCTGTGTACTCAGGTACCCTCAAGCAGCAATATTTCCAAGTGTAGGGACAATAAAATGAAAACGGGTATGTGAGCTGGATTGAATGGCAGAATTACATGTTGACTGTGTGTTTCTGCCCACCTGTCAGAAAACGTGGTACAAATTGAAAACAAGCCAAAGAAGGCTAGCAGTGATCAAACTTCGGACTTCCTCTTGTCAAAGGAGACAAAAACCTCGTGAGGATTAGTAGCTTGGAAGACTAGTGGTGGATAGAGATAAATGGATTGAGAGCTGGAGAAGTCTTGTGTTTTGAGATGAACTGCCAGTAATGACTTTTTTTGCCCTAGGAAAAAAACCATCAGATAAAATCATTAACAGGCAGCAGTTTAAAATAAAACACTCTTTATTCTGATGCATACTTAAATTCAC
The DNA here is from genome assembly GCF_024509145.1 of Vidua macroura. Lineage (NCBI taxonomy): Eukaryota > Metazoa > Chordata > Aves > Passeriformes > Viduidae > Vidua > Vidua macroura. The sequence continues at coordinate 83,834,753 of NC_071571.1, read as the reverse complement.
ATTGAATGCCACAAATAACAAAGCAGAAATGGACTAAAAGACCTGGAAAAATCTACGGAATGAAGTTCTTTGAGCTAATAGGTATCAGGTTGGGATTCACCCTGAACGTATGCCAGATGAAATTACTGGAGAATTGGAAGGATGGCTACCCCTTTGCTTTTCTTGCTTTCACCCTGTATCTGCCTACTACAGATTATTATAGGCAGAAGAATAGGAAGTCTTTAGGCTGTCCCCATTGCTTTTAGGTGTATTCAAGTATTTTATTCATTGGTCTTTTTGTCTTGGAAAGGTAGGAAAAAAGTTTACTTTCTATAAACAAAATAAGAGCATGTTAGTTTGTATTTTCTGTCTTGCTCTAAAATTTTGAATCAAGGGGATTCCTCAGCAAATTGAAATGTTAGTTCAATCTGCTGTGTAGCTAAATGTTCAGTTGTGAGTCCAAGCTCAGTTTAAGAAAAGAGGGCAAACAGTAATTCGAAATATTTCTGCTTTTTGGAAGTATCTTTGAGCTTTGTTGCAAAAGTCTTTGTGAGAAGAATGGGAAAGTCTATGGGAAGAAATACTGACACTTAAATATTAGGCATGTGGTCTCTTGGAAGTTACCTGCTAGCAGGGGAGTTACTGAGTAAAATGAATTGCAAAAGTCTCAGATGAAGAGTTGAGTTCTACTAGAGAGGTATTAAATTTTCCTTTTGGAAGGCTAAGTATATAAACTATAGATTGATTTTTTGGGTTTAGGAGAGCATTTGGATTTCACTATGATGTTGACTAGGTACGTTTCGTGAGTTAGAAATCTTAGAAATATGTCAACATCAAAAAGATGTCTTGGGAAAATGTCACAGCAGTAGTTATTTGCATTTTTGTTTGCCATGGCTTGATGCTTTTCCATTGAAGGCAAACATGACATTCACCTGAATACTCAAATTTGCCAGCAATAGTTCTGTAGTATTGGTAGATGTGAAACAAAAGGGCTTAATAGGTGTATAAGGTTCCAGTGTCAGGACTCCTCATGTAACATTGGTATAAAAATACTTTACACTTGAGAATATATTTAACATTTCTCACTTAGAGTTCAGTTGGAAGGTCGTTTTCTGTATGAATGAATGGCTAATGAAGGGCCTGAGTGTCAAAGTGTCTTGATTTTACATCAAGAAATACTCAAATGTCCTTTTTATTGTCCTCTGCAAAATTTCGTTAATGCCAGTGGCCTGTTTGCAGTCTGTGTAAACTGCTACATACACAGAAGTAAGAACTGCTGGAAGAATAAACCTGCTTGAAGACTTTAGTTGATCTTGTGCTACTTGACATTTGCATCATCATGTAGTTTTTGAGACGCAGCTTTGTTTTTTAAAGAAAAGGATCATTAAGATTCAGGAATTGAATCTGGTCTTCACTGCTGAGCCAGTAAGAAATTTAGTAAATGTCTACTAGAGTTAGTGTTCTGAGCTCTTTGGTTAAAGGATGATATTAAATAAAGCCTATGGCCTGTTTCTTGAAAAATTTATTGTAACTGTTAAATAGTTCAATTGTCACTTTAACTGATCCTACTTTCTCCATTAGACTGCATGAAGAAATCATTGACTTCTATGACTTCATGTCCCCTCGTCCTGAAGAAGCAGCTATGAGAAGAGAAGTGGTAAAAAGGATAGAAACAGTCATCAAAGATCTTTGGCCTACCGCTGATGTGAGTGCAGCTTCAGCTGTGATTTGTTTCTCTAGTAAATGGTATAGCTTGGTTCACTTAACCTTGCTATTATCTTTCTTTTAGGAAGGAACAGGTAGCTCTTCAAATTTAAGGCAATTGACTTAATATCACAGTTCTTGCAGTATTTGGAAATTTATTTTAAAAAGTAGGGCATTTCAAACCTAGATTTTGGGTTAATGAATTGTACTGAATGTTTTTTCATTTTGAGAGCTGGGAATGTGAAGCTTTTAGTAGTGCATTTCTTAAAGTAAAAGCTTATTAAATTGTCTCTGTATAATTCAGTTTTGAATATTATATTTTATATATATTTTTTTTTATATATTTATATATATATTTGAATATATATATATATATTTGAATATTATATTTTTTGTACTCTTCATGAATTTGACATTCAAGGAATTGCTTTTGCCCCACTGTAGTGAGAAAATTGTACTCCCTGAGATATATTGGAATATAAGCTGGAGTAATTTCAAACACTTCGTTACCCAGTGAATAAGTCTGCTTATTCAAAAAGAACGTATTCTAAATTGTATTTCTAGCATCACCTTTGTGATTGCCAGATTGTAGCATTGTCATTAGCTACCAGAAAAATGTTTCAGACCACTGTGATTTCATAGCCTTCCATGGCAGACAGTGAGGGCTCAGGCTACAGCACTGAGCTAAAAATACTGTAAAGCTTATCTGCTTCATCCTTGCCCATGTTTTTCCTTCACAGTGAGATTTTTCTACCTTGTTGAAATTGATGTAAACACTGAAAAGGGCCTGTGTTGCCTGGCAAAAAACTAAGTGAGCTTGTGAATTGGGCTCTGCTGTGTCAGAGAGAGAACATTTCAATTCTTTAGATGGGAAGCTCACTGCAAGTATTTGATGTGGTCTGTGGATGTATCTTCATTGTGCCTGCTTTTCCACACACAAACACCTGCTGCTGCTTCATAGTTCTTGACAGTCAAATCTGTAGTATTCATATTTATCTGAATGACATGTTTAGATGTACTTGCTGGTTTTTAAACATAAAAATTTGGAAAAAGTTTCCCTTAAACTCTTTCAGTTTCAGTAAAGCTGTCCTGTAAGGAAAGGAAGGAGCAGGAGGGAAGGAAATTGGTAAAAAGCTTGTATGTCTGTCAAACGGGAAATACATAATGAAAAGAACTTGCTTAAATTTATTCTCTGCTAGCTGTATTGGTAGTAATTTCATGGTAAAGAAGCCCAATTTCCTCTAAAGTCGCATCTGTAAGAAAAAGTGTATTTGTATGACAGTATATAGTAAAGTAACTTTTTTACTGGCTATATCCTTAACAACTGGAGAAAAGTGTGAAGTTTTGTGAAAGTAAAAGGAAGTGAGCATTCATAATTGCAAGACGTTTTCCTGCTGTGTTCTTTTCAGGTCCAGATATTTGGCAGCTTTAGTACAGGGCTTTATCTTCCAACTAGGTAAGTAATAGTTTACTCTTGTCTTCTTTTAGAGAAATGATGAATTTCAAAGAGGATTTTAGAATGGAATGTGCAAATGTGTCAAACTTTCAGTAAAACTTTTATATTTCATGTGACAAAGGGAAGAGCTTTTAAACTTCAGGATTTGCGATAAGTATTTGATGTATTATCTTACTGCTCTGCTCTGCTTGTTGACCCTTTGGTGAATTACCTTTTCTTCCTTGTGTCTGGAGTTAGTCTTTGGCTTTTTTAAAAAACAGACAGTGAAACTGAATGTTTGGCATTTCCCCTTTTAAAGATTGTTTTGTTAAATAAGATAAATTACTAAGAATGTATCACTTATCACAGAGTTGCTCTGTAAAGTCAAAAGAACCATCACAGTGTTGTATTTCCATATTTTTGGAGAGCAAAATGTCTTACTTAATTTGGTATTTTGTATCAGTTAATGGTTCAATTGGATGTGGAAACCTGTGTAGCTCTGCCTTGAAGATGAAGTTGTCTTTATATAAATTAAATTTTCAGAAGGAAAGCCCTGGAAATTTCATTTCTGTGAATACCAATCACTGATGACATTCTTTGGATTATTAAAATGCCTGTCAACAGGAGTAGATAGATGATGGATGGAATTGGACTGTTTAAGTCAGAGGGGAGGGAGCATGAAAGGTAAAAGGGAAAGGAACTGAGAGAAAAACTCATCAGAGTAATGGAAGCAAGAAACTAGAATACTGCTTTGGGTCCTAAAACACTGTGGACTCTCTTGCTTAATGCTCCTAGAAGAAGCTTGTTGGGAACCTACGTTTTAAATTGCAAAAAGATCACCATGTATGACTTGTAATACGTAGAATGCCAATCTTACCATATTTTTGGTAGTGTATTGTGTTTCAGATTTACTGGATTTCATGCTGTGTTCTTTTTGTCTAGTGATATTGATCTAGTTGTTTTTGGGAAATGGGAACGACCCCCTTTACAGCTGTTGGAGCAAGCACTGAGAAAACACAATGTGGCTGAGCCATATTCCATTAAAGTACTTGACAAAGCTACGGTAAGTAATTGCTTTGGAATATGGAACTGAAAAACTTTCAGACCCCTTCAGATATTGGTGATAAATAGTATTCTTAATTCCTGAAGCAAATTATATTGTCTTAAACTCTCTGCAAGATTTCAGTAGAATCTGTATGTGCTTAGCAATAGCATGGAATTTTTTATATGGATGTTGGTAATTCTGTGTACTGTGTTTGCTGAAGGCCATACTTTATATTTATGTTGTCAATAAAGATCTGAAAGTTAGTATTTGCAAAATATCCAGTAAAATAAGTTAACTATTTGCATAATGTTTTTCCACTGACCTTTGAGAGGAATTTGTTAAGCCAGTAACTAGAGGTGTCTAGCTTTCAACATGGTTTTCAGGTTGTCTTGTTTCTGATGGCATAGTGAAGTGTTCCAAACCTAACATTGGGTTTTCCTGTCCAAAATATACTATTTGAGAGCTTTATGTCACTTGTGAGACTGATGTGTGTTATCTCTTGCATCTTTTTTGTAAGCCTGAATCATGTTGAATATGTTAAAAACTTAATGCATGAGAATTTTATGTTACTGAGCAAGTGATGTTTTCTTCAAGGGACTAAGGTGAGTATTCCAAACTTTTATTAGCAAGCTTGTGTTTTGTGGTCTCTAAAACATTCTTCTTTTAGGTTCATAATATTCCTCTGGCTTTCATTAGAGTAGCAGTACATAACAGTAGCTTTGTTAGTCTTTGGTTTACCTGAGAATTTATGGGATTATCAGAATCTGTATTACCAGTTAATGATGGAAAACAGCACTAGGCTAGGCTTACAATTCAGTATTCCTTCTTATTTTGTTTCTTCTGATGCTGGTATAAAATGGTGCTATACTTCTGATCTTTTTTGTTTTCCATTTCAGATTAAAAATATGAGGAGTTCAATTTAAAATAAATGTTATCAGCTGAAGTTTAGGTTATGATTCTAAGATGATTTTGTAGGGCACTGCCTTGGTGTGAAGCTAAACTACATATTCAGTCATGTTATATTAATTTATTCCTGCCATATTATGGTGGCTTTTCTTTCTCTCTTCTGGCTTTCATTTGACTCTGCATTGAACCAGTTCATCTTGATAAATCAATAGGCATTACTTTCTGCTAGGCTGGTTTCCTGTCAGTTCAGTAAGTGAATGGTGCAATACTGGGTCAGAGGAATGCAGTTCCCACAGGTTATGAGATTACAAGATCTCCTATTAATTGGAATGAATCATTAAATTAAGTAAATTAATTAAATTAAGCTGTCATATGAAACACTGCTATTGCAGCTCTGAAGGCAGATAGCTAATGGCTGTGGTAGAGTACCAAAGTGATGGTAAGTTAATGTGGTTGTACATTAATCACCTCCCTAGAAAGCATTCAGTGGTCAGTCAGGTTAGGATTGTTGCCTCCTCTCAGACAGGCTTGATAGTTGCAATCATTTGGACTGCTAATGCCCATTTGTCTCGAGTAAGCTAGAGGACAGTACTAGTGTTGTTTTTCTGGGGATTCACATTCTTGTCTTAACCTTTTCAGGTACCAATAATAAAACTCACTGACCAGGAGACAGAAGTGAAAGTTGACATCAGTTTTAATGTAGAAACTGGTGTGAAGGCAGCTCGATTTATCAAGGAATACATGAAGGTATCAGCCATGTATTGAATGTTATGCTACTTACCAAGGATGTGCTAGATGCTTAGCTAACCTTTTTTGGTATGGCTTGACAATTTATTGCTGAAGACTATTTTCATTAATACTAGTTAAATACGGATATTTTAATTCATTATCTATTCGTGTCCATTCAGTGTTCCCTTTGAGTGCTAAGTGTTTGAGTGAATAAACCTGTACACAGTGAAAGAACTTCTATGATCATGTCTAGATTTACAAATAGGCACTAAACTTTGCTTCTGAAGCAAATCTCTTTTCAAGTTTTGCTTACCTTGAATTTAAGTGATGCTGCGTTATGAATACTGTCCTGCTGAACTGTCAAAAAACAATTATTGTGTAGCTACACACTTAAAAGTTGCCTTTTATGCTCTGTAGTAAAAGTACTATTTAGAGTGAAAGCTTTGACTATAGTAAGTGACATTGGCATTCAAAGAAGGATATAAAAGTCTTACTGTTTAGGTGGGAAATAAATTTGATGCGTAAAGTCTTCAATCGAATAAGAGTTGAAGTCTATTCATCTGTTTCTAGTTTCTGTTCTTCCTGTGGAAACACTGAATAGCACACCACTGGAAATATTTTTGTATTAGATGAATCTTTGTGTGCTGAGATTGTGTACTTCTTTGTTTTGGAATGTTGAGATTTACATTAAGACTTGTTTTGCTTTGCAGAAATACTCTTTGCTACCTTACTTGATTTTAGTATTAAAACAGTTCCTCCTTCAGAGGGATTTGAATGAAGTTTTTACTGGTGGAATTAGCTCTTACAGCCTAATTTTAATGGCAATTAGTTTTCTGCAGGTAAGTCTGTTCCTTATTTGATTCCATGTTCTTCAAAATATTTTGTGTTCTGTACCTATGCCCTTTTATTGTACTGTTTCTTCAGATGCCCCTTGCAATGCACAGCATTACTGTTACGGGATCTGAGTGTTTGACTCTTGAAAGATGCTGTGGACTACCTCTCACATCCAGCATCTATCTTGTGTGAACTGGAACAGCAGCAGGAGCCTTGTGAGAGGCTGTGCATTGCTCTCTATACCAGGGCCTGTACCTGAATCATCCTAATGGTGCTTCATAAATCTGCAGGATGCATTTTGTCTTTTTCTTCTCAGACTACTGGTACTGAATGTGCAGAGTAGTTGATTTCAGTGTTTATTAAAATGATGAAATCCAACAGTTAAGTTATTTTTTTTTCTTTTTCTTATATGGTGGTTAGGTTTTGACATGCTTAAGACTGGCAGATGCTGTACTTGACTGAAGAAATAGTCATGAGTTACAATGTTAGAAACAAGTTATAACTTCTCTTAATATGTTTTTGTGATAGTGAGCCTCCTACGGGTAGGATGAGGTATGGGGTTAGCATCTCTCAGCAGCTGTGGTAATGGAAAACTTACATATTCTGCTGCTGGTAGTGTTCACTGAAATATTACTATAGATTTAGTGTACCAAATGTAATAAGTAGAGCTAGAGACACAAACTGTATTTCAGTTGGGGCAACTAGATTGCCCCTCACTTTCTGAAAACATTGAGGGAATGATATGCTGTGGAAGATCAGGTACTACTTTGTTACTAACTAGGTTATAATTTAGTATGCAGTACTTATTTCTTGGTTTTAGGGAAAAGAATTCCCTAATCCTCAAAAAGCTATATGAGGAAAGATGAAGAATTCTTTGGCTTTCAGATACTGCTGACATGCTGCCCCCTCTAGGTTGTGTGAGAGTGGTTTAAGTACATGAAGAGTGAATTATTCAGTTGAGACTTATGTGAAGAAATACTCAGCTGTTTAAAGGAGACGTTTTTGTTGCCCTGTGTTATGGTCTGAAAACTACTAATTTTTTATATGCAAAAACTGGTTTATGTTACAGCTACACCCAAGAATTGATGCCAGAAGAGCTGATGAAAACCTTGGAATGCTTCTAATAGAATTTTTTGAACTCTATGGAAGGAATTTTAACTACTTGAAAACTGGTATTAGAATAAAAAATGGAGGTGCCTATATTGCCAAAGAAGAAATCATGAAAGTCATGACTAATGGATACAGACCATCCATGCTATGTATTGAAGATCCTCTTCTGCCTGGTAAGACTGTACACTTCTTGCAATATTCCAGAGCTCTCACTCAGCTTGTGCTCTCAGCTTGCATTAGTCCGTCAGACGAGTTGAGAAGCTGCACTGGGAAGTGGCTGTTGCTGCTGTAGAGGTACAGTCAGGTAGGAGGGTTGAGGGATATGGGCCTGAGGTCTCACAAGATTCTTAGCCTGAGTAAATTGGATTACATGCAAACAGTGCAATTGCATAATGCTTTGGAGATCCAGAACTGTGTTGAGTACATAATAAGAATCTCCAACAGTGCTGAGAGGTAGTGAAAGAAAGAATTCCAGGAAATCCTGGAAGGGGATGTTAGCAGAAGGGTTGGTAGCAGAACAGTTCTCCATTATTTGCTGTGAGAATGAGATTGGAAGGTGTAGGTTTTACTGCCACAGTCTGTGATGCCATACTTCAGATAAATCACACCATATGGGAAAGAAATGCCCCAGGTGCAGAACCTGTCCTGCAGGGCAGTACCACAGGGACTGCACAGGAACAGGGGTGGGTATCTGTAAAAACCAGCTGCATTGTGGTGGTGGTGTGGAGAGCACTTTGCATAACTGGCTTCTGTGCTGCACAGAGGTCTTTAGGGAATGCCAGTTAGAGTTGCATGTTCTTTTGAAAGTACTTAACATAAAATTATTTTTTTTTAGATTTGGTTTTAATTCAGTAACGCTCAAAATAATTGAGCTTAATTTTGGCTAAGTGCCTCAGGAAAATTTCCAGCTTTCTAGTACTCAGTTTGTATTCTATTTAGACCATCACAAGTAGCTGAAATTCCAAACCAGCTTTTTAGCAAAGTCAATTTTCAGTTAATTTGGACTTCAGCACAAGTATTTCTAGAATGTCATTGGCAATCAAAGTCCTGTCCAAATACTGTCATGTTTTGTGTGTAGACTGCTTATTTACAGTACTTTTAAAGCAAATACCAAGGATCAGGAGCTAAAGTTTGGCACCTTTCTAAATACTCAATATGCTGAATGTTCATACTTCCCTAAAACAGGTTTCAGGCTGTGATGCTCATTTGTCTAACCATGTCTCTGATATGTTTGCAACTCTGTCTATCACGACTCTTGTACTTGGCCAGGCATAGGTTAGGGTGTGATTTTGCAGAACTGTCGTTGTCATTGAGATTTCCTGTAGGAGCTGTGTACTTACTTGCCTGAAGACCCATTTGAATATCAGTATGAGCCACAATTGTTTAGAGTCAAAAATCCTTACTGCCCTCCAGTTCTGTTCTTTCTATCTGCTGGGGACTGAAGGAGAACAAATTGCATGTGCTACGCAGTGTTTTAAACACTGCTAATAGTACTCTGGAGAAGAAAAAACAGAGTCTAATAGGGGCTCTGAACTGTTCCTCCTAGCATTTAATCTTGCAGAAATGAAGAACTGTAGTTTAGAAGAAAGAATAGCTGTATGCTGTCAGAGTTGATAAGAATTAAATTAAATTAGGAGTTTTTATGGTGTGAGATAATATAATTCTTGCAGGGGATAGTGTTTTGGCAATGGAAGTGAAAACTGACAATATTTTGAAGTTATCTGACCGCTATGTCTCATAGGGATATTTTTTAGCAGCTACCACAGACCTTCAGGACTTGCCAGATGAAGCTAGGAGGAAAATTACATAGCTCATATAGGATGGCTCTTTGAATCAGATCTGATGAGTACAGCCTCCTTAGATTCAGACTTAATCACATATTCCTACAGTAACTAAAATTGCCTGTCAAGTGTATGTTAGTAAGGTCTAGAATTCTGTTAAATAGTTTAGTTCTGTTATTCTTTCTGTCCCAGTACAAAAATCTTTCCCAAGGGTTCAGGTCCTTGCCCAGTTTACAAGTCATCTCTGATTAGTTTGTGTTCAGATCCACTCAATGTCTGACTCTGAGGGTTGGTGGCAGTACTGTGAAGGAGATGGGACTAAGTTATTTTCAGAAAGAGTGGACGCAGATGTCTTGACTTAAATTAGCATAAGCTGCTGCTGAATTTTACCCCTGCAAACCTGTTTTTGCACTGAATGCACAAGTACTGTCTGTAAGGTTCCTGTTAAGCCTTGGAAGAATACTTGAAAAGATGGCTTCTTAATCCCAAAATGAGACAAAAAGTACAGGGATTAAAAAAAACCAAAACTCTCCCTTTCAATTTCTCAAAGATTATCAGAGTAGTGTAAAAAGTTGCTCCTGTGAGTGCATGCAGTAGTTCAGCAATGGGATACTGAAGGGTATAACTCAAAATAATAGATTTAAAGCGGTCTTGTAGGGAACAGGAGTGTGTTTAGTGGGATTAGTTTCTTTAAGTTGGAGGAACTGTTTTTTATTCAGTGTGAAATGATGGGTGATGGCTGGCTAAGAGATGAAAGGTGTCATCAGAAGGATGTGATACATCATTCTAACCTGCTCATTACCTTCTGTTAGTTCCTGGATTTGGGAGGAACAGGCATCTAGGTTCCACATTGTATTGTTGTTTTGGTTGTAGTGGGTTTTCTTAGATTCTGTTAGATACTGCAGGGTTTCTTCAGAGATTTGCAGAGGCTAATCATTGTGTGCCAGAAGATAATTTGTGTGCTTTAAGAACCAGGATTCCAACAAGGATGTCAGAAGTCAACACTTCAAGTGGGAAGCTTGTTGAGGTCCAGATTTGAGTTATCAGACTAATATAGCAGTGATGCATTTTGAAGTAATCATTTATACTTGGTCTTTGTACATAGTCTAAGATCTTTCATCTTGAGTTAGTGTCCTAGGACAGGGTAATGAGGTGCAAATCATTCCCTTAGCATTGTCTACAGGAGGGATTTTTCATAAACATCTTGTAGCTGCACCGTTTCAGTTTCTCAAAGCACTTGTCCTTTTTGTAAAATATATTATTAAGGAGAACTGCAAAGCCAGGCACTCAGAAGTTTGTTCACAGGAATATGTTGGAGCAGGGTAGATGATGTCATCCTGGAAGAGGTTTGTCTGGAGTTGGTCCAGCAGTATCCTGTCTTGGAAGACATAACTGTTTGCAGTTGACAAATCTTTTAATCTCTAGTTGTAAAACAAGCTTGGCACTTACCCAGACTGTTGGGGGGCTTGTTATTTTATACCTTTGTGAATCAGGTGATTGTCAAGGTCCTCCAGTCGTTTCTGATGCTCAGAACAGGAGTATTTTTGGTCTACTTCAGACTGGCAGTGGCTAGAATAGCTAAATTGCTACTCTTTAAACCAAGTTTAAAACTTGGAGTTCTACCTGTGCATCTCCATTCATGGGGAAGTTTGTTCTTCATTCTGAATTGCTGTGGGCAGTAATGAAAGTTCTAAACCTTAAAGTCAATATGTTTTCTTGGAAAAGAGAATCTTTAACTTAGAGGGTTTATTACGCTTCATGTTGCTTGCTTCCGCATCTTGATAGGTCACAAGTCTGGGAAGTAAATAGATTTGAGATTGGCAACATCTAGGAGATTATCTCTTCTAGCTCTAGTGGCTGCCCAGAATGATTCATTGCAGCTTTTCAGTATCAGCTATTTGTCATTAGAACCTGCGAATATATATGTTTGTGTGTGTGTATAAAACATAAGTGTTTATAAAAATACACAGGTTCATTGAAGTTAGCATTTGAAAGAACCTCTTTAATGCTGAATGTTGCAAAAAGCTGTTTACTAGCTAATAGCTTAACATAAATGGGTCTGCTTCAGTTCTAGCTCATGGTCTTACCTTTACCTTTTCAGGCCGTGTTCTTAAAACTGCTTCAGGTAAAGGAAGGCTACCTGATGGAGTGGTAATACTGATAGCAAGTGATGGAAATTTTGGACATGCTCCTTTAGGGATGAAGGCTTTGTAAGAAAGAATAAGGATTGAATTATACATGAAATCACACATCATTGTTATCTGCTAATATACATCTGAGGATTGAAGTATGTATGATTTTTTTAGAGTGACAGCATTTGGGTTGCGTGCTTTAACTGATCAGTCTAGATTGTGACCAAAGAAGGATTCTCAGTTATGTAAGACACGGTTCTCTAATTAGAGAGTGATCTCTCAGAAGAAAATCTGTTCAGGGCAGCAAATGCAAATGTGTGATCTTCTGGCTTCTTTAATATGTTGTTTTTTGGGTTGGCTAGGGTCATCTTTATATACAGACTTGACAGGTGCAGTTCACTGTAGCTCCAATTGCAGCCCAAATAAAAAGCTCTGCAGACTGTATAATTGAATAAGACCTGTTAATTCAGACATTTTTATGAATGAGTTACAGGTGCAAAATGAGTTAGTCCAGGAACCCAAGCATGGTTTGGCATGAGCTTTTCTGGTTCGGTTCTCAAATCTACTTCAATCAAGACTCAAACACAACTTCATTGATTTAAACTAAACTGCCCAAGTTTACTGTAATTGGTTTAGGGAAGGCTTATGATTTCTTTTGCTGGCACAACACAGGAGGTAGTGACAACTGAGGAGAGGAATAGCCAATATTTTGTGGCAGCCCTGTCTTCATTTTGGTATAACTTTATGCAGGATACATGCCAAATGTACCTGTCTGGCATTGGGTTAGACTAAACTAATAAAGATGCTTTGAGTGTGCATTGAGTGTGTATTCTTAATTAGTGTTATGTGAATTTATAGAATCATTTAGGTTGGAAAAGAGCCCTAACATGAAGTCCAACCATATATGGACTTGAATTTAGTGGTAGGTGCAATTATGTGTGTGTAGCCACTTGTATGTATTCCATTTCTGGATTGCTTCTCAATTTAATTCTCTTACATATTTAGATTTAGAATTTCATTATGTGGCTGGACACAAGTGTCCTACCTCTGAAAAGCCCATACTGAATTAATCATTACTTTTTTTTAGTATAATTAACATTGTGTTCTGATTTCATGACCACTAAAATATTTTTGTCACTTTTCAGCCACCTTTGGATTAAGTCCTTTGTGAAGCCCTCTGTGAAGAACATTACCATGTGTTTCCTCCTAGATTCACTGTCCTAGGCCCACACTGATTTCTGTTTTTACTTCAGAATAGAGTCCAATAGCAAATAAACCATTTGGAGAGGCTTCTGTAACTTTGATCCTAGTAGCTGCTGTATACCACAGCAGTGCATTCAGAGCAAGATACTCAGTTATGTCAGTAAACAGGAAATATTTCTTGATCAGTTTTTGTTTGACCATGTGAATTACTGGAAAAATTCTGTTTTCCCAAAATGCTATTATGTTTTCAGTTAATTTTCATTGATTATACTTTTCTGTTAGAGTGGCATTATGGTTGGAGAATTTTGAAAGGAATCTGTTTTTTTTTCCCCTGGATGACAGATCTCAGCAGGTTTGTCTGTAGTGGCTTGCTGGACAAGGCACTCAGGGAGTGAAGTGTTCCTCTAAAGTCAAATTCAGTCTTGTTGGATTCTGTCCTCCAAAGGATGGATTCTGTCCTTTACTCATTAATTTTTCAAAGCAGATTTTTCATTGGTTTCTTTTATTCATGGGCTCTGATCTGATTTTCATTTGGTGGTTTGTCCCTTTCTAGTGTTCTCACAGCATTTCACACATTCTGAAGGAGGGAACCTTTCACTGTAAGCAGCTTTCTACCCACTCAAGACCTAGTCCATATTTTATGCAATTTGAAAGAACTTTTTATGTTTCTTAAATTGAATGCTGACAGTGAATTTTGATCTCTGATGCCAAATACATCCACAGAAAGCCCCCAGATGCCTTCTGCTAGTAACAGCAAGATTGTTCTAGGTATCAGATGGGTGATCTGTTCTTGTACATTGTCACTGATATAGAACGTGTACAATGTTCTGAACTTCTGCAGTTCTTCACATGGCAATAGATTTGGAAAGAGTTCCAGTTAAAATGTCACTCATTCCTAAAGTAGGGCAGTTGAGAGTGCTTGATCAAAAAACTTGATCAAAAAACAGTACTGTAACAGCTTCTGGAATCTTCTATGATAGATTTCTGAAAAACTGGCTTATCCTGTGGAGATAAATATCTGTATGTGCTGGTTTATTAATCTGTAGTTTTGATAAGGTTAAATAGGGTATGATGTGAGTCTGTCTGACATAATGAAGGTTACACAAATGAAATTTTAAACTGAATTTGGCCTGCAGGAACTCTACTGGTAAGTGAGACATGGTGCTTTCAGCTTGGTAGGTTCCTTCTGGAAGACAGCTCTAAGACCTTTAAGCTGATCTCTATGCTCTGTTTCTTTCAAGCACTATATACAAGTATTTTAGAAGTGGTAAATTGAGTGCATAATGTTAAGTGTCATTCCTAAAGTTAACTTCTTTTGTTGAAATAGGCACACTTAGGTGTTTCTGATGTGGCTAGGATGGGATAACTGGTTTAAACAGTTAAGCTGTATTGTTGAGGCTTCTGGTCTTTAAGTAGAGTAATGTTTTGGTAACTGATATTAAAAAAAAGATGATCTGATGACTGTCACATTATTTCAGGAAACGACGTTGGCAGAAGTTCTTACGGTGCCATGCAAGTGAAACAAGTTTTTGATTATGCCTACATTGTTCTTAGCCATGCGGTATCACCACTTGCAAGATCATATCCAAATAGAGATTCTGAGAGGTAATTAGTTCACTTTTTCAATATCCATTTGTCTATGTAACCAGTTAGGAATGTTTGGCTCTAGATTCATAAAATGAATGTTGTTATTTATTGTTTAACTGTGATTGTATTGAAATCTGCGCAGAAATTCAACCTGCCCAGGGGTAGGAGAGTGCAATGCCTCAATGGGCAGCACTGAAATGAAGAGAGTATGATAAAACCCAGGATGAGTCCAACATTCTGCTTGAAATATTTCAAAGGAGGGTTTGCTGGTTTAATGTTTAGTATGATGCATGTCTGTATTGTGGCAGAAAGAAATGTGTGTGATCAAATTACTTGTTTAGATAATTAGAAAACTAGACAACAAGGCTAAGAATTTCCCTGGTTCTTTAATAAATGCCCCCATAAGCTGTTTTAAAAGTTAAGAATTAAAAAAAAAGACTTAAAATAGGGTATTAAAAAAACTTAATAGAATCAGTCCCATTTGATCATTATGTCAGAACTGCCATAAAAGTAGCATACTTCTAGACATGCAATTTTTAATGCAGTTCTTAGTGTCTTTCATAGAAATGCACCCAGTACTTTGAGCTCTCACCTTTGCAATTTCTGTTTTTTTAAAGAGAGAGGAGAAAGATAATGAAGGCATGGCAGCCATGTGGTATTTCCATTCATGTATCTGCTCTAGCACCTTTTGTTCTAACCCTTAGTGGGAATTTGGGCTAGATCAGAGGATGTCTCTTCCCTGAGACTTCCCTAAAATCCCAATGGCTTTGAGCTCCCCAGCTAATTACAGGGAAGGATGGCTGTAAGATGTCACATAAACCATCTCAGTACAACTGCAAACTCTAGTCATGATGTAAACTTTCAGCATTAATGTCATTGGAAGGTGAAATAGTTTCCTCTAGTAAGTTTACATCAAAGTGGACGCAGTCTTTCATTTGTGAGTTTAAGGCTGACAGTACTTTAAGAGTGCCTGTAAATCCTTTAGTTTTCAGTGGTATTAAATTCACAAAGGTTGAGACTGCACTGTGATGGACGTACAGAAAGGGAGGTTGCACACTGACATTTGAGACTGCTGTTTTAAGATATTAAAGGTCACTGTTAAATGTGTATTGGCTGCCAGTTCTTGCTACTGAAACTTCGTTCTTACCTAAGTACAGGTAGAGTAACCTAGGGATTCCTGAAGTTTTGCTTGTCTTGGGTCCTGACCTCCATTAACTTCTCTCTTTTTCTCTGAAGAATATTCTCTTACGAGGTGTCAGTATTTACTACAGGCATCAAAAAGTATATTTATACAGCATCTAATAGGAGCCTCAGGTGTCATGAGTATGTGCACTTGGACTTGCACTTGTTACTGTATCTGGGAAATGTTTGAATTTTGTTCACAACTGCAAACCTGTGGAGCAGTCCCAGTAGCAGTGTTCAGGTGTCATGTCTGACCTGTCTGTGAGTTCTGGGCTGTCTGTGCCAGTGACATCTGAATCTCAGAACCCATCATGCCACTGGCTTGCAAGGGGAACAGCATTCAACAAAGTTCTGTATACAAATAGTTCCCCTGGCACTAGTCTTGTCAGTGCCAAAGGACTTGTAAGCTGTTTGGTAACAAGTTTGTTGCAGAAATCAACAGTCCATGTTTGGTCTCAGTTAAACCTGATGTGCTTGGGTAATCCAGGTATGTCTGTAGATCCCTCTTCCTGCTGTAAGGCAGAGTGGTCCATATCTGTATAAAGGCCTTTCTGGTGGCCTGACCTAAAACCTGGCCGTCTGGGATCCCTTTGTCCTGATCCATTTTTCCCTTTTCTAGACTTGTTAGTAGGTAGGTTATATAGCATAACTGTGACCATAAACAATGGGCTCCATTTAAGACCAGGGACTGGCTTCTAGTAGAACATGTTCTACTAGAGGGATCAAGACTAAATGAAGAGTACTTGAACGGATAGGAAGTTGCAGGAGGCTGAACTCCCCAGGCTGAGTTTATTCAGTTTGGTCCTAATTGGGGCTAACCTTTTCCTAAGTGAAATAGGTCTTGAACTGTCTGATGGGTTTGAATTCATATTTCCTCTTCCCAGGGAGGGCTTCTGTGTACAGAGTTCTATTTTGTATATGATACTCAACAGATTTCACATCTTTCTTGGTGATTGTTGTAGTTCTTTTTCAGGGTCAGTCTAACACAAAAATACGTCTGCATTAATTCAAGGCTTTCTAAAGAGTTGCTGCTTCTGATAGTCCCAATGGGAAAAAAAAAGTCCTTCAGCAGCATAGGACTTTTTCTTTATCATATTCTGTGGTAGCAAGTCCCACAGAATAATAAGGGATAGATTCACATCATTCTTACCACCATCATCGTTCAGGCTTCCAAATAGAACATCTGAGTTGTAGTGGGAATTAAAAGTTATCTCCTGTCATGGAAAAGCTTTCTTCTCAGTGGAAACAGTAATCAGCTGACTCCTGAAGGTAATTGTTACAGCTACAGAAATTACCTTAACACTATTTTGTCCCCAGTCAATCTCACCTATCCCTTTCTGAGAAAGGCTTAGAAGAGCTTGAATTGACAGTTTGGTTGATTTTATTAGAGCAAGCTGTCATCTTGGAAAAAGGAGTTTCCTCTTAGGAAAATAAGAGAGACTGATCCATTTAGAACTTACACAGCTTGTATGCAAGGTAAAGTTGGGTTTTGTCTTCAGCCGAGGTGACTGAAAATTGTGATTTATTTCTTAATATTTAGGGCCACAGAGACATGAGTCTAGCTATGAAATACAGTTAATGGGCAGGTTATTTCCTGCTTAAGGATTGGTGTCGGTATGCGCTTTGAACAGCTTTCATATGATCTTTGCCCCTAGCCTGTCTCTGGGACAGAGTGTGCCATCTCAAGTGAGCTCACTTCTTTAGTCTGTGAGGAATAATATTTTCACAGAATCATTTAGGTTGGAAAAGACCCCTAAGATCATTGGGTTCAGCTGTTAACCCAGCCACTACTGTGCTCACCATTAAACCATGTCCATCAGTGCCACATTAACATGGCTTTTAAGTACACTCAGTGACAGTAACTTCATCGCTTCCCTGGACACCCTGTTCCAGTGCTTGACAACCTGTTTGTTGCTGAAATTCTTTCTAAAATCTAATCTGAACCTTCTGTGGTGCAACCTGAGGACATTGCCTCTTATGCTTTCACTTATCTGTGAGAAGAGACCAATGTCCACTTGGTACAACATCCTTTCAGGTAGTTGTAGAGAATGATAAGGTCTACCCTGAGCTTCCATTTTCCCAGGCTAAACAACCTGGATCCTCTCAGAACTCGTGCTCCAGACCCTTCACCAGCTCCACTGCCCTTCTTTGGACTCTGTTTTGAGTCCGTGACCATTTTTCCAGTCCTATCTCTTGATGAACCACAAGAAACCTTAGCAGATATTTGACAACGAGCTCTCAATAAGCTCTGCTTATTGATTTGTGTTCATTTAAATAGTGGATTACCTGTTATGACCCTCTCCATGGCCTTTATATTAAGGTGTAATTTCATATTATACCTTGCCCAGGCTAAGTACCTGTGTACTGTCTTCTGTCAGCTGGGCTGTTCCTTCCTTCTCAGTCTGAATCTTGCCTTGTATGAGATTTAGCAATCCTGCAGTCAGAAGGTGAGTCAGATTGACTTTTTAGTCTGACTGAAAACAAGTATCTCAAACAGTATCTCAAGTATCTCAATGCTTCTGTCATGTCAAGAAGTTGATCCAGCTTGTGGTTGATGATGGGTTGATCAGAAGTAAAAGAAGCAGCAGGAATTCACATTTGGGGCAAGAGGGAGAGTGTGGTACTGTATCATTTCACAGCCCTAAGTTGTGCTGCTCCGGATGTGACAAAAATTCATCCTTAGGTTAATTGTTTCGCAGATGTGGATGTTGGCTCACACGCTGGTCTGTCACCTAGTTTGGCTGGGAATGTGTGCTCAGACTGCATCTCTAAACAGCTCTGTAGCCCATTTGGGAAGCTGAAGAGGTCATAGGCAATAAGGAATGGAGGACTTGGTTTTGCTGTCACATGCCCTTCAGTATAAATTAGACTTTGGAAGTCTTCTGTATTGTGCTAGACGTGGTGCAGTTAGATAATGGAAAGACCTCTCATGCCAACAGGTCAGAGTTTGAGAAAGTCTAGGCAGTTTCCTACTGCATGTCTGGAGTTGTCATTTACAGGTGATAGTCTTCAAAACAACAGTAGCCAGATAGAAAGTGATCTTTCCATCTCTGTGCTTGGAATGTTTTTGGGTCTCTTCCTAATGTTCATCTCAACTGATCTACTTGCTGACTGGTCTATCTGTTAGCTTTGGGTTGCCACTGTTTGGCCAAAATGGTTCTGGGAGCTCTGGGAGCTGTTACTAGAATGCCTTCTTTTCCTATGGAGTGTATTTGGTAGGGTAAAGATTTTAGGTTTGGGGTTTTATTTAACCCACATACTCAAGGAGATCATTCTCAGGTGCACCTTACTGTGCTTTTAGATTATATTGCACTTTTAATACCTGGGAGATATTTTAGTTATTTTGACCATTCTTTCATAGACTTGATATTTTTCAGGCTCTGCTACTCACTTGTTCATATGGAGCTTGGCTGGAGCTTTCCATATTTGATTTTGCTGAAGGTGATGTCATCACTCTGATTCTTTTAAGAGTGATCTGAAGATTGATTTGCCCAGTAGTTGTGCTGTAAAGAGAGTAAGAAAGTGTCCCTGTGAACTGATGTCTTGCAGCATGTAAAAGAAGAAGCTTTTGAGTTCTTACTATAAAATAAACTAGATCTGTAAATAGTTTATTCCTGGTCTTATGATATTATTAAGGGAAAAAACTTAAAGGGGCATCTTTCTCAGGAGACCTGTCTGATTTTACTAACCAGTTAACAGTATTTTTTCATGTCTTCCAAACAAGCATATTTGAAGAACTGTTTGTCTCAGACATCTGTAGAAATTCAGGCTTCAGTTGAAATAAAAGCCCCAAAAGCATCACATTTTTCACAATAAAGGCAGGGTAGAATAATAGTTCTGGTTTTTTTTGTTTGGTTTTTTTTGTTTTTTTTTTGTTCCTAAGCATTTTCAGTGTTGAAAAAAATTTAAGCACAATTTTCAAATGCTTATTTAAAAAAAATGTTCTTTGAACCCATGGATGTGCTTGAGTCCCATACATAGGAAATGGTGTTCTTTTGAGATCAATACCTGGTTTGATCACACTTGCTTCCTCTTTCTTTGCTACTTTATTAAGTATATGTCTGTATAACCTTAATCACCTTTCAGCTTCCAATGTCTCATAATGACCGTTTTTAATTTTGCTGCACAAGCAATGTAGCATGGATCTGCCTTTGGACTCCTGACCTTATAACTTAGTGAATTTCCTTTTTTCTACCTTTGTACCAAAAAAAAGAGTTTAGAGCTTTGATCTCTGTGCTCTTTGAAAGGAACTGGTGAGAGAATATATTCCCCCATTCCGTGTATGCAACTCTGCCACAATTGTTGGTGTAGCAGTCACTTCACCCATTTGGCCTGTTCTTTGGTATATCAGTCACTTAGTCTGATTAAGAATACCAACCTCTATTGCTCATTTTGCTTCTGCTATGAAATTGTGACTCTTGCTTTACTTCCAGGACAGTACTCCAAGAAGCATCAGGTTTGACAAATTCCTTGTATGTAATAAGCTTGTTACTCAGCCCGTGTTCACTTTCTGGTTCTAAGACCACAGCTGGTGGTAGTTGTGAAATTTATGTGTAATCCTAGAGTAGAAACTCAACACTTTCTGAAGGCCTTCTCAGATGAAACTTTTTAACTGCAAGATTTCCTTTCCTGTCCTGGTGCTGATGAGACCCAGCTGGTGCATGTTTTGAGTCCCATACTGGTGTGGCTCTCTTGGGAGCTGTGGCTTTAGGGCCACAGCCGAATCTGCAGTTTTGGTCATCCCTGTCTTCATTCTGTCTCCTCTTACTCAACTTACTCTTTGAGACTGAGAAACCAGAACTGCATTGAGTATTTAAAATGCTGTTATGTCATGGGAGTATACATTAACAAAATGTGATCCTCTGATTCATTTGTTCTTCTTTTAGTGTGCTCTGCTTAGCTATTGAACCATGGTTCCCAAAGTATGATCTGTTATAACCCAGATCTTTGATTTCTGAGTGGTGACAACCACACCTTTAATTCTGCATGTGAAAGTCAAGATTTTATTTTCCAGCATGCGTAATTTTATCCACATTACATAAATAGAATGGTGGATGATACGCATTCTGTCCTGGTGGCCCATCTGCAGCTGCACTTAGACTTGTAATTTAGATGGTATTATTTGGTTCAATGTTTGCTGGACTGACTTTTTCAGTACTAACAGTAACATGTCTTTAAAGCTGGAATACTAACATGGAACATGTGATATTTGGTCTTGCATGAGATAGTAATCGCTAGGATAGTAGGAGAATTATTGCTACCTAAAGTGTTACTATGAAACCTAGTAAAGATAGTCTAAATATATTAGGGTTTTATATGTCCTGCCTTCCCATTGTATACTTAAACCAAAACAAAATTCCAGTAGCAGTACTAGGTACCTTTATGATGTGAAGTACAAAATAAACTTTAATGTAACCATTGAAGATTAAAAAAATAACATTACCTGCTCCACAGTGGTAACTTTGCACAGCCCATTTTTGTACAATAGTAATTTCTTCATGTATCTTGAGTGTGGAGTTTATAGTTAGTGTTTCAGTGACTAGTCTCTGATGAAAAGAAAGCTTGAAAATTTATCTCTCAAACAAGAAGACTCGAGAAGTATGATTCAAATAGATGAATGTTGGGAAAGTGTGTTGGAAAAACACTACTTTGTTGATAACTGGTCACTGTTCAGCAGGACCAGGTAAGCGTTTCCTCTGAGCCTCTTACTGTTACGAGTTTATTGAAATTCTACCTTGTTTTGGAGCCAGTCTGGTTCTTGTTCCACTACTTCACAATCCATGGTACTTCCTTTAAAATTGTGGGGGCCTTATCACCTTACAAGTTGTTTTGTAAATCCAGAAGCAAGGATTAGTGAAGGTCTCTATCTCCACACAGCCAGTTGTGGTGCTGTGATGTTTTTTGTCTTCTGTACATCCCATACCTGTTTATAATCCAGATTCTTTAGAAAAGCTTCCTGTATGGAGAAATGCAAGAACCATAAAATGCTTTTATCAAATATACTGTTATCAGCATCTGCAGTCTTTATAGTTAATATGCACTCTATTTAGAAATACAGAGTAAAAATCTTACCTGTGTGTCACTGCTTGCATGTTAGTATGGTAAAAGAAAAATCGTATGAATATAAGTGGTGCTTCAGTGGATTAAATGGTGTGCTAAAAAAAAGAAGGTTCAAGATGATTCTTTGGTTAGGGATATCTTAAACTGACTTTTAGTGTAATTTGGTAGCTTGTTAAAATGCTTGCAAATATGTAACAGTCTTTGTTTAATACTTAATTGAAAAATTTTTTTAGCACATTAGGTAGAATCATCAAAGTGACCCAAGAAGTGATTGACTACAGGGCCTGGATTAAAAAGAAGTGGGGGAGCAAAATTAATTTATCACCTGAACTTGGTAGGTATAGCAGGAAACCAACTTAAAATTTTTTCTTGACTTTGATGTAATTCAAAATACTCATGCCTTGAAATTAATCATTCAGATATACAGGAAAAAAATAGAAGGAACCTGTAACTTTCTAACCCAAGATTAGTTTTCTCTGAGCCTGTTTTTCAATTAGCTTGTTAAACTGCAGCTCTTCTTAGATTCAAGGCCCATGTGTTTGTATTCTGTGCTCTTAAATGATACTTATGTTTTCTGTTAACAGATAATAGGTTGAAAATAAGAGACCCGATGTCTCTCTGCAATGGAGAACAGCAGCAGAACAGAGACTCTGAACCATCTTACAATCAGCACTTGGCGTTGTCATTGGCCAGTACACAGCAGTTATCCTCTGGTTCATCTGCCTCTTCTGTGTCATCGCTCTCCAGCAGTGACATTGTAAGCTTTTTCTTTTAATGGGTTCAACTAGTAAGTAGCAGAGATTATCTTCAAAGCCTCAATTGATACAGCAGTATATATAGCAGTTAATGTGATACTATCCCTAAATTGCTACAGCAAATCAGTAATGTCCTCTGCTCAGAAAAAAATACTGAAATCAAAATTTTTTGTTTATTAATTGAATGGTCTTATTTCTATCCTAAATCTTTGGTACACTTTGTGGTAGTAGTTAGATGTAATGAAATATAACAACCCAATTTTACGGTAGCCAATAAAGTAGAAGAGGAGAAATGTCTTCATATATCCTTCCATTAAGCAAAATCTTCCATTGTCAAATTCTGATCCTTGTTCCCCATACCTGAAATTGAACATGAACATTATATTGTGCTGTGAAGATGAATAATACGTATTATTTTCAGCCAAGCAGTTAGTTCATATTTTAAAGGTAACAGAGCACTTGCATGAAGTCTTGTCAGCTTCCTTATTTTAAAGTAATTGCTGGGCTTTATAACTTCCTGGAAGAGGAGGCTGCAGTCTCTTGAGGTATGTTCCTAGATTCTTTAACGTTCTGCCGGGTGGTTTTGTTTTGGTATAAAGTTAAATCAGTGCAGAACTGGGCAATGCAGATTACAAAGCACAGCACTGCAAGGCATGAGTGGCTCATTGTAAATCTTCTGAAGCATTTTGTCATAGGTAAAGGCACTGATGGGATAAGATGTAATTTGCAGTCAGCTATGACAGTGAATAACTAGATGATGCCAAGAGAGGTCCAAGTACCTGTTTCTTGACTGCTTTCAAAAACTAGTTAAATATGGAATTAAAAATTGGGAATTGTATTCAATAAAAATTTAGTAACTTTTGAGGGACAAGCACTGCCTATATATGTTCTGGTTACTTTCTGTAATTACTTTATGCTACTGTTCTGTTGGTGTTGAATTGCCTTTTTATGCCACCTTAGTAAACAGGACAAATGTTTTAGTTGTACCATCTGGCTAATGAGCAAAGAGCAGCATGATACTTGCCAGTGATGCTATTAGCCATACTCCTGGTTTAAATATATCAGTGGGAAAGATTTTGCTGTAATAAATTTTACGAAAAATGCAAGTATTTGATTTTTACATTGGGAGTGCACAATATTGGGTGGTGAGTTATGAACTCGCCTTAGTCCTGTTTAGCCTGATGTTGAAGGTGAAACTTCATTGCCTGATACCAGAGAAATTAATGAAAAGTGAAAAGGAAGCTCTCAGCAAGATAGAACTGAAATCAACTTGGGCATTCATAAAGTAAAAGGAAATGCTAAGTTTTCTAACAAAATAAAAAAAACATGTACTTGTGAGAAAGGCCAGGTAATATATTGGCATTATGTCCTTAGCAGACTGATAGCATGTTATCTTAATTTGGAATGGAATGGCAGGTTTCTGACAAATGACTGAGTTCATCCTACTCTTACTTGGGTGTGTGAGGAGGAGAAAGTTCTGGCTGAGCAGTCCTGAGCTGCACCTGATTCAGGAAGAGAAGCCTATTGTGCCATAGTCAGGTAATCTGTGCCATGATCTGGCACAGTGCTGTGCCCAGGTTGCAGCAGAGGAATATCTGGCATGTGTGACAATTTAGTATTTGTGCCAGAACTTCTGGTGCATTATTAATAGGCAGGATGTGATAAGCTTTTCTGTCAGCTTCAGAAGAAGGTAATTATAAATATGGTGCATCTCATCACTTTAGAGTTACATGGAGTGTTACCTCTGATCTTGTGGAGGGATTGTTCCTTGGGAAGGATTCTGTGTTTATTTAAAGTTGAATCATCTGAAATTTTCCGGTACTGAAAGACTGAAAGCAAGGAATAGATTATAAAGAAAAAGCAAGAGACAGGGAGACCCTAGAGTTAGAGCTTGCTGACCTCTTCCCAATAATTAAGGTTTTATTTTAATAGCAAGATATTATTCCCTATGTCACTATTAACCTTAAGCAAACTCTACAGTAAGACATTATTTCAGGAGGTGTATTTTTCATGACTGCAGAATATCTTTTGCTGTTTATGAGATGCAGAATCCTATCTGTTAAATTTGTAGACACTAGATAGTGTATTTGCTTTTCTATTTACTGCTAAAGTTTCACTGGTAGCAGTGATCAAGTGGTTCTTTCTGAGTTCTACCTACCAGTATAATAGAAGTCAGCTTACTTGTGTTGAGGAAGAGGAAATAGGCTTGAAAACTTCTGACATAACTTTCTCACATTGCCCCTCTCCAGCCATCCTCTGAAGTAGTAGCTGTATTTTGAAGCCATCGCATCACTGTTCAGTGGTAATAAGTCTGGAGGCCTTGAATATATTTGTCAACGTGTCCTGGAAACAATATTGGCAGTATATATTGAGTGTGCAGGCATTATCAGAGCAGTGCAGTATTGCTCACAGGGATGCTAGAATTTTTATTAAACCCTATAGTTTAGTAGTTGGTTGCAATGCAGCGTGCTGTATGGTTTTTACAGATTTGCTTCCTTGGAGCTCTGACAGCATTACAGGTTTTAATCTGTAAATATGGTTCAGCAGCTGAATGGATAATTGTTCTGGTGTCTCGGACTTATGGGTCTGTCAGCTAAAGCAATAGTTACAGACTTATACTGGCAGCAGGAAAACAGAACAATAACAAGGAGCATGTTTTTCTCAAGACTGCATTGCTATAAACCAGACATAACATTCAGAAGTCAGCCTCTCAATGTCTGTATATGCTCAGAAAAATGGAAGAAAATGAGATTACAGTAGTAAGAGCTTACCCTGAGTTCTCTATACTGGTGGCAGCCTTTTGAAGATGAGAACTTAAGTAACACTGAAGAGCAAGAGAACTTTCTTCTTAAAGGATGGTCTTCTCTTTTCCTATATATTTTAGATTTAAATGCTTTTTCTCAGCATACCATCTGAAACTCAGGAGGATGTTTGCTTTCAACTTTGCATATCTAGGACTAACTTGCAGGAGAACATGCTTCTGGGCCACTGTGTCTACACAGCCCAAAATTAAGAACTTGATCTAATGACACCAGATCATAATTTGAGCAAAAGGTATCCTTTTATGGATTTCCCAAAGCAGCAAAGCTATTTACAAAATGCCTTAGTCTAGCACTCTTTGGCCAATGAAATTATAGCCGTGCTGTCTTTAGTAGGTGTTCCAGTCAACTGCAAAATCTTAACCACAGAGGACAGCTTTTCAAAGGGCCAGTAAATTTTGGATCAAAGATATTGTGTAAGAGAAGCCTGTTTTCAGGTATTGCTGTAACTATTAGTGGGAGAGCTGTTCAGTTTATGAGATTGTCCCATTGTACATGTCAATACAGAGCTCTGATTCACTCAGCAGTACTTCTAATATAGTTCTATGCAAAATATTGAGTACTAAAATTCCTGCCTTGTTACCTTGGCTCTGTGAAGAATGTAAATATTAGTGATCAGGAGCAAACTAAAGAACATGTATTAAAAAAACTTATGGATACAAGGAATCTGGTAATCAGAACATATTAGACCATTCATATATTTTTTTCAATTATGTTAATTATCAAACTGATCTGTATAGTCAGTTTTCTCTCAATGAAGCTTTCTGCTGATTTCAAATACCCTATGCTGCCCTGAAAAAAACCAGGTATATTCCTCACTCCTGCAAACAGGTAAGTTGTACAATACGATGCATTCCTACATGATCCACCAAATGTTGAAGATGTCTTTGTCATCAAGGACAGCGCAAAGTGTGTGAATTCTGATTGTATGGAAGCCAGGGTCAAACTGTTTGACAACAGAAAACAAGCCTCTGGCATTAAAAAAATCTCACCTTCATACTGAGTTAAGTGATTGCTATGTAAATCTAAAACCAGATGGAACGAGCTATGTTCACCCCCAGCTCTCTACTTGCTTTGGGTAGTTACAGATGTCAGTCTTGCAATCAAGCAGTGACCAAATTCCTCTTGAAAATGCTGTGTTGGTTGGTTGGGTTTTTTTTTTTTCTGTGTGCATTTTTTCATTCTGGACCTGCGCTCTATAACTGGTGACCAGGATTTCTTATTGCTTAAGCATTGTGGAAAAATGCTTTTCAGTAGCTCAGGAAGTCCTAGAGCAGTGCTAGAGAATATCTACTGCCCGATCAACAGTCTCTGCCAAGTAAGAAATAATCTTAGGTATGTTTTTGCAGTATCATTTTGGTCTGGTTTGATTTCTGGTGTTAAGTATGTTCTGCAGTTCTAATGATGTTATGCCAAATAAAGCTTAAGCTTTTATGTGACAGTGATGTCCGCATATCAGTAGCAGATAAAATGGCTTACAGGAAATTCTTAAAGCCCTTTCCTGTTACCTTATAGATACATAATGTCATATCCAGTCCATCACCGAAACTCCAAGTTGTCTGCTAGAAATTTGTTTTTACCAAATTTCATACACCTTATCTCAGTGTTTCTGGTGATAATGTTGTGTAGGTTTCTGTGATGAGATAATTTTATGAAGACCTCTTGAGTTCTGCAGTCATGTCAGTGTAGTTAAAGTTTCAGTGAACAAAGTACCCCTGTAGCCTAGCTTTGGAGATGACACAATCCTTGCCACTTTCTAACTTTTTAACATTTACAGTAGCTTCTTTCAGAGGGTTCTTGAAATTAACTGTAACCCTTTCATCAGAATGCCAGTGCTAACCCTTTCATCAGAATGTCAGTGCTTGATCTGCTCATGGTTCAGCCCCATCAGCTAGAGAATATGCTGCTGAGCAGAACCTTCAGTGTTCTGTGAATCTGTCTTTTCACTGTATTGAAGTATTTTGTGTTCAGTACCTTCATTGAATGCTTACATTCTGAGACTAATGTATAAATATGACTAAGAATAAGACTCATTGTTCTTACAGTTCTGCTGAATGCATCCAAGATCCACATTGATTTTTGCAACTGTAACTTGGTTTACAGTAATGGTGGTTTAGTATTTGAACTCCACATGCCTAATGATGTTATCAACCATCTAACCTTCCTTGCTATGAGCCAGACTAAATTTCAGCTTATTAGCAGGAGCTATTGTTCTTCTTCACAGAGAGGTGATAGAGTATATGAAATATCTTGTCTGGATAAATGTTGTGCTTTTTAAAAGTGATTAAATCTGCAGGCATGAGGCATGCTTATCTTCAGTAGAAGGACAGACACTTCAGAATATATAACAGCTCTTCTTGAAGTCTTGTTAAATCCATTGTAATGACTGATTAATTTATAGAGTTGCAGTTGAAATTGTGTGTATAAGGAGTGGGGGCAAAAGGAGGTTGCCTAATAAAAATCTCAGCCTTGAGAGCAGGAGCTAGACAAATTTTTCTCTCTTCTTTTTATGTGCGTGTATATTCTCGTGTCCTAACCAAAGTAACTGTTCAAATATGTATAAATAGTTGATCATATTTGTTTAGAATAATGCAGGTTCTGTTCTAAGCTTCTCCCCTTCCTGAACAACTACAGACAAGTTCTTTAAAAAGCCTCTCTCAATGTTTCTCTTCAGAGAGATGTAAGTGCTGACTTGCAGACAGCTTGTCTCCAAATAAAGCAGTGGGCAACACTCAGTGCAGAGACACAGACAACCTGGTATTAACTGGGGGAAAGCATTTAATTGACATTTGATTTGGAGCATTTAAGAGTTTAAGCCTCCAAATCCTTTGAAATGCCATTATTTTTTCTTATTGTTGTTAGGTAGATTATGAACACTTGCTATGGATTAGAGGGGAACAAATTTTCCCAGTGCTGCTTTGGCCTGTTTTCCTCCTTCATTGTATGGCCCCATGTTTGTTTTTGAAGTTTTTAACCTGTATCTCTGATAGTGTGGAGTTTTATACTGTCTCATGCTCTTCTTCAGTTCTTCTGTATCAGTTCCTTGAGCAGTCTCTTCTCCATATCAACTTGAAGTAAGATTTCTGAAGTGAAAATTCTGCAAAGCTGCAGAAGGCGCAATTTTGAATACAAAATTCTAAAGTAATTTTATTTAATAAGTTATTCTAAGCAGCAGAGGATACAGAGGGAATCTGTAATTCAGCAAGTGGGATTTTAATGCTGTGAGGTCAGTGAAGTAAGGAGAGAAGCACATAATTTTTTAAGAGTCTACTTCAGACTAGTTTCTGATGTCACAGTCTAAGCTGTAATCTTGTATATCTAAACATTCCCTCCCATGAAAAAAAACCACAGAGGTACCTAAGCCATTTTAGGATGGAAGAAAACCTAAATTCAGTATTTATAGTCTAGTATGGTCATGTTCAGCTTTCATAATGAGTCCTGTAATTTAGTGCATTACTTGAAAGCCAAAGTGGAAATATTCTTATATTGTTAGCAATATCGACCAGTTGAGAAAGCCTGTGAAATAAAAGTATTGAGGCAACAAAGGAAGTTTTAAATTATGCACTTTTGAGATCTTTTTTATTTAATATGGCTTATCTGAAATCCAGTGAATATTGATAAAACATGGAATAAGCTTGCAGTCAGGCCTCTCAGGGTATGATGAGGTGTGGTTGAAGGGATACTGGGCTTGCATTTAATCTGGTACGTGCTAATTAGATGATGTTTTCAATTGTCTTTCTGTAAAACAAACACTAATGCTTTTGGAGGATGCATTTTTTTTAGTTTGCTTGTGTATCCCGTATTCTTTAATTTCCTCCCTTCGGTAGTCACAGTGACCAAGATATTTTCTTTTTGCAATGAAAGGCAGAAAAATCAACCAATTTCACCTTAACTCAAGACTTTTATTGTTTATAGGCTGGCCAGTGGAAGTGGAGTAACTATATTGATGCAAATTATTTTGTGACCTTCCATAGAAGTAGAAATTCTGTTTGTTTCCATTCTACTTTATTTACATCATAGTTGAAGTTATGGCTCCACCTACCAAGAAAGGAAATGGCAATGTGGAAGAAATGGGATGAGGGCAGGGGGTGATCATACAGTCGCCTTTGGAAGCATGGTGGTTTATCAAGACCAGTTAAGTAGGCTGGGGCTAAAGCCATTGCAGTGAGAGCATGCATTGAAGTTCTCCTGTGCATGGCTACAAGCTATGAAATGTCTGAAATCCTCTGGTGTTGCTTTATGTTCCAAGGAGTGTGGTTTTGCACGTTACTAGCCAATTCAGTAACAGGATGTATTTGCTAGCCAAATTTCCTGTCATTAGCTGCCCCTGCTTTTCTGCACTGGTGTTCACCTAATCCTGTGGTGAGCTGATTCAGAAAGTGAAACTAGTAAGAAGGTGATTACTGTTTCTATGGTTCACCTCTGTGAATTAGCACATAATAATGTCAGATGCTAATACAGGTAATGGAGAAGGCTGGAACAGGAAAAGAGGCAGAAGGAGTAAGACTGGCAGCAGTCATCTGTTAAAACACTGTAATTTTAAGTAAGGAGAGGAACACTTGAAAATGTACAGTATAAAGTGTTAACTATAAACAACAATTTTCAGTTCTTTGCTTTCAAAGATGGAACAGAATTTTTACTGAAATGATCATTGTTCTCTCACAGCTTCCAGCTCCTGAATGCTGTGGGAAAGAGAAAAAGTTGTTTAATTAGTGGAAGAAATTTTGAGGGTGGAAACAATAAGGATCTTTTTGCCAAGACTTTTGTAGTTCATTCTTGGAGGTGGGGGTGAAAACTCAAATTCATCACGCTATCAGGAAACTTGCATTCTATTGTTTTAAGTTGTTATTTCTGAGTACTGACTTTAGGATAGTTAGACTCCTTTACCATTGAGCCGAACTTAAACACACTGGGGTTGTGAATTAATCTTAGGTGACTTCAGCTCTTAAGAAAGCATGCTGTCTTGAAAATGGAAAGCTATGAAATGGTAGCTGTTGTTAACTGAGAAGTTACCAGGTATCTTAAGCCTTGAGTTATTAATGGAATTGAAATAAACTCTTATGGCCAGACCTAGTTAGTAATGAGGTTTTGGCAAGTAAACATTCTCGTAGTGATGGGGTCCTGAGTCGTCTTATAATGGGAGATGCATTTTGCAGAAGAGTAAATGATTTTACTTTGTTTTCCTCCTGTGTCAGGAAGAGAAGTCTGGATTTAAGTTCTTCATCTTTCATATGACTGCAGTGTTTCATTGTTTCTGTCTAGGCAGAAGTTCATCAGTAACACTTCAGTTTCTAGGTGTCTTCCATATTTTCTCTTTTTCCAGCATTAAAGTAAATTAGAGTCCACCGTAATCAAGGCTATGAGTAGTAGAAACCTTCCTGCCACATACCAAGTTCTTAATCAGGAAGTTGAAACTGGTTAAAGAGCATGTTTTAAAATGGAAAGATCCCAGGAGAATAAACCTGCATCTGTTAGTCTTTCTTGGTTTCCAAAAGCATATCTTTATAAGATACTTTCCTTGCAGGATGAGGTACTGCTACGAGATGCAGTCTTGTAGCTTTATCCCCACATTATCTGCTAAAATCAATTGAGGGATCTTACCCCTTTAGTGAACATTTATCTTTTTTAAAGAGACCTCTGTAGTCCTCATCCTGTAGTGGTCAGAGCTTTTGTCTTCCAGATGTGTACGTAACGTGTCAAAAGTGTTACCTCCATTTATTTACTTGTAGGTCATCTGAACTTCTGTAGTGCTTTAAGTCTGCATGTTACACTTAAGAATCTGGTCCAGAAGACCAAGAAAGATTTAATCCTTCAGTGTAGGCTGTGCTTATGGAAAATCAGATTTGTTCAATTTGTTTGGGCTAAATTTTCTGATTCAACTTTGATCTTTCAATTTAAGATGAGTATACTACTCTTTACAGAAGGATTTTGATGCTCTTGAGAAATCAAGAGCATCAAAATATCAGTAATATAAGTCAGTCAATATCAACTCCATACAGTAATGCCACTGGCAATGCAGGATTGCCCTGGAAAAATGATACAATCTGCTTGTATGAGGTGTGTTTCAGTAAATAACACTTGAGGCAGAAAAACATACCTTTTACAAAATTAAAATAAAGCAACAGAAGCTTAGTTTGTGGTGAATCCTAATCTCAGTTAAATGTTGTGATGCTCTTTTCCATCTGCTCCTCTTCTTCTTTTGAGCAACTTTTTGTTGCTCTAAACCCCTTTAGAAATCTCATTATTGAGAAGTATCCCATCTGAGTTAGGTATGTGAACCTTCAGGGATCTAAGCAGAAGAGAAAGGGGAGATCCTTTGAATGGAAACACTGAAATTGTTCATTGGTCAGGTTTGTGAAGGCTGCATTGCAGTAGATTTGCACATTGGTTTGGCTAGACAGTAAGATCCCTTTTTCCATCCCATCTGCTAGCTCATGGGTACTTGTGAGCATACTTAGAACTTGTCTGCTCATTTCCCCCTCTTCTCATTAGCTTTTTAATAATTCCATGACCAAAAGTGTCCAAGGAAACTCATCTTTGTGGAGACCATTCCCACAGTGTTGATACTGTAGGATTGGGCAAAGGAAAAAAATGCTATCTAATCCAGGCCTCAACAAAGCTTAATTTTTGGTCAATGCTACAGCATGTAGTTTCCCTCTATGATGAACATATTTATTAAAGAATAAATATCTGATCTCATACATAAGAAACTTCCTGCACAGATTATTTTTACAAGTATGTGTCTCTGGTGAATTCATGATGCACTTATCTGCTTCACAGAGGCATACTGTAACTTCTGTCACTAGTTGAACTAATAGGAGAGCAGCTCCTCTCTTTCTGGATCTTATTTTTCAGTAAGCACAACTTTATACAGACCAATAAAAGACCGGTTGTTCTAAGAAATTGGTTTTATTGAGGACTCTTTCTACTGTGAGTATTCAATTCAGCTGGGATGCAAGTTTTGCTTTGTAATAGCTCATTGCTTAGGCTGCTCAGTATTCACAGTTGTCAGTCTTGCTTATATAATCTTCTTCCTCAAGAAAAGCTTTTAAACATTTTCTTGTTTCTGTTCTTGAGCAGCCTATTCTCTAACTAAAGAATCTAATTTAGAAAACAAGGCCATTTGAGGGCAAGTAGTAGTGCTGGAGATCTATTTGAAGTTTACGTGATTTAAGTGAAGAGTCTTTGCTTCCAGGCAATTAATCTTTAGAGACAGAGCAATAGAATACTTCAGTAATTACTTCAACAGTAAAGATTGGCAATGACCTGAGCCAATAATGCCTTTTAATGTGGTAACTTCTAAACTACTAATTGGCCAACCCCCATGTCTTGCTGTATTTTGAACCTAACAGCTGGCAGTGGAAAAAAACACTAGTGGTTTGGGATAAAGAATAGGTATTTCCATTGTTTTTAAGTTCAGAATGCTTTGGAGTTAAGAATGTGGTAAAAAACAGCAATGAAACGTAGGGGAAGCTACTTCTGCCATTGTGTTATGGCTGAAAAATAAGTTTTACAAGAGTTTTTGTGTTCAAAGTTGTTTTAAAAGGTTGTAGTTTGCTTTCCA